>NC_029778.3:62757193-62792556 GCF_000817695.3 Arachis duranensis
AAAAAAAAAAAAAATTTGAAGGAGTTTTGATTTTCTTCTTCTTTTCTTTAAAAAAAATACAGCAAGCACAAGAGGCTGAAGATGGTGAGGCAAAAGATCAAGATAAAGAAGATAGACAACATAACAGCAAGACAAGTAACGTTTTCAAAGAGGAGAAGAGGGATCTTCAAGAAAGCACAAGAACTTTCTGTGCTTTGTGATGCTGAGGTTGCTCTCATCATTTTCTCTGCCACTGGGAGGCTCTTTGAATATGCTAGCTCCAGGTATAATATATATAATTTTATTTCCCCCTTTCCATTTTGTTGAACACTTGAACTCAATTATCGTATTCTTGTGATGCCTTGTCAATGAAATGAAGATGAAGTATAATAATATGGAAAAAAATTAGTGAAAATTTGAATTAGACAAAAAACAAAAAAAAATTGCTAAATTTATCCGAGTGAGAGAGTAAGATCGAATAATTTATGGACTTTTTTTATAGAAAAATTCTATTATTGTAAGGACACCTGAATATAATTGAAATTATTATATTTGTGAAAAATACATCAAGTTTCATCTGTTTTTTAATCATAAGTAGTTGAAGACAAAGGTTGGGTAGATGAAGTGGTCATCCATTTTTGGTACATAATAATGATCTGGATATGTGGACTCACTGTGTACGGAATAAATAGTCTTTCTTCTGTTTTCATTTCTGTGATGAGTCGTGAGAATAAAGAGAGAGGGGTACGAACTAGGAACCAAGCTTAAAAAAATCTAAGATCAAATAGTAACCTCGTATCACCCACACGACTTTTTCTTAATTAGTTTAATTTTATTTTATCAAAATTTTATATTGGTTAATTAAGCGTTTTTGGATTTTCATTAACTTGTGATTGCGACTACTGATCAAGTTTACATAAAAAATTCATAAAATGCTGGCTCTTGTCTGTGTTTGATAATCAAAACCGAATAAGAGAGATCATTGATAACAAAATAAAAGAATTAAAAAATATATATATTAATAAAAAATAATAAAAATAATACAGAAATAAAAAATTAAATTATATTTTTGTTAGTATCTCTGTATTTTTTTTTTGTAATACAAAATATATTAATAATATTTTGGACTGAACATAATATTAATGTTTATATTTTTATATTTTTATTTTAATGTCTAGTATCTATAAACAAACTCAATCTTACTCTTATAGATACCTATTAAATATGTAAACCTGTACTAATTAGGTTACACAGTTGCTTAGTCGTTTCCTAATTTAATTTTAGGTGGCGATAGTTGCCCAAGTTAAAACTTTGTTAAATAAATAAAAGCACTTTTAGTTATATTATCTATATCTATATAATAATTAATTAGTAATATTATAGTTCCATTTAGTGTATATTATGACGGTTTATCTAATGTGAATGTATACCATTATACCAGATGCATTGGATAACATCATTGGGTTCAGCCAATATGAAGTTAATGAACTAATTCAGAAAGATTTTTCTTAAAATTTTGTTAAGTAGATAATAATTTTTGTAAACAATAAATTTTAAAATTGATTTAATAAAACAAAAAATATTATATTTNAGTAGTTGCGAAATTTTAGGAATACATTTCTTTCTCTTCTAAGTTCTACATCTTAATTTTGGCAGAAGCAACTTTTTATATGTTTGTCAAAAAAAGAAAATGTTTTCTAATTTTTCTAAACTCAAACAATAAAATAAAAGAGAAATTAAATTTACATTTAAAAAAGGTTATTTACAAAGAAGATTTTTTTCTTGATTGGTACAAATCTGAAATCAGAAACAGACGATGGGCCCTGATGATTACTCATGCTTTTGATATAACTCCCATCACACACGTCTGATCTCTACTTTATATTCATTTTTGGGATGTGGTTTTGTTGTGTGGTCCGCTGCATGTTTGCCATAATTCTACTCATTCATTATTAGATAATGGAGGGTAGAATAGTCATTTAGTTTTCTTTTTTAAAATAAACACTGGCAAAACGCCAGTAATTATTTTAGAATTAGCATGTCTGTCTTATTAATAAAAAATAAAAAAAAAATAAATTATTTCTCAGTAAAACGTTAAAAACATAACTATTATAAATTGTGTAGTGTATACCTTTAAGAGTAATGTTATATAACTAACAAAATTTATATTTTTGACTAGTCAATAAAAATATTTTTTTATACTTAATATTTAGACAGTACACTGTTAGTTAGGTAAATTTTAAATTTAAAATTCTAAACTCTAAATATTAAATTTTAAATTCTAAATCTTAAAATCTAAATTTTAATAATATAAAATATTAATCTAAAATATTAACTAATATTAACAAAAATATTAGCCTTATTTTTCTCTACCTTTAATATAAGCCTACTTTTGAACCAGAGTTTGAGCTTAATGCAAAGACCGAAAGATTTAAAAAAAATATATAATTCATCATAATCTCTTTTTCTACTCTTTTCATTGGGTCTACATACATTTAATTTCTTTGGTAAAGCAATGTTTTAATTTATAATGTTTGAGTAAATTCTAATTTTTTTTAACGTTTTAAAGGTCTTAATTTTATTATAAATATCTCATTTTATCTTATTTTAGTTATTTGGTTAAAATTTATTTTTTTTAAATTATTCTTTTTTTTCATTATGATTTTTTTTAAACAAGTAGCAAAAAAAATCATAATTCTCATAGTTATAATGGTGCTTGTAGTGATTTGAAATTAAAAATAACAAATAATAAGTGAAACAAAATGATAATAATAGAGGAAAAATTGTATTTTTAGGAGAAAAAAATTTTATTTTTGACAAAAAGATTAAAATAGGACGAAATAAAATATTTATGACAAAAACAAAATATTTTAAATATTAGAGACAAAATTAAGACTTAATTAAAATATTATGGACTAAAATAGTACTTTATACTAATTCTTTCATTATCATTATTAACAATACTAGATGACTAATAAAATTTATTAAATTTTTGACTAATAGTAACTATTTTTAAATATTAAAATTAAAATTTTAAATTTTAAACACTAAATTTTAAAATTATAACAATATAAAAACAAAATATTAATAAAAAGTGTTACTGCTAACATTTTTCAAGCCTATCAACCTCATCAATTTTATTAGGCCATTCTCTAACTGCACATCATCATAAGAAGCGGTAAACATAACCTCATTGGATATTCTATACCATTCCTCATCGCTTATCCTAAATCAAGATCTCAAGAAACATATCGGTTTAACTTTTTAGAACAAAAGATAATATTATAATTTTTGTAACAAAATTCATGTTTAGGTTTTTAAACAAGTGGTTTCATATAACCTCTGAACCCTTGCTGGAACCAATTATTTCCTCACTAGTTAATTATATAGTGCAACTGAAGGAACTAGTTCTTGAGGTAGATGTGCAAGTCTAAATTGATGGTGGTATTAGCTTGGACAACTTCTTAAAGCGTGCTAGCTACTATAAGCGCTTGGTTTTTGAGTAATTGGGGACAATTCTGGTTTTTGTGACTTTTCCTATCCTATCAGTTTAAGTTTTTAGGATAAAATATAGTTTTATAATATAGTATTGAAAATTTTTATAATTTAAAAATTTAGAGTTTAATTGCTATTGACTGACAGAAAAAATGTAAGCATGTATAAGGCAAATACAATAAAAAAAAGTATATGTAAAAATTTATATAATCTTAAAAAAAATTGTGAAAGAGATATGTTAAAAATATAATTATTTATATATCTTTTATCAAAAAAAAAATAGTTTCATGACATGTGCGATCTTAACGTGAAAGTGGTTGCACAAGGCAATGGATTAATATTGGCATTTTCAGCTAGCTATTTCAACATGTAATTCTGAAAATGTATATAGAAACAATTTTTAATCAGTTAAGACTTGAACAATTTAATTAATTATAATTATATTAATAATTAATTTTAAATATAAAATTTAAAAAATTTAAAATTAATTAAGTAAACCTAATTAAAATTTATGAAAACACTCATCTTTTCTCTTACATTAATCTATCCACATCCAATAATTACACAGAGACTTCTCTCTCTTATCATCAGACCCTCTATGCCTCTGTCTTCACTCGAGACTCTGCAATTTTTCAGACTAAAAGTGACGCAGTAATGCATTGAGTTGCTGGTGTTGCGATCAAAAGAGGGACTTAGTTTATTGAAGGAGAACCCAATTTTCATTGATGAGATCGTAGGAACCCATTTCAAGAACGCTATCGGTGGTTAGAATGTGTATGAGAGTTCGGATGCCATGCATGTAAGCTTCTTTAACTCTGTCACAGTCGCAGAATTGAAGGTCCCCGTTGAGCCAGATGGGAGACCCCAAACTGAAGGCCTTCCTGGGTAGCGAAGAATATGAAGTTTCGCCTATAGAGAAGGTGCGTGTCAAAGACATCACGTAGATACCCTTAAAATCGGTGTCTGCTTTGCATTTGGTTCAACTTCAGGAATTGTTTAAGAAAACAATGGTGGAGTACGAATTGTCTTTGAACAATTACAGAAATATAAAAAAAATATTCATTTAATAAAAAAAAAATATTCTAATACTTAACAAAAGAAATATCTAGTTATATTTTGGCAAAAATAATTAGATATCTATAAAATTTAAAAAATAATTATGAAATTCTTAAAGAAATAGAGACATTCACATTTGCAATACAAGAAAATTCGAAAAATATATAAAAGAACATCCATTCGATATGAAAAAGAAATATTCCGATATTTAGCAAAAAAAAATTCATGTATACTTATTTTTATTAAGATGAGTTTCAAGATCCAATCCATTAAAAAAATTGGCAGAAATTGGCTGAACTCCTCTTAGTTGCCTGGCATATTTGATTCTATAATTATCTCTTGGATTTGTGGATTATTGGTGTTTGTTTACCGAAATTTCTTCAATTCTGAATACTAATTTTCACGAGTAGAGTAATAGCTAGTTAGACAAATTTGCAAGACCAAGTTAAATACACTATATAAAATTTATTCGCTTGTGAAATATATTAATTTATTACATGCTCAAGATGAAGCTCCAATGCATCAATAATTTCTTTCCGGTGGTGTACCAGTTACATGAAATGGTGTGTGACTTTGTGATTAGTTTTATAACTTTAGAAATTTTTGCATCGTCTTATATATGGTTTCTATTTCTTTGGTATATAAGTATGAAGGACATAACTGCAAGGTATGCTCAGCATACACATGAGATAAGTAGATCAGAAAGACCTCTTGAACTGCAGGTAATAAAAATAGAGTAATCCTACATATTGTTTTTTTATAAATCAAGTCTAACTAAATTAAATAATAAAATTTAAAATAATAATATTTATAATTAATTTTTGTTAATGTTAGACCAATTTAATTAGATTTGATTAAAAAAAAATACTAGCATTATTCATAAAAAAATAACCTCTCTCTCATAATTTTTTTCCTTAATTAATTATTATGCTATGCATGATTATATTGTTCTCTCAAATAGGGTTTCTTGTTTTAACTTAGTCCCATGCTTAACTTTCCTAAAATTTATTATGTACTTTCATAGAACATTTAAGTAGATTATATTTATGCCACTAACAAAATGAGATTTTACTTAAGATCCATCGAACGTTTCCTTGAATATTTAGTTAAAGGGTTATACTAAATGATTAATAATATTTTTGAACAACATGAACAATCATAAATTAAATCAAAATATATTACACTTTTAAATTATCTATTTCTAAGAAAAGTATAGGTAGATAATGAAAAATGTGTGTAGATGTTTATAACCAAACAATGTGAACAATGGATAAGAAAAGTATAGTATAACCAAACAATGTGAACAATGGATATATCGGATGTTCATTTCACTAAGTGTGTAGATGGTTATTTTAATATTAAAATTTAGGTGATAATTTAGAAATGTAGTGTATTTTTATTTTATTGATAATCGTTTATGTTGTTCAGAAAAGTCATTGATTACTTTTTTTAAATTTATTTGTGTTTGTATACTCCTACATATAATCCAATTCTCACTGAATTCTTAAACGTAATTAACCCTGTGACATTACCGAAATCACTTATAAGTTTTGTGTCATTAATTCGTTTCAGCTGGAGAATGTCAATAACGATGAATTACGTAAGGAAGTTGCTGATAAAACTCACCAACTAAGGTTTTTTTCTCTCTCAATTTCATTAGTAAAATATAAGAAAATTAAATTCTTTATGCGTAATTTAAGATCCATTTCTTTTTCCATGTATGTACCATATATATTATTATGATTAGGCAGATGAAAGGTGAAGATTTTCAAGGGATGAACCTACAAGACTTGCTACAACTGGAGAAAGCACTTCAAACAGGATTAAATCGCGTGATTGAGACAAAGGTACACATACATACATGCAGATGCATGTGCATGTGCATGGGCATGTACATATGCATGTTCTTGATTATGGTATATGATATAGAGATACTCATACGGATACAGAGCTCAACACATGTACAATATAGGATATAAAATATATAGACACACGAATTTAAAATTAAATATGTTAATACATGATAATATTTAAATATTTTTAAATGTGTTTAAAAATTTAATTTTTATTAAAATATAATTAAATACTAAAAATATGTGTCGTATGAATATTGTATGTGAAATGTGTCTAATATATATAAACATAATAAGTCAGTCAAGTGTCTAAATTTCATAGATTATGGATATTTGATTAATTAATTATTCCCTAACACGTGTTGAATTGTAGTGTAGTGCAATGATATACAATATATTATTTACATTTAGGAAAAGCGGATCATGGATGACATCGCAGCACTCCAGAAAAAGGTTTGTAATAATTTGGTGGGTAAAGGATTATTTTGATATTTTTTGGACTAAATTTTAATTTAATTTTTAAAATTTTAAATATTTTATTTTAATTTTAAAAATTTTTTAAATGTCTTATTTTTAAAAAAATTAAAAAAATTTAATATTATTCTATCATTAAATTTGACATAAATAATTTACATATTAAAAAGTTAATAACATTCGATTTTAATATGTAAATAAAATTTATTTATTAACGATTACTAATATAATTTTTTTAATTTTAAAATGTTGATGATTGATTGTTAAGGTTTAGAATTTTATAAAAAAAATTGGGAAGAAGTATTATAAAAAGATTGTAATAATATTTTTTTAACATATATATAGAAGAAAATATGACTTATTAACTAATAANTGTCACAACTTCGATTTTTAAAACTTTACTGATGTCAAAACAAGAAGTAACTCGCGATAAGCTTTTGTATCACTAGAAAAAATTGGCGGGTTGAGCTAATAAAATTAAAACTAATTAATTTGTCTCATCAGCTCTTATAATTTGAGTTAAATAGATTTAAATCGAGTGATAGGAGTTGCCTCTTATAATTTGTTTTTTTTATTATTTTTAGGTATATAAAGTTTTTTTAACTAGTTATTTATATTTTAAATAATTTATTATGAAATTATATAATGTGTGATAAATTTTGTTATTTGTATTGATATTAAGTTAAAAATACTGTTAAAATTACGAAATTTTTTTTTAAAAGAAAAATGAGTCAACTTGTCTAACTCGTGAATTCGGATAAGTTAATTCGTGTTGTGATTTTTTACCTTTTCGTTTAAAATATCGACATACTACTTATTTTTCTAATTTTAGCTCGTTGCTTATGACGAGACAATTCGAATTTTTTTGTTTGCTTATTTTGCATCTTTAGCTCCTTCATTTTCTATAATTAAAAAATTCTTACCTTCTATATTTTTTAATATTTTTTAAAAATCACCTTTAATATGTGTTATAATAATATTTACAATTATTTACTTAATTTAGTATAAGATTAAAATTAGTATCACAAGTAAAAAGATAAATATTTTAAATGATTTTAGAACACGGATCAAATATGTTAGTATGTTACAAAAACATACAAAAGTTTATGATTCTGATTCTGAATTAATCTCTTTCTAATGATCTATCATGTAAAATCTTCTTAGTGTTTTCTTTTCTTTTTTATTAAAAAAAAAAACGTGTTGCTGTTGTTAACTACTGCAACTAAGGGAGACGAATTAGAACAAGAGAACAAGAAGTTAAAGCAAAAGGTATGGCAAATCATCAAGACATTATTTCATTGATTCTTTAACTCTTGTTTCATTTTACAAATCTAATAAGCCAATATTATTATTGTTATTAAAAAGATGGATATTGGCATGCAAGAAGTGGTGTCATCGGAGTCACTAAATAATGCATGCAGCTGCATCAGTAGTGCCGCTCCTTCTTCTCTTGAAGATCATTCCTCTGACACATCTCTTAAGTTAGGGTAAGCACCAACCATTCTTTTCTTTCTTTTTGTTTCCATAACTAAGAAATTACAAATATTATAGAAAATAAAATTCTAATTAATTATTTTTAAAAAATTATAAAAAATAAATTTTAATATTAGAATAATTATTCACATATTTAGTGAATCGAATATCCAGCTGTTAACTGTATATGAGTAAATTCAATCAAAAGAAATAACTATTTAATTAAGAATAACCAATATAATCATCTACATATTTATTAAATTGAACATCCAACATATCCATTATTCATATTGTTTAGTATTCTCGTTGTTACGATCCTTTCAGGTTGCCCTTCCCTAATTGAAGGGAAAGGATGTGAAACCCAAGGATTCTTGTTTCTAACGGTTGACCCATTACGAGGTTTATTGCATCGGGCCGAAGTGAAAAAAAGGTGTGATTAAATGCTAAAATTATATTGCATGGGGTTGATTTATTTAACTACTTTCTAGCTAGCCAGATAATCCAAACATTAAGTACTTTAATTTCTCATGTAAAATTTATCAAAAAAATGTGAAGAAGCATGCATGAGGTAAAGTTTTGAGGTAGCCATTGCAATCTCTAAGTTTCGTCATAAAGTGAATGCAATTTGTGCTTCCTACTTAGAATGAAGTTTGTAATTTCATCCTTGTAATTTTTTTTCATGAATAAAATATTATTTTAATTTGTAATCTGATTATTTTTATTAGTATTTAAAACATTTTATTTTTATTTTAAATATTTTATTTTATTTTATTTTAATTTTAGTTTTTGGTTAAAATTATTTTTTTCAAACATATCTATTTTTTTAATTCTCATCTTCTTCTAGGTAATTAAACAATCATAATTATACAAATGGTAGCGCAGACACAGTTACAGAGATTTGAGAATAAAATTTGCAAAAAATAATTAAAAGTACAAGATAATAATATAGAAAAAAAGTATTTTGGGATTTAATTTTGACCTAATATATAACAAAAATAAAGTATTTTAAATATTAGAGATGCAACTAAAATTTAATTTAAATATTAAAAACTAAAATAATATTTTACTCAAATATTTTTATTCCATTTACCTTAACGTTTAAAATACATGACTTTCTAACTAATTGCATGATGATTATTATAGTGATTTTTTAAAAATATGAGAATAAATAAATAATTGACAGAATTTTATATATTGTAGTTCCTCCTTTAGTTGTCAAAAATACTATTTATATGTCACAAAAGAAAACTATTTATATTAATGGCCATGATGAAGATCAAGCTGTCATTATTTAATTTTATCAACAGTTTGACTGTTGATAAAAATGCATAAATAAAATGAGTGTTAAAAAATTATGTTGTGATAAGAACAAATGTGTGGATGTCTATTTATGACTTGGACGGTTAATTGAAGGCATATTTTTAAAGAAGAATTCATATTAATTGAGAGTTCAAAATGAAGTCTCTTTATGTGTATAAATAGGAGGTTAAGCTTCCGTGAATAATACATCAATAAAAATAATCTTCTTTCTCTATTGTCTATATACAAAACTTTTTTTTCTCTCTTTCATACGTTGCTAATATATAATAGTAATAAATATCTAAGTTACTTCTATTATTATAGTTAGATAATTATATTGGTGAATATTAAAATTAGAGTCTTCTATTTACATTTTATTTTATATTATATCTTCTTTATTTATTTATTCTACAACACGTTATCAGCATGAGACTCTAACCAAATTTTAGAAGACTCCAGGTAACAAATTTTTATTATGTCAAAACTCTCTCATCTTAAATTTAGGGCCCGTTTGAAAAACTTTAGAAGTAACTTTTTTTTAACTTTTGACTTATGGAAAGTAGTAGTATTAATATCTGGTGCAATTTTCAAAACCAAATTACAACTTTCTAAAAAGCTAATTAGGAGCTTATAGAGAAGTTATTCTCTCATAATACTTCTACTTTTCATCACATTTCTATAAAATAAATACTTTTAGAGTTAAAAATTCAAACACAAAATAACATATGTATAAGTTATTTTTAACAGAGTCATTTATTGTTTAAGTTATTTTATCAAAAGAGCTTAATTAAGTTGGTTACCCAAACTGGGCCTTAATGCTCTTGATATATCTGGAAACAACTATTTATCATGGATACTAGATGCTAAAACTCATATTAATTTAATAGATCTTGGAGATACCATTAAGGTCGAAAATAATATATCCCAGAAGAATAAAGTCAAAGTCATGATTTTTCTTCGTCGTCATCTTGACGTATGATTGAAAAATGAATATCTCAAATTAAAGGATCCCGCAGATCTATGGAAAGACCTTGAAGAAAGGTATAATCATCAAAAGACGGTGATACTTCCTTAAGTCCGATATGTCAGAGAAAACTTTCTCGACCTTCCATTTCTCGAATGTGCTCCTGCAGCAGCAGTATCAAGAAAAAGGATTTAAAAGATATTCTGAGCTAATTTCTTGCCTTCTTATTGCTAAGCGCAACAATGAGTTACTCTTAAGAAATCATGAAGCACACCCAGCTGGTGCCGCCCCATTTCTTGAAGCAAATGCGGCAAATCATTACTCCAGAAGAGGTAAGTGGCAAGGTTTTGGTAGCAAGAAAAATTATGGAAGGAAGAAGAACTATATTCATAAGAAAGGATCTCACTAGAAGTGGGATAAAGAAAGAAATAATGAGCAAAGTAAATCAATTGAGGATAAATGCTTCCGTTGTGGTGGAAAGGGTCATTGGTCACGTACCTGTCGTACCCCAAGGCACCTAGCTGATCTTTATCAAGCATCCTTGAAAAAGCATGACAAAGGAAAGGAAACAAATTTTGTTTCAAATGATAAAAATTTCACCACTCATTATGATGTATCTAATTTCTTTGAGGATCCCGAAAGAAATATTGGCTATTTGATCAATGATGGAATAGTTTAATATGTGTGTTTGTTAAGTATTCATGTGAATAATTTTACTGTGCATGTACTTTTACTCATTTTATTATTATTATTTGTCTTTGAAGAGAATGGCAAGGATATATTGTGAAGATATTTGCCTTGCGGATAGTGCGAGTTCGCACACCATTCTCAAAAGTAATATATATTTTACCCATCTTGTCCCAAAAGAAGAATATGTTAATACTACTATTGGCTCAGGCAATATGATAGAAGGCTCCGGAAGAGTTATAATTTTGTTTCCTGGAGGAACAAAATTCATAATAAATAATGTACTATTATCTACCAAGTCTCTAAGAAAATTATTGAGTTTCAAAAATATTCGCTGAAATGGATTTCATATTGAGACAATGAATCAGGAAAATCATGAGTACTTATGGATCACAACTCATAATTCAAATAAAAGGGTTATATTAGAAAAGTTACCCTCACTCTCATCTGGGTTATATTATACCAAGATTAGTGCAATTGAATCGCATGGCATTGTAAACCAGAAGTTTACTAGCCTAAATGAATTTATAATTTGGCACGACCAATTGGGTCATCCGGGAACAACCATGATGCGGAGAATTATTAAAAACTTCCATGGACATTCACTAAAGAACCAGAAGATTCTTAAAACTAGTGAATTTTATTGTGCTGCATGTTCTCAGGGAAAGTTACTTTTAAGGCCATCACCAATAAATATTGGATTTGAGTCCCCTGAATTCCTAGAAAGAATTCAAGGCAATATATGTGAATCTATTCATCCACCATGTGGATCTTTTAGATATTTTATGATCCTAATAGACACATCTTTGATATGGTCACATGTGTGCTTATTGTCTTCTCGCAACCTGGCGTTTGCGAGATTTCTAGCTCAAATTATTCGATTAAAACCATAGTTTCCAGAAAATCCAATCAAAGCAATTCGCCTTGATAATGCTGGTGAATTTACTTTCCAAGCATTTGGTGCTTATTGTATGGTTAATGAATAAGTGTTGAGCATCTAGTAGCTTATGTTCACACACAAAATGGATTAGCAGAATCACTTATTAAAGGCCTCCAATTAATTGCTAGACCCTTACTTATGAGAACAAATCTCCTAACGTCGGCTTGGGGCATGCTATTTTACATTCCGTAGCACTTATTCGTTTGAGGCCAACGAGTTATCATCAGTTCTCTCTTATGCAATTAGCTTATGGCTAGCAGCCAAATATTTTCCATTTAAGAATATTCGGGTGTGCGATATATGTTCCCATTGCATCACCTTCTCGCATCAAAATGGGACGTCAAAGAAAATTGGGGATATATGTTGGATATGATTCTCCCTCTATAATGGGGTATCTCGAGAAACAAACTAGAGATGTATTTAATGCCCGATTTGTGGATTGTCATTTTGATAAATCAAAATTTCCAACATTAGGAGGGAGAGAATAAGCTTCCTGAAAAGGAACTTAATTGAAAAGCATCATCTTTGATTCATTTAGATCCTCGATCAAGGCAATGTGAACTAGAAGTTTAAAAGATTATACATTTGCAAAGAATAGCAAATGAATTGCCTGATGCATTTTTCGATACAAAGAGGATAACCAAATGTTATATACCAGCAAACAATGCCCCAATTCGAATTGATGTCCCAGTAGGACAAGTAGCCACCAAAGCAAATTCACGCCAGAAGCGTGGCAGGCCTGTCGGTTCCAAAGACAAAAATCTTTGAAAAAGAAAAGAGGTAAATACGATTCCTGTTGAAAAAGACATAGTAGAGACACATGCAGTTGTCCAAAATTCTGATATAGTTTTAACGCCAAAAGACGTTTAGGTACCTGAAAATTGTGAAAACGACGAGATCTCGATAAATTATGTCTTTACAGGAGAGAAATAGAACCAAAATAAGACAATTGTCAATGAAATATTTGCATATAATGTGGCATTGAATATCTGCATGAAAAATATCAGTCGAAGAATGTCGACAAAGGAATGATTGGCCAAAATGGGAAGAAGCCATGAAAGCTGAGTTAGACTCACTTGCAAAATGTGAAGTCTTTAGACTTGTAATTCGTACACCAGAAAATGTAAGACCTGTTGGATACCGATGGGTATTTATGAGAAAACGAAATGAGAAAAATCAAGTTGTACACTATAAAGCTCGACTTGTGGCACAATGTTTTTCACAAAGACCCGATATAGATTATGAAGAAACATATTCCCCTGTAATGGATGCAATAACATTGCGTTATTTGGTCAGTTTATCCGCATATCATAAATTACATATGCATTTAATGGATGTGGTAACAGCCTACTTATACAGCTCATTAGATCGTGATATCTATATAAAAGTCCCTGAGGACTAAAGATATCTAAACCATCCAATGAATATTCACAAGGATTATACTCAGTTAAACTGCAAAGATCTTTATATGGTCTGAAGAAATCTGAATGAATGTGGTATAATCGTCTTACTGAGTATCTGGCCAAAAACGGATTTAAGAATGATGATATCTGCCCATGTGTTTTCATAAAGAAATTTGTATCTGGATTCATTATAATTGCTGTGTACGTTGATGATTTAAATATCATTGGAACTCCTGAAGAGATTCCAACAATCATAAAAACTCTAAAAGAAGAGTTTAAGATGAATGATCTTGGAAAGACTAAATTTTGTCTCGGCCTGCAGATCGAGCATATAAAAATGGGATCTTTATTCATCAAACAATATACACAGAAAAGATCTTGAAGAGATTTTATATGGATAAGTCACATCCATTAAGTACCCCATTGATTGTAAGATCTTTGGATATGGAAAAGGATCAATTCCGTCCTAAGGAAGAAAATGAAGATATCCTTGGTCCTAAAGTACCATATCTTAGTGCCATTGGAGCGCTAATGTATCTTGCTAATAATATAAGACCCGATATATCATTTGTTGTGAATTTACTAACAAGATATAGTTCCTCTCCAAACAGAAGACATTGGAATGGAATCAAACAAATGTTTCGATATCTTCATGGGACGGTAGATATGGGATTGTTTTATCCATATGGATCCAAGCCACAACTATTTGGCTATGCAGATGCGGGATACTTGTCTAATCCATATAAAAGAAAATCTCAAACAGGATATCTGTTCACATATGGTGGTACAGCTATATCATAGAGGTCCACAAAATAGACGACTGCAGTAACATCTTCTAATCATGCTGAAATACTAGCGATACTTGAAGCTAGTCGCCAGTGTTTTTGGCTCAGGAGTCTGATCCAATATATTCTGTCATCATGTGGACTAATTGATCAGGAGATAGCTCCAACTGTCCTTTTTGAAGATAATACAACATGCATTTCTCAACTTAAGGGTGGATACATCAAAGGTGATAGAAGAAAGCATATTTCACCAAAATTTTTCTTTACTCATGATCTTTGAAATCAAGGGACAACTGATGTCCAACAGATCCGCTCAAGCGATAATCTGGCAGATTTATTTACAAAGTCACTCCCAAAATCATCCTTTGAAAGATTAGTACATGAGATTGGGATGCGACGATTTCGAGACATTAAATGATGTCGACAAGAAGGAGAGACTGTACTCTTTTTCCCTTGATCAAGTTTTTTCCCATTGGATTTTTCTTGACAAGGTTTTTAATGAGGCAAACCCCATCACAAAGGATTTTGTACTCTTTTTCCTTCACTAAAATTTTTCCCATTGGGTTTTTCTTTAGTAAGGTTTTAACGAGGCATAATCCTAAATGGTCATCCAAGGGGGAGTGTTGTGATAAGAACAAATGTGTGGATGCCCATTTATGACTTGGGCAGTTAATTAAAGGAATAATCTTTCCAAAGATGAATTCATATTAATTGAGAGTTGAAAATAAAGTCCCATTTTGTGTATAAATAGGAGGTTAAGCCTCTGTGAATAATACATCAATAACAATAATCTTCTCTCTCTCTATTGTCTATATACAAAACTTTTCTCATCTCTCTTTCATACGTTGCTAATATATAATAGTAATAAATATCTAAGTTACTTCTATTATTATAGTGAGATAATTATATTGGTGGATATCAAAACTAGAGTCTTCTATTTACATTTTATTTTATATTATATATTCCTTATTTATTTATTCTACAACAGTAACTAATATTATCGACAGTTTCAAGTCATCGGTAATAATAAAATAATAATAACGACGATATATTTGTCGGTAACTTTAGATGTTGTGAAAATAATTAATTTAATTGTACTAATGACAAAAATATATTAAAAAAGTAGTTTAATAGTATTGACAACTGATGTTGATATCTAAATTTTTTCGTACAGATATATTATTATTATTGTTGTTGTTTTTCTCAAAAGAAAAAAAGAGAAAATCATCAAAGACAAAAAATATATTTCAATGTTTTTACATTGGTACACAACTAGAAAATTGATTAATACAGACAGATTTACAAATAGATTTAATCTTTATTACAGACGAATTTTTGGTTACCGACGAAATTACCGACGGATTTTGTCTCTCTGTAAGAACTCGTCGGAAATTATTTACCGACGGATTTTTTTCCGTCGAAAAATTACCGACGGATTTTTACCAGTTACCGACAGATTTTTCGTCGGTAATTACAGACGGATTTTTCGTCGGTAATTACAGACCGATTTTCCGACGGATTTTTCGTCGGTAATTATAGACGGATTTTTCGATAGATTTTCTGTCGGTAATTGGCAACAGATTTTCTGTCTGTAATTTGAACCTTGAAAAATCATCCTATACACTGAATTCAGACAGAAAATTCGTCTGTAAATCCATCAGTAAGATAAAAAAGATTTTTTTTTAGATTTTTCTATTGCAAAATAAAGTAATTTTCATACAAAATAAATATAAATTTAATACAAATTTTTTTCTAATTTGTATTTGAATATTTATAATATTTCAAAAAATAAATAAATTCATCGTATTATCAAACTAAAAAAAAGTATTATAAACAACCAAGTCCATATAGTTCAAAACATAAACAAAGTGTATTGATACATCAACTATAATTCAAAACAAATACCACTGAAAAAAAGAAAACCTGTAAAATCTATACTGTAGCATACACTAAAAGTGTATAAAACAATCTGCTCAGAATCAGCCTAAATATAAACATAAACCTAGTCTAGAATTAAACTAAATAGAAAGTATAATCCCCAAGCAACATTAGATCAAATAGCTCTTCTGCTGTCCCTGATTGGAAATGCCTCCATGTCTGATTTTATTACAAGATATTAAATTGGATTAATGAAAGTAACAAAAGTTAGTTCATTATGCACATGCAGTCTTGGCTCATTAGACATTCTAGAAAATAGTTACCAGTATAACTATGCCAGAAAGATGAGAAAGAGAGAGGGAGGTAAAAGTTTTTGAGAGGACTAAAACCGAAAGCACAAAATGTTAAACTTTAGAGTAGTGGAGTAAATAAATATGATACTATACTATATGTAATGTACTAATGTGTCTTGCTATGAGACTTTAATCAGATTAGACAATTATCAAAGACAAATGGTTAATCACGCTGCATTGCAGTTGACCACAGAGTATGCTAGTTGAGCTAAACAGAATATAGTTGAGAATTGCAGGAAATTAAATGGCGGCAAAGTAAATTGCAGAATCTTAAATGGGGATTTGGGAAGATGAACATGGAAATAAATGGCAAAAAGTAAAGAGAATAGGTAAGATCAGAGATGGAGATTCATTGGGCTTAGGAGATGTTGCATTCTCCGGATCAAGTTCATTCTCATCTCTTCCTCAATCAATGCATTCATTGATCTCCTTGGCAATCTTAAGTGATTGGATCCCAATTCCTTGGCAATCCAATCTCTCTAAGCTTGAACAATTGCCCAATTCCTTGATTTAATTGCTCATGGGAAGAGATGAAGTATGGTCACTGATTATACCACATGTATTTCCAAATCAAAGTGTTGGGAGGATTACATGTCACTATATCCGCCCAAACCCCAATTTGGTCCAACATGAGAAAGCACTTCTAGCATGATCTCTTCATCCCTTTTCCAAGGCTTAGAGGAGATCCAATTATGGAGAGTTTCTTTTCCAAGACAACTAACCAATTAGATTAAGATCAAAAGCTTTCCAGTAAATCAAGAGAAAAGAAAGAGGAAGAAGAATGAAAACTATAATTGATCCATCAAATTACAACAGAGCTCCCTAACCCAATGAAAGGGGTTTAGTTGTTCATAGCTCTGGGAATGGAAATGAAAAAAGGTAGAACAGAATACATGCATAAAGTAAATATACAAAGTCTAATTCTTTAATCAAAACTACCCCTATATATACTACTCTTCTTGATCTTCTAGTAAGTTCTCCAAGTCTTGAATATGAGCCTTTGATCTTTAGTTGAAGCAGTTACAATCTTCAATGGGCTCAGCTTTGTTTGCAGAAAAGTGAGAGTTAGGCATGGGCGTTAGTTAGGACGTTAGTGGCGTTAACGTTAAGTGGGGATGTGGGTTCGAGAACGTTAGTGACAATCAATTTTCCACTAACGTTCCAACCCAAAATGATCAACGTTAACTTCAACGTTAGTGGCACTAACGTGACCACTAATGTTGCCTCTTGGTCATTCGTAAACGTTATTGGGAATCACCTTTTCCAATAACGTTGCCTTGTGCCCCCCTTCCCTACGTTAGAGTTCATGTTAGTATAACTAACGTGACTCCTAACGTGGGCATGCCTATGCTTCGAGAGCGTTAGTGACACTTACCTTGTCACTAACACTCCAAACGCCCCTCCCTCCCACGTTAAAGTTCACGTTAATTAGATTAACGTGGCCACTAATGTGGTAGTGATTGCCATCTCCAACGTTAGTGACAAAGGTGAGTGTCACTAACGTTGGTGATTGGTTCTGCATCCCACGTTAGAGTTCACGTTAATTAGATTAACGTGACTCTTAACGTGGCTTCATTGTGCCTTTGTGGAACGTTAGTGGCAACTACTTTTACCACTAACGTTGGAGCTCCTCTTCCTCCTCTACGTTAGCTACCACATTAATGTAGTTAACGTGGCAACTAACGTGGGCTATGATGGCTTCGAAGGCGTTATTGGCGATCACTTTTTCCATTAACGCTACAGGCTTATCCCATTCCACGTTAGTGGTCACGTTAATTAGATTAACGTGGCTGCTAACGTGGTTCCTTCTTGCTTCTTTTGTCCTGAAATCAAACAATTAAGGTGCATCAAAGCTCTGTTCCAAATCATGAGATTATGCATCATCAATTTTATCATACAATTCCTGCCTAATCCTCATGAAATCATGTAAAGTTCACAATAATTGCTTGAATCAAGGTGTAAGTGTATTTTCATCCAAAACTTGCCTATTTACTAAGAAAATGCATGAAACTACCCTAAAACAGTAAAGAAAAGGTTAGTAAAACTTGCCAAGATGCCCTGGCATCACAACACCAAACTTAAAGCTTGCTTGTTCCTAAGCAAGTACTAAAACATGGGAAAGAGAAGAATGAAAGAACAAGATAGACAAGTAATCATTATAGAAGTCAAATTCCTGGTTTATGTGGTTTCATGCATAGCAACTTAGGTTCATTCCTTTACTGGTTTTCAGGCCTTTATCATGCCCTTGAACACTCACTTGATTGCATCCTTTGAGACTTCCTAATTATTGATCCTCCCTTCCTTTCCAAGTTTTATTGCATTCTTTTTAAGCTAAGTGCTCTGTAAGAGGGCGACTCTTTATGATAAGCTTTCAGCCAACACTCCTGAACCAGTTGGTTCAAGGTGCTAGGTGTTGAGACACCCCTAAGGATTTACTCCCTCAAGTCTCTTTCCCCTATACATACACACCACAGGCACATGGTTTGTTATTTTTCTTTCTTGAGACCTTGGTGTCCAGAACCTCTTTGGGTTACTAAGTGCTCTGTAGCAAAGGTTACTCTTGATAGTGGACTTTCAGCTGATAGTCCTGAATTAGTTAACCCAAGTTACCAAGTGATAAGGCATCCCTAAGAGCTTATTCATCCAAGAATATCCCTTGCACATGAACACCACAGACACATGCTTCAATATTCAAACCCTTGGTGCCTAGCATTATGTCTTATTGTTTTTCTTTCTTTTTAAAACTCTTATTGTTCTTTCTCTTCTCTTATTGGGATCTTATTGTTTGGTTAGTCTCATAGAATGTGCTTCAAGCATGTGGTTTAGAGCATATAGTTGCCTATATACCTTGTAGGTGAACCAACTTAGCTGATCAATGACCATACCACAAACTTAAGAATTTGGTTCATAAGATAACTTCACTCTTGTTTTTTTATAACATTTTCTTTTTAATTGACTTAGAAGGACAAGCATACATATAAGAAAGATGAAAATAAAAGCTAGGGCCTAGACCAACACACTTAGACCTAAACAACGAAATCTTAAAGACAGAATTGAAAATTCCTAGGCTACTATGGAAGCATGTTCTATTTCATACATGATTTTCTTTATTTAAAGCTTGAAAAAGATAAACAAGGAGGGAACTCCACCACCTTTTACTTATCGGAATGCTCATGTCCGTTTGTCTTGGGATCCTCCTTGATGTTCTTCCTTAGATGATGATGTATGGTTCCTTCCTGAGATTGATTGACTTCCTGTAAAACCATTGGAAGTTGCTTGTTTCCCCAAGCACTTAGAAAGTAGTTAGCATGCATGTATGCCTGTGAATTTCTGAACTTAATTTGGTGTGTGAACACCAAACTTAGCTCTTTGCCTAATGCAATAAATTGAATACATGCAGAAACTTCATGTTCTTTTATTCAGAATGCATTAAAAATTAAACATTCGTCAAGTAGTTTCTCTGTTTGTTAGAGCAGATGCTTTATCAATGAAGGGTTGCAATGCACTCTACAGGGTGAGTCTTTTGGTGGAGCACCAAACTTAGAGTTTCATATTCACCCTTGGAAGGTTTTGGTGTGCAACACCAAACTTAGCTCCTCACAATACGGAGAATTCTACTTGAGTCCTTTATTGAGACAATAATGAAAAGAGACTACCTCAGGTTGGGTTGCCTCCCAACAGAGCACTTTTTTAGCGTCGCTAGCTCGACGGTGGTTTCTCTAGTTGAGATTATACTTCTGTTTGGGGTCTTCCCCTATGCTACCCAAGTAGTGCTTGAGTCTTTGTCCATTCACAGTGAATGTCCTCTTTGAGCTTTCTTCCATGATTTCTATGTGTCCGTAAAGTGAGACTTTTGTGACTAGAAAGGGCCCGGACCATCTTGATTTGAGTTTTCCAGTAAAGAGTTTCAGTTTGGAGTTGTAGAGAAGCATATGTTGTCCTTATTCGAAACTTCTTGGTGCCAGGTTGAGATCATGTCTCCTTTTTTCTTTTTCCTTATAGATCTTGGTATTTTCATAGGCTTGAGACCTAAACTCTTCCAGTTCTTGCAGCTGCAAGATCCTCTTTTCACTAGCAGCAGTGCTGTCCAGGTTTAGTATCTTGAGAGCCCAAAAGGCCTTGTGCTCCAGCTCTAATGGTAAGTGACAGGCCTTTTTGTACACCAGTTGATATAGGGACATCCTAATTGGTGTTTTGAAGGCTGTCCTGTATACCCAAAGAGCATCATCTAGCTTCTTCGCCCAGTCCTTTCTTGATACCCCCACAGTCTTTTCCAAGATCCTTTTTAACTCTCTGTTGGATATCTCGGTTTGCCCACTTGTTTGGGGATGATAAGGTGTGGTAACCTTATGCTTCACCCCATACCTTAGGATTAGGGTCTCCAATGGTCTATTGCAGAAATGACTCCTTCCGTCACTGATAAGGGCTCGTGGAACTCTAAATCTGGTGAAGATATTCTTTCTAAGAAAGTTTATAACCACCTTATTGTCATTTGTTGGGGTTGCCACGGCCTCCACCCACTTAGATACATAGTCCACTGCCACCAAGATATACTTGTTCGAATATGAGGTTGGGAATGGTCCCATGAAGTCGATCCCCCATACATCGAACAGTTCAAGTTCTAGAATGTATTGCTGTGGCATCTCATTTCTCTTGGGTAGAATTCCAGCCCTTTGGCACTCATTGCAGCTCCTCACCAGTTCCTTAGCATCCTTGAAGATAGTGGGCCAGAAGAACCCACATTGCAGTACCTTTGCTGCGGTTCTTTCTCCTCCAAAATGACCTCCATAGCTAGCGCTATAACAACTCCACAAGACCTCCCGTCCTTCTTCTTCTGAAATGCACCTCCTAAGGATTCCATCTGAGTATTTCTTGAAGAGATAAGGTTCATCCCAAATGAAATACTTAGCATCATTGATGAGTTTTCTTCTTTGATGTTTGTTGATCCCAGGGGATAGGTCACCGGCTGCTTTAAAATTGGCAATATCTATAAACTATGGTGCTTTGTGAACCAACATTAACTGCTCATCTGGGAAGAACTCATTTATACTTGCATCATGTGTATCATCTTTCTCACAAGGAATTCTGGATAGATGATCTGCTACCTTGTTCTCCACACCCTTTTTGTCTCTAATCTCAATGTTGAATTCCTGCAACAATAAGATCCATATAATTAGTCTTGGTTTTGACTCCTGTTTGGTAAATAGATATTTGAGTGTTGTATGATCAATGAAAACAATAACTTTAGAGCCAATGAGGTATGATCTAAATTTGTCAAATGTAAAAACTATTGCTAGCAACTCCTTTTCGGTAGTAGTATAATTTCGTTGAGTGTCATTGAGGACCTTGCTGGCATAGTATATGACATGCACCAAATTTTTTTTCTCTGTCCTAACACTGCCCCAACTGCGAAATCAGATGCGTCACACATCAGTTCGAATGGCAAATTCCAATCAGGTGGGGTGATGATAGGAGATGAGGATAGCTTCTTTTTCAAGTTTTCAAATGCGAGCATGCACTTCTCATCAAAGATAAATGGTGTATCAGACATAAGGAGATTGCTTAAGGGCTTGGCTATTTTTGAAAAATCTTTAATAAATCTTCTATAGAAGCTAGCATGCCCCAAAAAGCTTTTAATTTCCTTGACATCACTTGGTGGAGGTAATTTTTCAATTAGCTCCACCTTAGCTCTGTCCACCTCAATACTTTGGTTAGAAACTTTATGGCTAAGTACTATTCCATCTGTCACCATAAAGTGGCATTTTTCCTAATTCAAGACCAAATTGGTCTCTTGACATCTTTTTAATACCAAGGCAAGATGATTTGGGAAATTAGGAAAGGAATCTCCGAATACTGAGAAGTCATCCATGAAGACTTCAATGTATTTCTCTATCATATCTGAGAAGATGGAAAGCATGCAGCGTTAAAAAGTTGCTGGCGCATTACATAGCCCAAATGGCATGCGCATCCATGGCTGAATGGTTAAAGCGCCCAACTCATAATTGGCGAATTCGTAGGTTCAATTCCTACTGGATGCACGCCAATGGGACCCTCCCTCAAATAAGTCTATCGGATTTTTGTTCAAGAATGAAATCTTATTGGAACTGTCCAGTTCATCCTTCGGAACCATATCCCATCCCGGATCTGATGAAATAGGATGAATTGAGACAGTATTTTGTAAATACATATATTTTATACGCTTTTTGGGGGTAATTTCAGGTAGATTTTAGTATATTTTAGTTAGTTTTTAGTAGATTTTTATTAGTTTTTAGGCAAAAATCATATTTCTGGATTTTACTATGAGTTTGTGTGTTTTTCTGTGATTTCAGGTATTTTCTGGCTGAAATTGAGGGAGTTGAGCAAAAATCTGATCTAGGCTGAAAAAGGACTGCTGATGCTGTTGGATTCTAACCTCCCTGCACTCAGAATGGATTTTTTGGAGTTACAGGAGTCCAATTGGCGCGCTCTCAATTGGGTTGGAAAGTAGACATCCAGGGCTTTCCAGAAATATATAATAGTCCATACTTTGCGCGAAGATAGATGACGTAAAATGGCGTTTAACGCCAGTTCCATGTTGCAGTCTGGCGTTCAGCGCCAGAAATAGGTTACAAGTTGGAGTTCAACGCCAGAAACAGGTTACAACCTGGCGTTCAACTCCAGAAACAGCCCAGGCACGTGAGAAGCTTAAGTCTCAGCCCCAGCACACACCAAGTGGGTCCCAGAAGTGGATTTATGCACCAATTATCTTAGTTTACTCATTTTCTGTAAACTTAGGTTACTAGTTTAGTATTTAAACAACTTTTAGAGACTTATTTTGTACCTCATGACATTTTTAGATCTGAATTTTATACTCTTTGACGGCATGAGTCTCTAAACTCCATTGTTGAGGGTGAGGAGTTCTGCAGCGTCTCGATGAATTAATGTAATTATTTCTGTTTTCCATTCAAACATGCTTGTTCCTATCTAAGATGTTCATTCGCGCTTCACTATGAAGAAGGTGATGATCCGTGACACTCCTCACCTTCCTCAATCCATGAACGTGTGCCTGACAATCACCTCCGTTCTACATTAGATTGAATGAGTATCTCTTAGATTTCTTAATCAGAATCTTTGTGGTATAAGCTAGAATTTATGGCAGCATTCATGAGAATCCAGAAAGTCTAAACCTTGTCTGTGGTATTCTGAGTAGGATTCAATGATTGAATGGCTGTGACAAGCTTCAAACTCGTGATTGTTGGGCGTAGTGACAGACGCAAAAGGATCAATGGATCTTATTCCGATATGATCGAGAACCAATAGATGATTAGCCGTGCTGTGACAGAGCATTTGGACCATTTTCACTGAGAGGATGGGAAGTAGCCATTGACAACGGTGACACCCTACATACAGCTTGCCATGGAAGGAGCCTTGCATTTATGAAAGTGAGAAAGCATTATGTTACAGAAATTCAGAAGACAAAGCATCTCCAAAACTCCAACATATTCTCCATTATTACACAATAAGTATTTATTTTATGCCCTTTGACTTTTTACAGTTAAAACGAAAGAACCCTATTGGCATCCTGACTAAGATCAACAAGATAACTATAGCTTGCTTCAAGCCAACAATCTCCGTGGGATTCGACCCTTACTCACGTAAGGTATTACTTGGACGACCCTGTGCACTTGCTGGTTAGTTCTGCGGATTGCAAAAGTGTGATTGCAATTTCGTGCACCAATAACCATCTAGAAAACAATAGTATGCGTGTCCTGCAAGTCTTTCTAGCATCTGGTCCATGAAGGGGAGTGGGAAATGATATTTTCTCGTGGCTTCATTGAGTTTTCTGTAATCAATACACATCCTCCATCATGTGACAGTTCTTGTAGGGATTAGCTCATTCCTTTCATTGGGTACTACAGTGATTCTTCCTTTCTTGGGGACCACTTGGACAGGGCTGACCCATGGGCTATCTGAAATTGGGTAGATTACTCCTCCCTGCCACAGCTTCATGACTTCTTTCTGTACCACTTTCTTCATAATTGGATTTAGCCTCCTTTAGGGTTGAATGGAAAGTTTGGCATCATCTTCCAATAGTATCTTATGCATGCATATGGCTGAACTGATTCCCTTTAAGTCAGCAAGTGTCCATCCGAGGGCATCCTTATGCTTTTGTAAGACTTGAAGTAATCCTTCCTCCTGTTCTTGGCTGAGGGCTGAATTTATGATCATTGGATAACTTTCATTCTCTCCTAAGTATGCATACTTGAGAGTGGGAGGTAGTGCCTTTAATTCAAGTTTGGGTGCTTCTTTTCTTTTATCCTTCCCCTCTAGTGTGCCATGAACATGAGTTTCAGCTGTTGCAACCTCTTCGCTTGATGCTGACTCATCTTCTTCTGTTAAACCCTCAAGTTCTTCTTCTTCAAGAGTCTCTTGCACCACAACATCCACTGAGTCCAGTCTCATACACTCTCCCAATGAGTCTTGTGGGTAACTCATGGCCTTGAACACATTGAATATCATTTTCTCCTCATGTAGTCTAAGGACAAGTTCACCCTTTTGGACATCAATGATGGCTCCGGTGGTGGCTAAGAATGGCCTTCCCAAGATGATAGAGGTCTTAGCTCCTTCTTCCATGTCCAATACTACGAAGTCTGCTGGAAAGATAAAGTCTCATACCTTTACCAACAAGTCTTCTACTATTCCGTGAGGAAATTTGAATGACCGGTCTACTAGTTTCAGGGCCATTCTTGTTGGTTTGGCCTCCTCAATCCTCATCTTTCGCATCATTGCTAAGGACATCAGATTTATGCTTGCCCCTAGATCACATAAAGCCTTCTCCACAGTGATTTCCCCTATGATACAAGGGATTTGGAAACTCCTAGGATCCTTCAATTCTGAGGGAATTTGTGCTGGATGATGGCACTGCATTCTTCGGTGAGTATCACAGTTTCGTTGTTCTTCCAGCTTCTCTTCTTGGTTATTAACTCCTTCAAGAACTTGGCATAGAGCGGCATTTGCTCTATTGCTTCAGCAAAGGGTATGTTGATCTGTAGTTTCTTGAAGATTTCCAAGAACCTTGAGAATTGGTTGTCCTCTCCCTTCTTCTTTAATTGTTGGGGGTATGGGGCTTTTGGGAAGCATGGTTTCAGCACTTCTCCCTCTTGCTGGGGCTCAGGAGTGGAGACTTGCATTTCCTCTTGTCCCTTTTCTTTTACATCTGAGTTCTTCTCTTGTGGTTTCTTGTAGGTCTCCCTCAATTCCTTCCCATTTCTGAGAGTGATAGCCTGACACTCCTCCTTTGGAGTTGAATTAGTGTTGATGTGAATGTTGTGGCCAGGGACTTTCCTGAATAAGTAGCCAATTTGTGTTTCAAGTTTCTTGATGGCAGCATCTTGATTCTGCATATTGGATCACACTTCTTCCCAAAAAACTTTACTGTCTTGAATTTCCTTACATATGCTTTCAAGTAGAGTCTCAATTTTGGAAAGTCTATCTTCGGTTGGTGATGGTAGGTTAAGATTAGGTGGTTGAGAAGGGTGATTAGGTGTGTGTTGATAGGATCTCTGTGAGGTATGTTGGTGAGTTGCATTGTTGTTGGGATTGTGGTTGTGGCGTCTCTGGTCTTGGCCTTGGTCCTGTTGATTTTCCCACCCAAAGTTAGGGTGGTTTCTCCAACCAGAATTATAAGTTTTAGAGTATGGATCATGGGTCTGTCTGGGTGAGTTTCTAACATAGTTGGCTTGTTCCCAGTCACCTTCTTCTCCTATATTCACTCCTTCTTGAGCTGGTGATGAGGTGATGACTGCTACAACTTGGTTTTCTTCCACCTTCTTGGTAAGATCTGCTAGCTGCTTGGTGATCATCTGATTTTGAGCCAGCAATGCATCCATGTGGTTCAGCTCCATTACTCCTCGAGTGTTGCTTCTTTCAGAAGCATAGAAGTAGTCATTCTCAGCGACAGTCTCAATGACATCTATGGCTTCTTCAATGATTTTCTTCTTATTTAGAGAGCCCCCTGATGAATGGTCTACGGCCTTATTTGACTCATAAGAAAGACCTTCATAGAAGATGTGTAGTTGAACCCATTCATTGAATATGTCTGGTGGGCATCTTCTTGTTAAGTCCTTAAACCTCTCCCATGCCTCATAGAGAGTTTTACCATCTTGTTGCCTGAAGGTTTGTACCTCAGCTCTCAGCCTGTTAATTCTTTAAGGAGGGTAGAATCTTGCCAAAAATTTGTTTACCACGTCTTCCCAATTCATTAAGCTCTCCTTCGGGAAGAATTCCAGCCATTTAGATGTTTTGTCCTTGAGTGAGAATGGGAACAAAAGCAATCTATAGACATCTGGATGAATACCATTAGACTTCACGGTGTCACATATTCTCAAGAAGGTGGTTAGATGTTGATTGGGGTCTTCTTGTGCACTTCCTCCAAATGAGCAATTGTTCTGAACAAGGGTGATGAGCTGGGGTTTCAATTCAAAGTTATTGGCATGTATGGTTGGCTTTTGGATGCTACTTCCATAATTTCCTGGGTTGGGATTGATGTAAGAGCCTAATACTCTTCTTTCCTGCCCAGCATGATTCACAGGACCTTCTCTGGCATGGTTGTTAGCTTCTTCTTCATGGTTGTTTACTATGTTCTCCTCCATGTTTTTTTCAAAGTTCTCTTCCCCTTCCTCAGCTCCAACAACTCCTTTCCCTCTTGCTTCCCTCCTCAATCTACGGAGGATCCTCTCAGATTCGGAATCAAAGGAAGTTGAAGCTCCGCTTCGTCTCCCTGTCATACAACTAACAGAGCACACAGCAAGAAAACAAACGAAATGATTATTCTTGTTAAAGTGATTGTTAGTGTGAGGGGTGCAAATGATCAAACAGTTAGTGGGTTAGTGAGCAAAATCGTAAGTAAATTCAAAGAAAAAGAAAACAACGAGGGAAAAAGGGATGAGGAAGAAAACTAATTGAAAGTAAGAGTAAATGACTAGGCAAATTAAACAATAAAAAGAAAATGCTCAATCTAGTGAACTTCCAACTTAATAATTATCGATACAAAATCAATCTCCGGCAGCGGCATCGTAAACTTGATGCACGAAAACTTGTCTCTCAACAAATTTCCCTTAGGCAAGTATACCAAATTGTCGTCAAGTAAAAACTCACAATAAAGTGAGGTCGAATCCCACAGGGATTAATTGGTCAAGCAACTTTAGTTGAAAGAATGTGCTAGTTGAGCTAAATAGAATATAGTTGAGAATTGCAGGAAATTAAATGGCGGCAAAGTAAATTGCAGAAAATAAAGTGCAGAATCTTAAATGGGGATTTGGGAAGATGAACATGGAAATAAATGGCAGAAAGTAAAGAAAATGGGTAAAATCAGAGATGGGGATTCATTGGGCTTAGGAGATGTTACATTCTCCGGATCAAGTTCATTCTCATCTCTTCCTCAATCAATGCATCATTGATCTCCTTGGCAATCTTAAGTGATTGGATCCCAATTCCTTGGCAATCCAATCTCTCTAAGCTTGAACAATTGCCCAATTCCTTGATTTAATTGCTCATGGGAAGAGATGAAGTATGGTCACTGATTATACCACATGTATTTCCAAATCAAAGTGTTGGGAGGATTACATGTCACTATATCCGCCCAAACCCCAATTTGGTCCAACATGAGAAAGCACTTCTAGCATGATCTCTTCATCCCTTTTCCAAGGCTCAGAGGAGATCCAATTATGGAGAGTTTCTTTTCCAAGACAACTAACCAATTAGATTAAGATCAAAAGCTTTCCAGTAAATCAAGAGAAAAGAAAGAGGAAGAAGAATGAAAACTATAATTGATCCATCAAATTACAACAGAGCTCCCTAACCCAATGAAAGAGGTTTAGTTGTTCATAGCTCTAGGAATGGAAATGAAAAAAGGTAGAACAGAATACATGCAGAAAGTAAATATACAGAGTCTAGTTCTCCAAAAGTGCCAAGCTTTCTCTATAGTTCAAAACTACCCCTATATATACTACTCTTCTTGATCTTCTAGTGAGTTCTCAAAGTCTTGGATATGGGCCTTTGATCTTTAGTTGAAGCAGTTACAATCTTCAATGGGCTCAACTTTGTTTGCAGAAAAGTGAGAGTTAGGCATGGGCGTTAGTTAGGACGTTAGTGGCGTTAACGTTAAGTGGGGATGTGGGTTCGAGAACGTTAGTGACAATCACTTTTCCACTAATGTTCCAACCCAAAATGATCAATGTTAACTTCAACGTTAGTGGCACTAACGTGACCACTAACGTTGCCTCTTGGTCCTTCGCAAACGTTATTGGGAATCACCTTTTCCAATAATGTTGCCTTGTGCCCCTTTCCCTATGTTAGAGTTCACGTTAGTATAACTAACGTGACTCCTAACGTGGGCATGCCTAAGCTTCGAGAGCGTTAGTGACACTTACCTTTGTCACTAATGCTCCAAACGCCACTCCCTCCCACGTTAGAGTTCACGTTAATTAGATTAACGTAGCCACTAACGTGGTAGTGATTGCCATCTCCAACGTTAGTGACAAAGGTGAGTGTCACTAACGTTGGCTTATCATGCTTAGCTCCACGTTATCTCTCACGTTAGTGGTCTTAACGTGGCCACTAACGTGGGCACTCTTGGGTTGGTCCAACGTTCGTGACAAAGGTGAGTGTCACTCACGTTGGTGATTGGTTCTTCATCCCACGTTAGAGTTCACGTTAATTGGATTAACGTGACTCTTAACGTGGCTTCATTGTGCCTTTGTGGAACGTTAGTGGCAACCACTTTTACCACTAACATTGGAGCTCCTCTTCCTCCTCTACGTTAGCTACCACGTTAATGTAGTTAACGTGGCAACTAACGTGGACTATGATGGCTTTGAAGGCGTTATTGGCGATCACTTTTTCCATTAATGCTACAGGCTTGTTCCATTCCACGTTAGTGGTCACGTTAATTAGATTAACGTGGCTGCTAACGTGGTTCCTTCTTGCTTCCTTTGTCCTAAAATCAAGCAATTAAGGTGCATCAAAGCTCTGTTCCAAATCATGAGATTATGCATCATCAATTTTATCATACAATTCCTGCCTAATCCTCATGAAATCATGTAAAGTACACAATAATTGCTTGAATCAAGATGTAAGTGTATTTTCATCAAAAACTTGCCTATTTACTAAGAAAATGCATGAAACTACCCTAAAATAGTAAAGAAAAGGTCAGTAAAACAGGCTAAGATACCCTGGCATCATATATACTATTATCTATTTATCTCTCTGTCACTTTTACATAGTTACTATAAGCTATTATTGGAACTTTCAATAATAACTTATAGTCAAGAATTAAGAAGCTCTTCAACATTTGCTAGTGACTTAGTAGTTTATTTAAACAAGTTCGAGATCAAATTGAGTCTTCTAACGAATTTCAGTAAAGTAAAGTAAAGAAATGAAAATCAATGTTTTGACTGAGCTAGAAAATCAATGTTTTGACTGGCAATTTCAAGATAAAAAAGTCAAAATAATATTCACTGAGCTAGATATATGCAAGGCATCAAAAGGAAGGGAAAAACATGAGTGCATTCTATCACTCACCATACTAGACCCATCGTTATTTGGAAGCATAAATGTGACATTTCATAAAACATTTTGAAGGCATAAAAATTAAAACAAAAAAACTATGAATAATGAAAAAATATTAATCAACTTAACTGTACAAAACAGAAATAACTACACAAACCATTTCAGCAAAGTTTTAGTTGTATGAATGCATAGTTTTAGTTATATCTTGAACAGTTGAATTGTTTCTCATATAAACGTTGATAGATCTTTGGGCTTCTTTATTTTTTGAGAATTGGGCTTAATAGGATATTTATTTAAAGGGCTCTATTACCCTCACATAGTGATCCAAATTTCAAAGGCCTTGATCCAAAAATAAAAGGATAAATAAGAAAAAAAAGATTAATTTAAACCTGTATTTTAAGTGTAAGATCCCTCTAAGAGCACCAAATAAATTCTGGGTCCTTAGTGTTTTGGAAGGAAACAGTGAATTGGAAAAAGAAAAGAAAAATCATGGTTGGTGGTACCTCTCTTTCGTTTCACTCCAGCTATATTATGCCTACCACCCCACTCCATTGCACGTTCTCAATCTCATTTTGTTGGCCCCTTTATGTCTATTCTATGGCTTCCTGCGTAGTAAAGTTGTGCCAATTTCAGAAAGCTATACACCTTAAAATAGAATATAAAAAACTATCGACAAACAACACAAGTGTGTATATGTGTGTGTGTGTGTGTGTGTGTGTGTGTGTGTGTGTGTGTGTGTGTGTGTGTGTGTGTGTGTGTGTGTGTGTGTGTGTGTGTGTGTGTGTGTGTGTGTGTGTGTGTGTGTGTTACTTACAGCAGCTCCATCATTTTCTCCCAAAGAATATATTTCAAAAATTTAATAAATACTTACAAAAAACAAAAATCAAACCTGCATTCATATAAGATACACATTACATGACCAATCTTTATCACCTATGTAATAATCTTCGTTTACATACTGTATAACCAAATCATAAATCATTTTTTCATTCCATAATTTGTAATATTCTATATAGAATTATACAATAATAATCATGACATACTAACACAGAATGGAATGAAATTGAAAATTACAGACATAAGCACATACATCGTTTAGGCTTCAGGCTCCACAAAGTGGAAAATGAAGAGGAATATTAAAATGCAATAAAACAAACATAAGCACATACACAAAAATATTTAGGCTGAAGAATTAATTCCAGAGTCTCTTAATGGGAATCTCTAAACCAATTACGCATGTTAAAGATATCAAAATAGATTGAATTCATACTATCAATTATAGCCTATATCTTCTTTATAGCTGAATTCACACTATCAACAGAAGTACCCTCAATGGCTGCAAAAGACAATTACAACAAATCATTTAGATATTGGATTTCCTTATGGAACAGTAACAAGGAGTCAAGCTGGTAAGAGGAAAAAGGCTCTACTTAAATGAAAATCCACCAACTGAGCCAATGAAGGATTCCTGCACATATAATTACTTTGTGCTGGTCTCTCAATCAATCAAGTGCTACATATATAGAATTAACAAACACTTATGAACTGAATATATTATATTGTGAATGAATTATATTAAATCAGCTATGACATAACCATATCAAAGTTAAAATGAAAGCATAATAGAAAATAAACATTTCAATTTGATACATACAAGTTAGGCAGTAACTTAGGTACAGCCAGGAACAGAGGGACTTACTAACAAAATCATCTTCTTTTGAAGTAGGTATTATTATCTTAACCCCCAATTCCTCTTCTATCTTCTGTTGTGTGGATCCCTTGAAACAATATATCTTATAGATTTGCAGGTATATATTGATATGTATGTTATTGATATAGGAAGAAACTAAGAAAACAAATCAAAATTATACTAACCCTTCATAGTAGGAGCCTTGGTCACAGATCTTGACTGATTCTTCGATGCCCTCAGAAACTTGTTTTTCATCAAAACTGACATTGGAAAAAAAAGCTCAGAAACAACAAAACATTAAATTCTTATTTTATTATTTAAATATCATTCATGTTTTATACCTATAGTTTGCTGTAAGCCATAAACCATGGGAACATATCTAGAAGATAAAGAGGGAGTACAATGTAAAGAGACATCAGGAATATCAACTAAAGTCATTAAAATTGGGGCATGATCAGATCCTTCTAGCTTAATGCTCTGTCCTCCTTTCCACCTATGTGCACTGAGCATATCATAAAGTTAAAACTTATATTCTAGTGTCAAGAAAGGCATACAGCACTAATCTTGATCATATGATACAGTACTGCTAAAGAACCACAAAAGTGGGAAGAAGATGTACAAATATATGTCAACTAAACAAAAGAAACACAACTTGCAAAAGGAAGGAGATGATATTTGCAGCTCCCATGTACATAAAAAAGGGCATGTTATGGTAGAACTAAATATTTAAAATTATTTTCCAAAATAACTCAGCATAAATAGCTTACAACTTGTAAAATCCAGTTAATTAATGGCTAATTAACTCATAAATGAGAATTTATTCTAGAAAGCCCTAAATGTGATTTTTATGGCTAAATGTGATAGAGGCGATTGAGACGAGAATTTCGGTACCAATTTTATAGAATTCAGACCAAGATTGGGCCGAACGGGCCAAACCGGGCCAACCGGACCCAAAATAGGCCCTTGGCCCAACATAACTAAACCAAAACCCTAGTTTTCAGCACTCTCTCTCCTCACACAACACTCACACACGCTGAAAAAGAGAGGAAATGGGGGAAGAACACTCTCAAACTTCTATCTCTCACTTGATCTTCAAACCACCATAACTTTTGATCTAGAGCTCCGATTGCCGCTCCGTTTGCGGCCACGTGTTCACTGCGGAGAGCTCTACAAAATCCATACAATTAATCTTGAGGTAAGCCACGTTTTTCTCTTCGAATTTCCAGCCTTGTTTTAGAGTTTCATGAGCAAAAATATTGAGACTTTTGGCTCTTTGATGTTATAGGACTCAACTCTCTTGAAGGAAAAAGTTAATCTTGTCTCCTTGGACCTTGGGTGTGGTAAGATTCTCAACCCTAGTGTAATTTATTATTTTATGATGTTTGGGTATTGTGTATGGGTATGATGATTGTGGCTTAGGTTGTGTATGTGTGAATATTAGAGCTTGATTGGTGACTTTGAAAAGCTTGAAAAGGGCTTTGGTGGTGAAAAATTTGTTCTTGGAGGTGTTGAGACCTTGAGAGCTTGAGGAAAAGTGGTTTGGAAGTGCTCCGGTTGAGCTTGGGAAATCGGCTAAGGTATGGTCTCGGTTTCTCGTATCTAATATGTAATGTGGTAGGAAATACTTAGGCTAGAGGCCCTAAGATAGGCATTGAATTGTTGATGTTGTTGAATAGTTGATATATATGATGTGGTCATATATGTGATGATGATTATTGATGCCTTAATGGTATGATGTATGAGAAATATGCATGTTGTGATATATGCTTGATGGTTGAATTGTGGGTGGAACCATGTTGATGGTGAGTATGATATTGATTGTGTACAATGATGATTTATTGGACTTGGTGTTGTTGAAAATTGGCATGAGGAAGAGTATATTATATGTCAATGTGTTTGAGTTTGAGCCACTTGGGTGAAGTGGGTTAAAATGATGGGATAGTGATTTTGGTGAATTATGGTAATGTGTCAATGTGTGAGTTGAGGAGGCTTGATTTTGAATTTGATACATTTTGATTGATTTCAAGGAAAAGGGATGAATTGTCATGTTTTGATTGATTTGGAAAAGAGTTGAAAATGGCTTGTTTTGAAAATGGCATTTTGTGGCTTTGTATGAAAAACATGGTTTTTTGGGCATACTTTGATGAGACATAACTTGGACTACGGCTCTCTGTTTTATGCCAAATCTATTTAGAAATGAAATTGGATCCGGGATGTCCATGCCGTTCGAAGAACGGGTGAAAAACGATTTAAAATGAGAAAGTTATGTCCGTCGGAAGATTGGGGTTGAATTTGTGAATTCTGCAGTTTTTAACTTAGAAAATTTTTAGCAGAATGACCCCCCGCGCGTAGGCGCACTTGGCACGTACGCGCCGTTCTTCTCGAAAATGCCATCCACGCGTGCGCGGGAGCGCCGAATGTGCTGCACCCAATGCCCAGCCATTTTCCAGAGAGTTGTGCCTGAACTGTGCCAGTTTTGTGCCTGGGGCACGAGAGCACCCACGCGAACGCGTGGTTGATGCGTGTACGTCGATTGGCTAATTTTCAATCCACGCGTTAGCGTGCATGATGCTTACGCGTCGATGAAGTTTTGAGACGCGTTAGCGTGCATGACGCATACGCGTCGATGAGTTTTTTGGCCATCCACGCGTGCGCGTACGCGGGGCCCTGTTTTCATCTCAAAGTTGATTTTTTAGTTTTAAAAGCCAAATCTCATACTTCTAAGCCTCCGATCTCACCACTTATGTCTTAAATCATTATGATATGCCTAGCAATTAGAAAAGGAGCTAGGGGATGTGGTAACTTGCGAGTGAAGCAAGGGAAAAAAATGAATGATCAATGAAGATCAAAGATGATTATGTGAGAGGTGGAGGATGGTGGTGGAAGTGCTTGTTATGCCATGGGCCGAAAGGCCGTAATTGTTAATGAAACGGCTGGTTATGGATTTAACCGTGAGCCGAATGGCTGGTTATGGATTTAACCGTGAGTCGGATGGCTAGATTATTGCCGTGTTACGGCAGAGCCATGATTATGGCTAAGTATAAATGCATATATGCTGTTGAATGAATTGTGAATGTTGTACTTCCACTATTGGAGATGAGAGTTTCCCTGGAAAGAAGCAGTGGCTAGCCACCTGGTGGACGAAATTGTGATTCAATTGTTATTCCATTTTGCAAAATTCATTGCTTTTCATTCCCTGGTAATGGCGCCAAAAACATGATGCCAATACCATAGTTCACAACTCCGTTCAACTAACCAGCAAGTGTACTGGGTCGTCCAAGTAATACCTTACGTGAGTAAGGGTCGATCCCACAGAGATTGTTGGTATGAAGCAAGCTATGGTCACCTTGTAAATCTCAGTTAGGCAGATTATTGGTTTAAATTTGATTAATGGAATAAATAGAAAATAAAAGGGATAGAAATACTTATGTAAAGCAATAGTGGGAATTTCAGATAAGTGTATGGAGATGCTGTGCTCCTCTTGAA
>NC_029778.3:62792794-62850877 GCF_000817695.3 Arachis duranensis
ATTGTATTGAAACTTGAGGTACAGCAGAGCTCCATACCCTTAATCTATGGTGTGCAGAAACTCCACTGTTGAAAATACATAAGTAAAAGGTTCAGGCATGGCCGAATGGCCAGCCCCCTTGAGTGATCAAGAGACCGAATAATCAAAGGCTAAACAGTCAAGAGATTAAACTGTCAAAAGATGTCTAATACAATAGTAACTTATCCTATTTATACTAGACTAGCTACTAGGGTTTACATGAGTAAGTAATTGATGCTTAAATCCACTTCCGGGGCCCACTTGGTGTATGTTTGGGCTGAGCTTGATTAATCTACGAGCTGAGGCTTCTCTTGGAGTTGAACTCCGAGTTATGACGTGTTTTGGGCGTTCAACTCCGGATCATGACGTTTTTCTGGCGTTTAACTCCAGACAACAGCATGTACTTGGCGTTCAACGCCAAGTTACGTCGTCAATTTCCGAACAAAGTATGGACTATTATATATTGCTGGAAAGCTCTGGATGTATAATTTCCAACGCCGTTGAGAGCGCGCCAATTGGAGTTCTGTAACTCCAGAAAATCCATTTCGAGTGCAGGGAGGTCAGATTCCAACAGCATCACAGTCCTTTTGTCAGCCTTTTTCAGAGTTTTGCTCAAGTCCCTCAATTTCAGCCAGAATTTACCTGAAATCACAGAAAAACACACAAACTCATAGTAAAGTCCAGAAATGTGTATTTAACATAAAAACTAATGAAGACATCCCTAAAAGTAGCTTGAACTTATTAAAAACTACCTAAAAACAATGCCAAAAAGCGTATAAATTATCCGCTCATCACCACCACGTGTTCCAGGTTGAGACTCGAAGCTCTTTTGACCCTATGTCATAAGTGTGGCCGGGCACTGTGAAAGACCCGGATGAGCTCACCCCCGTAAATATTCACCAGTGAAGGTGATGGATATAGATCATGATTATGATCAAGTTTATGATGAGTATAACTCGAGTTGGGGATGCGCGACAGAGGGACAATCCAATGGTTAGCTACCAGGACTTGTCGGGTTGGCTCTATAACCGACAGATGATATCATCAGCCACTAGGGACAGGCATTCATCATATTCATACTATATGAATTGTTTGAGATTGCCTATTTGACTACATATTACTTGCTAATTGTCTAAATGCCTTACTTGTTCCTATTTGTATATTTCTTGTTTGATATAACTGTGTTTGCTACATTATACTCCTGCTAGTGGTTGGAGGTCTGAAGGAATTGGAAAGGGAAGTATTAGTTAGACTGAAGGATCTTTAGTCAGATGCCCTTTATGGTATAGCTTGTTTGTAAGCTTTGATACTATTTGGAGGAAGTTTTAGGATTGCCTTTGGCTTTCCTCTATTATTATGTATTATATATTTGGAAGCTGTTACCATGCTGGGGACCTCTGGTTCTCACCCATGCGGATTTTGTGGTTTTCAGATGCAGGACGTCAGGTTTCTCGCTGAGGCTTGCTGGAGACTTCTGGTTTAGCAAAGATCCTTTGTTCTTGGGGACTCTGTTTAGTTTATATGTTTTGCTTAGATACTTTTATCTCCATTAAATAATACAAACTGTGATAACTCCTTTTATGGGAGATTTTGGAGAATAGGTTTCTATATTTGTGTCCCTTTGGGTTTCCTTTGGGGTTTCCTTATTTTATCATATGTATATATTGCTATGTTCGGACCGGTTATCTTTGTAGCCGAATTTTGAGTCTTGATATTCCTGTTCTTGACACTCCTTTGTATATATATAATCTCGCGTTGGTTTATCATTTGTTCGTTACGTTATCGATCGGAGTGTTGCGCTTTTCGAGTTGCGATTTTTTTGTTTACCCCTTTTTTTCTACAAAGGCTCCTAGTTATAATTAATCATTCATACTACTATACGTACTAAATTTTTATTTTAGAGGTCGTAATACCTTGCCATCTCTGAATTATGACTTAAGCATAAGACTCTGTATGATGGGTGTTACACAACTTACATCATATGCAATGCATGCATATTACCTTAGTATGCTTTCAGGTTTAGCCCGTTTATACTGTGTCAATATTGATCTGAACCATCTTCTAAACCTACACAAAATTCAGGTGAAGAAATGATTAGCAGCATATTACTGATATTTAGAAGTAGTGAAGTACTTCATATATAACTCTGCCGTTCAGCTTACTCATTATTGTCAAACTCAGGTCCTGCATCACATCGATCAATTGCAGATGGCGCAATGTTGAGATCACCAACAACAATTATTCTCCTTCCCATATGCAGAAGAGACTCCCATCTTTTCTAATAGAGAAACTATAAATATCAATGAAACAGAACAAGATAAACACTAAAACATAGAAAATTCTCGGCTCTTTAAAACAAAGAAACAGAGAAAAAAAAGCGAGTACAAACATTGATATTAACATATCCAAATTTTTGAAAACTAAATACAGTTTCCTAAGAATAATTTACAAGCCAGCATACACAAAAAATGTTAGTAAATTAGTACTAATTTGTACAAGTTTGAAAAGTAGACTCTGGATTGCTGTTCCCATTGGCATAGCAGGCAACTACTGCAGAACCATGAATATCAGAAGCTGATTTTAAACTTTCTTTATCAGAAATGTCAAGAAGGTCCAGTTTACAACACCTTGTAGCTAGATGGCAACTATTCGACTCTTTACCAGATAGTGAGAGATAGCCAACAAGGTTCCTTTTCCATAGAAATGTTCAATAAAAGAATTTTAGCAAGCCTCAGAAAGAACTAGTAAAAATGGCAAAGAACTACAAACAAGACTCATTAGATTATAAATTGTGAATCTTAATTGAGCACAACTACAGGGACAACTATTAAAACTGAGTAACCTATCAGATCAAAATAATGTTAGGCAACGTCCTGTAATAAAAAATGACTACCTTATCAAACTACAGTTAGGGAAGATGTGCAGAATCCTTTTGAGGTAGGCAATTCCACTCTGAACTGCAAGGAAGCCATCATGCCCATTTTTCACCTGTCAAAACCATACCAAACCATTGTCCCTTTCATCTTTTAGGCAGAAAATTGATTTGGGAATAGGGGTTGAGGAAAGAGGGAAGTCTAAGGGTTGGAAGATACCGGTTTACCAAGTGCTATTAAAAAGTGCACCCTGGCAATTTCATCATGATCTTTGAGAAAATATAAGTTACTTGAGACAAAAAATCCAAGATGATTGAGTCCATCAAGAGCATCGATAGCAGGCATAACAAAATTAACTTTTGAACTTTGAATAAGCTCATTTAGCATTTTCATAATGTTGTTTATGACTGCATCTAGTCCACTGATGTAGTATAATAATCTAAAGATGAAACTAACGGAGATCTCCATGGATGTCATTTAACTCTTGAACTCTCAATAATTAAGCAGCACAATAAATTATATGAAATTCACCTCTTTTACACTTTCGTTACTCTTCATAGAGAACAGTAACAAGAAAGTCGGACCAAATACCTCTAGCCTCCTCCATAAGAGCAGAAGCACAACTATTAGGCACCTCTCCACAAGATCCCTACTCCTTTAATAGTCGCCACTTCGATTTTGACCTAAACATCAAGATTGAAATCACTACCAATAGATAACAAGAAATCACAAGTTGATATCAATTCTGAAGGAAGAAAATGGAATCGAGAAAAAGAAAAGGCTTACCTAATTGATAAACCTACAACAAGCCCAATCAGCATCAACAGCAACAAGAAGATAGAAACTGCGAAGAAAAATTGATAAACCTAAAATTGGCACAGAAAAATTGAGCCCTAAACACCAAAATCACAAAATCAGATTATACCTGAAATTGACTAAGGGAGCAAACGCGACAAGAGTGACAGCGGAGAGAGCTCTGTGATGACGGTGATGAAGGGAGCAGATGCGATGAGAGAAGCAGAGGGAGCTTTGCAACAATGGCTACCAAGGGAGCAGATGCGACGAGAACGATGGCAGAATGAGCTCGTGCGACACAAGAGATGACAGAGAGATCGTGCGATGCAAACGGCAGCAACGGCGGAAGAAGCTCGTGCAACTAGAGAAGAAGCAGCTCGTGAGGAAGAAGCTCATGTGTGAAGTGTGAATGAACGTGTGTGAAGTATAAATGAAGCTCGAGACACTAGGGTTAAATTAGCTTTCCATCAATATTTTCCAACGGAAAATTTTAAATTACAGACGGATTTTCCGTCTGTAATAATTTAATAAAAGGAAGCATTTTTGTTTATTTAATTACAGACGGATTTTTCTTCTGTAATTATTTTCCACGGAAAAAAATTAATTTTTCTGACAGAATTATCGACAGATTCTTTTTCCGTCTGTAATTTATGCTAATTTATTTTTTTTGTTTTCCGACAAAAATTCCTCTGAAATTCCGTCTATATTTCCGTGGGATAAAATCCGTCGAAAATATCCGTCTATAATAACTAGTTTTCTAGTAGTGGTATCCCAAAGAAAAAAAATGAAAAATAAAAGATTAAAGCTAACTAAAGCTAAACACAGGATTGTCACTTTAAAAATTGGCAGCATAAATATGTTGAATAATAAGGCTAACTTAGTTCATTCACAAGTTATCATTGAAAATCTTCATCAAATATGTGTGGATGGTGAAATTTTCTGTTTTAATTTATATTTCTGGAGAAATATTTTTCTTATAAATACCACAAACAAATTAGTATAACAGAAGAGGAAAAGGTCAGACAAAGGCATCCAAAGAGAGGAGATTTCATTTAAAAATAAAAATAAAAAAATAAAAGAAAAGTGTAAAGAGAAGAGTTCAAATATCACCACCATCAAAATAGAAAAGAGCAGATAAAAATTTCAGCACTAATTTCTATTATTAAAAAGCATATTAAGAATTCAGTATAGTTACATTTTTTTGGTACATTATTATTCTGTATTTTTATTTAAAACGCATGTAAATAATATTATAATTATATATATTTTCCCCTACATGGATATAATATATTAGTTAAATCACGCAGAAATAATAAAATTAAGATAATAGAAGAAAAATAAACAAGCAAGGGACTTATTTTAATTATAGATGAAATAGAGATGTGAAAATACGTTGAGGTTAAGCAAAAGCAAATATTGTGTTGTGTAGTTAAAGTTGTCTCTAATGTTTAAATCGTATTATTTATATTTCTAACATTTTAAAAATGTAATAATGTTGTACTACTATTAATTCTGTTAACATATCATTAATGACATTACACACATGGAGCTTAAGTTACTTCAAACATTAACATAAACATATCTACATCTTTGCGTCTATTACAAGTTTCAGTAAACCAAACATAATATCAGGAAGAAAAATAAAAGAAGAACATAATGTGTGATATTCCTCACATTTAGAATCCTACTCTTTTTTCTTTTCTCTGAACTTGATTATAGAAAATGCTTACATATTAAAAGTAGTTTCTGGATCGTTTTTGCTTTGAAGGAGAAAATTGTTGGGTTTTGCTCTATAAAGGTGTTGATTTCGTGCAATGAAAGAACATATGTACATTTTTTTTTTGGTTTTCTAGGCAATATTGCATACAATAAAATTGGTAATGTATAAGGTTGTTGGCATTATAAGGTGTTGAGTTTTTTTAGTTTTGTAGAAAATATTTTCTGTTCATGGCATGATTTTTTTTGGGTTGTGCTTTTTTAATTGCTTACTGACATTGGAGTTTAGGAGTATTTTGATATGTTGTGGTTGAAATTTTTTGGTTCATTTTTTCTGATGATGGTTGACAGATATAACTGGGTCTAGGTCTATATGCATAGAATGAGTTATTTTGGTGTCAAAAACTCAAAATTTACCACTAAGGTAAGTTCGGGCTTCAAAGAGGGCCTCTGAAGTATTTGGATGGAGAGATTACTATTGTAGACTACTGCAATAAGATGAGTGGAGCTTGATTGATGTGTACAAAATAGTTAGTAAACAAGATTATTTGAAGAAAGACATTACAAGCATGTGGTATAAATAAAAAAATGATGACACTAAAGAAGGCTCTAGGATGCAGCTAATATTAGGATGAAAGAGGATATGACTGAACTACATGTAGTTCACAAAACTAGTGTTATCCAAGAAGATATATTCTTGCTGATGAGCATGCTTCCACTCTGCCCATTCTTGCTGGTAGCGGGCTTCCACCTTTACGTATCTTGTCCTTTATTGCTCTGAATCTCGCTCCAAGTGCTGTGTCCATTATATCGACTAGTCTGCTAACAATGGACTTATCATTAGAAAAATGAGGAGTACAATCTTCATGAGCCTTCGCAACAATCTCATCAAGTTGGCGTTGTTTTCATATTCGAGAAGGTTTAACATTATTTAAATATGAACCATAATATTGAATAACAATTCTACTAGGGAACCAACTCAGTATCCACCAACTACCAGCCAACTCAAATGGACCGGATCCAAAACCTAAATGACCGAAAAATCATCTACCCAAATATATAACTTTTACCCTAATTACCGTAAAGAATTCAACCGTGGCTCTCTTTTCTCCAGCTCCATACCATCGTCGAGCTTCTCCTCCACGGCGGTGCGTTCTGCGTCTCGCCCCCAAGTTGTCTTCTCTCCCACCACTAACCCCAATCAATGCCGTCTAGTACTTAAGTGAAGAAGCTGTTGCCGTCGCATGCGAGGAAGCCATCCCCACCGACTATGACTCTATTTACTGCCGCCTCTGCATCAGATGCTAGTCGAATATGTCGTCACGAATTCGTCTTCTCCAGTACGTGCGTCAACAACATCCACCACATTTAGAATTCATCGCGGTGTCGTGAAAGCCGACGCTGTCATCAGAACGCCCCTGGTTTCCATCTCCGTCGCACGCTACTGCACATTAACCACCTCATTCGATGCTAACAGGTCAATGCATGTTAGGGTTTCATTGGAAATTGGATGTTGCTAGTCTGTGCTATGGTTCAGGAACTGTGGTTGTTGTCGATTTATGTTCAATTTTACTGAATTCACCAAGATGTTCTACTATTGGTTAGTATATTGTTAGGGTTTTAAGTAATAGAAGATGCTTTTCTTCTGTTTCTGGTTTTAGAAAAATGTATACTGGTTCTTGTGTGAAGATATTCTGATTTTTAGTGGAATGATAAATGGATTTGTCTCTGTTTTCAATTGTTGGATGTTTCTAATCATGCGAATTGGATGTCTATTTTTTTTGAGTATGCATATGATTTAATTATAATTTATTGGATGTTGCTTTTTGTTGTGAACAGATGGTTCTTACTGAATGATCACGGATGTTGTTTTTACCATAAGATTGTTGTTTTTTCTTAAAGATTAATTCTAATTTAACCACATGTAATGTTTCTGATCCACACCCGTGAAGAATTTCAAACTATTGAGATGCAGTTATCTCTTGAAACCAAACATTATACAGCAAATTATTTTCTTTTGACAAATTACTAGAGTGCATACTTTGTACTTTGTAACATTTTTCCTCAAAGTAACATGCATGACATTTCGCATGTCCCAAATCCCAATCATGAATCATTGGTATGTGTATATGAATCTAAAACATGAACCACTATCTAATAATTGCACAATTACAATCAAAAGTGACATGTTAATATTACCCTAGAAAGAAATCATAATATCTTCATAAAGCTTTTTCTTTTAGGCCAACACACCTGTTCTAATTATGGTATCTCTGACCTCGACACCCTTACATACGCTAATCCACATCAATATTAGGGCTTGAAGGAGGTGCTAACACTCTAAGATGGGATGCAACAACCCACATGCAACTAGTAAATGGCAAGTGCATTTGCTGGTTATTTAATAGGATAAGGTTCTTCACGTTCAGGTTCTTGCATTTATGAAATGTGAGGGCCTGCAGTGTAAATATGGTTTCATTTCATACAAGGCACTAAATAAATATGTTACTACCTCCATGTTTAAATAATTATCACTAACTGTTGGAGCAGGATGGCATGGCTGCAAAAAAGACACATTTTGAAGATACTTTCACTTACCCAAATGATTAGACTTGCACTAAACATGAATTTAAGGTTGTAAGAAGCTATGCAATATAATTGTATAGTTGGTCTTGCATGATCTGTCCCACCATTCATATTTGAAAAAATAATTATATATTTTTGTTGTTGTTTTCCTTATCCTTTTTTTCCTCCTTTAAATTTTGTTAAACAAATAACAGAATAGATACAAATTTTTTCCTTCTTTTGTGATACTTGTATTCACTATCAATTGAATCATCTCTGTAGTAAAAAATAAATATAAGTAACTTCTATTAGGTACTTAATTGTTTTTGCAAAGATCTAAGTGGATGTTACTTCTGTTAAGCATTAAGATGTTCCTTTTTCATACTAAATAGATGTTACTTTAACAGAAGCAATGTGAATGAAAAATAAAAAAAGCTTATCCCACATATGTAACTATAAATTTGTCATCAAGCTAAGATGCAATGAAAGAAATCATAATATTCATTCAACTTATCCATACAATTTGCAACAGTGTAGACATAGGAATTCATCATGACCAAAAGTAATACAAGAAGAATCATCCATTTAGTATAAAAAGAAACATCTATTTGTTTAACAAAAGAAACATGTGATGTATAAACCCCGTAAAATTAGCAAATAATTAGTCAATAAATCAATTTTTAATAAGGAATATTAAAAGTGTGAATATAATATTAAAATAAGATAGAGCTCGTTAAAACAAAAATTTTGACACCAATTTCAAAGAATTTAGCCCAAGATTGGGCCGAACGGGCCCAACTAATCGAACCGGGCCCGTATTGGGCCCAAGCCCAACTTAACTTCCCTTAATCAAATGAGCACAGCTCATTCTCCTCCCCCATTTGGCATGAAAAACACGCTGGCAAGCAGCATGAAGGGTGAGAGCATGTAGCACTTCCAAAACCCTCACTCAAATTTGATTTCTCAATAACTTTTGATCCGGAGCTCCGATTGACAAACCATTTGCGACTACGTGTTCATTGTGATGAGCTCTACAAAACCCATGGAATAATTTGGTAGGTAACTCACTATTTCTTTCCCAGCCAGCTTCCCCCAATTTCGAAAATTCATGAACAATTATGTTGAAAATTGTTCAATTTTGGTGTTCTAGGTTCGATTTAGCTTGCGAAGCTTATTGGATTTGAGTTGCTACACATGTGGGTGCGGTAAGGACCACCTAAACCCTAATACAATTTTGATTTCATTATGTAAAATCTGAATTTGGAATAAGCGTGAATTAGGTGTGAATTAAGTTTATATATAAGCGTTGGAATTGAAAAGTAAGCATTTGGAAGCTTGGTGGTGATTGAAACTAAGATTTTGGTTGGCTTCTCAAAGCTTGAGGGGCTGTGTTGTAGCTAGTGTGGCTGCCTTGGAGTAAATAAAGTGATCGGCCAAGGTATGATTTAGGTTTCGCGTATTTAACATATAAGGTTTTGTGAAAACTTAGGCTAGAGCATTATAGGATAAGTTGAAATGGTTACATGCGTTAAATGATTACTTTTGTAATGTTGATGGATAAGTGGAGGTTGAGTTTATGTTGAGAAATATGGTTAGTTTATGATGTTTCTTGAGATTTGATTATTATTGAATGTGTACATATATATGTATTAGTATGAGGATGATGGATGTAAGATTTATGAATATGGCAATGTAGAGACATGGTTATGATTGGGTGGTATTTATTTGGACTTGTTGGTATTAACTTGATGAATAATGTTATAATGAGGGTTGAAGAATTTCATGATGATGGTCAAATGAGTATGTATAATAATATGTTAGTTTGTAGCTAAACTTGTAAAATTGGGTGAAATATGATGCTATTGAGTTAAGATTGCAAGAAATATTGTGCTATGGTTAAAGGCTGGTTATATTGATGGTTGTGGTATGTTAAGTCGAGTGGAGACGAGTTTTGAAAGGAAAATGTGGTTTTGGCAAAAAAATGGGGTTTGGTATATTTTGGTAAAAAGTGGTTTCTGATGAACTTTGGAAGTCGATAACTTGCTCCTCAAATTTTGAATGCAAATGAGGTTTGTTTTAAATTACAGAGTGTTTAATAAGCTTGAGATTGATATAAAGTTTGAAGAAAATGAATTTTGTAGAGGAAGTTATGGACGCCGGAAATCCGGTGCGAAAAACTGAATTTTTTGAAGTTGCAGCAGAATCAGATTTTCTGATGTGTGTCCATGCACACAGTTGTGCGCACGCACCCAACAGAAGCAAGAAATTTACTTTTGCGTACGTACACCTTTGTACGCATGCACACCTGGTGAATTTTAAAAAGTGTGCGTATGCACGCCCTTGTGCCCACGCACACACTAGGATATGCCTTCTGTTGGTAGCGCTAGCACAGGCGAGGAGCATGCACACCAAGTGATGTGTGCGCACACACGCACACGTCCTGATGTCTTTCTGAGTTGTGTGAACGCACACATCCTGTTTTCCAGCACCTGTGTTTTTCTGTTCTAAACATGATTTTGAACCCTTAAACCCCTATTTTTGCCCTGTCAACCTTAGATTTTATTAGTAAGCTTAGTAATTAGTTGAAGCTAGGAGGTAGAGATAACTTGGAAATGAAGTAAAGATTAAAAATGACGAACTATATAAGAAGGAGGTGCGTGTATGAACGAGTGCTAATGCTAAGGCTTAAATGATTGATTTTCTACAAGTATTATAAAATGTATGAGGCAAGTAAGCAAGTAGTGTAATGTAAGAAGTTGAGAGTTAATGATATTAATTAATCAAGGATAATAAAATGTATGATCAATGAGCTAAGTGAAAGTGAGAATGATGAGACGAGACATGAATTAGTATTGAGAATGAAAATGATAAATAGTAAGAAGTGATTGAATGACTTGAGCTTGGGGCGCTGCCCCCATGTCAGCCGGGATTTTTCCCGTGTTTATTATTAAGCTTGGGATTCGTCCCATGGATAACATTCAACTTGGGGTATTGTCTTTCCCATGTCACCTTGGGGTGTTGTCTCTTTTTCCCATGTCAACTTGGGATTCGTCCCATGGATGTTATTGAGCTTGGGGGTGTTCTTTTTCCCATGTCAGCTTGAGGATCCTTCTCATGGTGTATTTTTGAGCTTGAGAACATGTCCAGATAGCTATGTAATCGATAGTTGATATCAATAGCTATAGGATAGGCATGCATCATGTGCACATTGTTGAATTGCATGTTTGTGAACTATTTGGGAATGCCTACGTGATTATAACATGCTATTTGTTGTACTTGTTGTTTGTATTACTTGTAAGTTACTTGTGCTTGCCTTGTTTGCTTATTTGTCTGTGTAAACTAATTGATGACGGAGGAGCGCAGGAAGGGTGGACCGGTTTGGAGTTAATGTTAGGTTTAAAATGTGTAAGGTTAGTATTCATTAGGTCACCTACCCCTTCTATGGCTTTTGCTTAGAGTTTTAAGTTTTATAACTGTATGCGGCGTTCTAGGATTGCCTCTGGCATTTCCAGGACCTTATTTATTATACGTGTGGCACCTTTACCATGCTGAGAACCCCCGGTTCTTATCCTATACTGTGTTGTTGTTTTCAGATGCAGGTGAAGAGTCTCCTCGCTAGGCGTCTAGATCTTTGAAGCAGAGTAGTCTCTGGGTTATTTTTGGGTTTTCTGTTTGTATATATATGTACATATGTACCTAGCTTGCTCTCCAAGAAACTTGATTATTTTGTTCCTCATAGAGGTTACATAAGAGTTAGGGACTTATTTCTGTATTTTGGATATTTGGGATACTTATGTAAATATATGTAAACATTCTTTGGCCAGCCTTGGCTTCGCAGGCTGAGTCAGGAGCTAGTTTCACTGTATTCTTGGCTTTCTTTTACTCTTTCGCTTATTCATATCCGTATTCTTTAGGTTTCTTCGCACGCAAGTAATCCTATTTCTTGAGCGTTGCGCTTTTTATTTTACAATTTTGTTTTACCTGTTTTTCAAGGCTCCTAGTTAAATATCTCTTTCACTATTATTATATTTATAATCTTACTTTTAAAGGTCGTAATACCTTACTATCTCAGTCTTATGACTTAAGCATAAGATTAAGTGTGGTAGGGTGTTACATGATGTCAACCAATTGATTTTTTGCATAAACATTCAAGTTGTCTATAAGAAAAAAGATACTAAGTAGGACCAAAATAAAATACATCCAATTTTTATAGTATTATAAAAATCCACAACTATAACTCAAGAAAAATCTCAAAATGTATCAAAAGCATCTCAAACGGTAACGTCATCACATGTGTTAAAGACATTGGTTTGACAAGTGATCAAAGCTTTTATTCTTCATTAGTCATAGTAGTATCCACCCAATTTGATGCACTTCCCCTGCAAGGAATGCTTGGTATATTTGTGTAGAAATCCACCTAAAAAAATTTATACAGAAAGACATTCATATACAATAAAAAGAAATATCCAACTAAGAGCAAACGAAAACATCCACACTCCTATACTAATTACATCAAGAAAATATGCATAAATGTATGCAATTACAGCAGTGCACACAAGATAAAACTGACAAAGGTAATAGCGCCATATGAATCCTAGCAATAGAGAATCTAAAATATAGATTATAATCTATAGATAATAAGAATGAAAATGAAGAAACTTAAAACAACAAGAAAGTATAATTTCTTTAGCCACTTCTAAAATGATCTTTGTTTAAGCAATTCCCAACAATCTTCATCAGACAAAGTTTGCAAAGTGTACTAGTAAGCAGAAGCAGTGGCAACAACTCTTAAAACAAGCATTCTATGTGTTGTCACCAGTACTCTACTCCGTCGAGCAGCAACTCTGAATGGCAAGCACAACATACAAGCACACTCAACAATTGACCTTGTGACTCTTTCTAGGTTATACTCAACAAAAACAGATACCCAAATTTTCAAATTAAAGTTGCTATCCACATCAACATTATTGTAGACAAATTGAGCAAGAATAGTTTTTTCCACAACCCCCCATACCTACAATTGCAATCACTAAAAGATTTGACCTTCCCTCCATTTTCTCATCCAACAACAATTTTATAACTTCTCTCTTATCACTCTCTCTTTCAATTACAACTGACTCATCCAATAATGAACTAGATTGAAAATTGTCTACAATAGAACAAGGTATACCCAATTTGTGCAATTCATCTACAAAGGAACCATCCATTTTCCTAGCAAACTCTTGTAGTTTATTCTGCCTCTTAACCATCTGAGAGGGAATACTAAACTTAAACTTAGAAAAGACCAAGGTCCTAATCTACTTGTTGGTGAAGTCAACGTTGACATCAGCAGAAGCAAGGTTTGAGATTTCCAAGGCAATCTCATCTAGAAAGTCCTCATCTTCATGCAAGGCATTCTGAGTGTCCCTAAGCCAAAGGTGTTGGGCCTTATTATGAGATGAACAAGAAGATGAGTGATTAATGGCTCTAACATTATCAACAAGAGACTGAACCTTGAAGAGTGTCCTTTCAAGCTTGTTGAGGTCATTGTTGTCAAAACCAAAGAGAAGAGAAATCTCTTTATGAGCAAAGCTTGTGGCGGTGATTATGAACCGCGAGGGGAGGAGGGGCTGCATCGGTGATATGCAAATCATAAGGAAAAGGGCTGCAGCGGTGGTGGCAGCGTGCGAATTGCGAGAACGGAGGGCGGTGGTGACAAATCGCGACGAGGAAGGTGCTGTGGTGGTCGGCGGCATTGTGAATCGCGACGAGAACAGTTCTACGGTGGTGGACAGTGCTGGGAATCACGAGGGAGGCGCTACGGTGGTTGGCAGTGATGCAAATCGCGAGGGAGGGTGGCACTCCTGAGGGACGCCGATGGCGAGAGTAATTTGCGTGGGGGTGGGACACAATCGCAAAGCGTTATAGCAATGTGGGAGAGGAGAATACAGTGTTATGGGGTTGTTTTACAAAACCTAATCTTTTTAAACAAATCATTAATGTCAAGTATTCAAATTATAATTAATAGAATAAATTAAAATTATTAAAATTAACTGAGTTGTTTAACTTGGCTAATTATAAAGTTGTTTCTTTATACTTTTGTATTGAATAAAGAAAGTTTAGGGATCAGCACTTTTATTAAAATCTGGTCAATATTTAACTGGAAAAAAAAATAAGTAATCCCACACCATTAGATGTAATCTCACACCGTAAAAAATATTAATGATAGCTAATTGATAGCTACAAATCATAAAATGTCTTAGCACTCCTCTATTAAATCATTCTTAGAGTATGAGAAACTCACAGCAGTATCTTAAGTGGGGCTGTCGACTTACTGTGAGCGGTTATCCTTCTTAGTGTGCATTCTCTCAAATAAATCCTTCGAGTCCCAACTTAATTTCTCTCCTATCCATACATTTTAGAAAATATCAAAGTCATTATATATCATATTTATAAAAAAATAAAGCAAATAATAAGTAAGAAACACTATTTGGTGAATTCCCCATGCTGGATGCTCGACAGGCCCGTACTATAACCTAGGTCGCTAAGTACTTGTTAAACTACACTAGGATAACGTCCGAGATCAGGGAAAAAGTGCTCATTCAAAGAAACACTATTTGGTGAAGTCATTTTGTTTGAAAAGGGTAGACTTATCTAAAGATAAATTGCTAGTAGAGAATGCATGAGAAATTACACCATTGTATATATCAACTACGTATTTTGTTAAAAGTAAGAAAAGCTACCTAACTATTTTTGTGACAATTTTCGACCAAATCTTATATTTTAATCATTATTTTTTGCTAATCCAATTCCACTAGGTGTCATCATTTTTTTTAATTCTCCCAGCATTCTAAAGATTAAAATTGTCCATAAAGTTGCTATATTTAAGGGTTTTAGTTTTGTTTGTGTTAATGACTTTTGTCCGCCTTATCCAAAAAGACAAGATAAAACAGAATAAGTAACTCGAGTTCTTTGAGGGGAAAAAAACTTGAGTTCCTAGCTGAAAACATAAAAAAAATTGTTTTATTTTTTATTTTTTTTATTTCATGTCCTCAATATATTTTCAAAAAAAAAATATCCTAAAATTTACTATGATTGGTTAAATAAATTACCATTTGATAAAATAATTATTTCTATTTTTTATCACATATTTCAGCTGGTCTTTTGTTATAATATATTTCTATTGCATTTTATATTTGTGTGCTTTATAAGTTTTGGTTGCACATACATTTTAATATAAATAATTTTATTTAGGGCTTTCAACTATTGTCTTTTCCCTTAAATTTGAAGGCAACGTCTCTGGTATGAATACACAAACATCCATACGTATGGATTATGAGGTGTATGGAGCAGATAGGGACGCTTAACTTTGTTATTCTGTGCTACATGAAAATCCACAAAGGCAAAAACTTGGCAATGCAGGTTGACACAGATAGCGGAGTAATTGCTAACTGCTTTGGAGCTTATGAAATGTGTTTGTTCAATATATTTTTGAAAACTAATATTTTAAAAAAACACAAGGAAAACACGAAAAATACACAAAATAGGAAAAACTAAAGATCAAACAAAAAAATTTGACAAGAACAATTTGAAGATTAAGGAAAAATAAAGAACATGCAATTCGAAAATTTAAAGGAAAATATAAAATATGCAATTGACACCAAACTTAAAATATAAAACTAAACTCACATAAAAATTAAAAATTAATAAGAAAAAATAATATTTTTGAAAAAATTTTTGAAAAGAAAATAAAGGACTCAGATTTAATGACTCTATAGCAACAAAAATAAATTATTCCTAATCTAAGCAACAAAATAAACCTTTAGTTGTTCAAACTCGAACAATCCCCAACAACGGCGCCAAAAACTTGGTGCACGAAATTGCAATCACACCTTTGCAATCCGCACAACTAACCAGCAAGTGCACTGGGTCGTCCAGGTAATACCTTACGTGAGTAAGGGTCGATCCCATGGAGATTGTTGGTATGAAGAAAGCTATGGTTATCTTATTAATCTTAGTTAGGATGCCAATAAGGTTCTTTGAATTTAATTGTAAAAAGTGAAAGTGTTTGGAATAAGTAATTGTTACTCAATAATGGAGAATATGTTGGAGTTTTGGAGATGCTTTGTCCTCTTTATTTCAGCTTTTCTCTTGTCCTCCTCTTCACACACACAAGGCTCCATCCATGGCAAGCTGTATGTAGGGCGTCACCATTGTCAATGGCTACTTCCCATCCTCTCAGTGAAAATGGTCCAAATGCTCTGTCACAGCACGACTAATCATCTGTTGGTTCTCGATCATGTTGGAATAGAATCCATTGATTCTTTTGCATTTGTCATCACGCCCAACAATCGCGAGTTTGAAGCTCATCACAGCCATTCAATCATTGAATCCTACTCCGAATGCCACAAACAAGGTTTAGACTTTTCGGATTCTCATGAATGCCGCCATAAATTCTAGCTTATACCACGAAGATTCTGATTAAGAAATCTAAAAGATACTCATTCAATCTAATGTAGAACGGAGGTGGTTGTCAGGCACACGTTCATGAATTGAGGAAGGTGATGAGTGTCACGGATCATCACCTTCTTCATAGTGAAGCGCGAATGAACATCTTAGATAGGAACAAGCGTGTTTGAATTAAAAACAGAAATAATTGCATTAATTCATCGAGACGCTGCAGAGCTCCTCACCCCCAACAATGGAGTTTAGAGACTCATGCCGTCACAGATTATAAAAATTTAGATCTAAAAATGTCATGAGATACAAAATAAATCTCTAAAAGTTGTTTAAATACTAAACTAGTAACCTAGGTTTACAGAAAATGAGTAAACTAAGATGGATAGTGCAGAAATCCACTTCTGGGGCCCACTTGGTGTGTGCTAGGGCTGAGACTTAAGCTTCTCACGTATCTGGGCTGTTTCTGGAGTTGAACGCCAGGTTGCAACATGTTTCTGGCGTTGAACTCCAACTTGTAACCTGTTTCTGCCGCTGAACGCCAGACTGCAACATGGTACTGGCGTTGAACGCCAGTTTACGTCGTCTATCTTCACGCAAAGTATAGACTATTATATATTGCTAGAAAGCCCTGAATGTCTACTTCCAAACCCAATTGAGAGCGCGCCAATTGGACTCCTGTAGCTCTAAAAAATCCATTCCGAGTGTAGGGAGGTCAGAATCCAACAGCATCAGCAGTCCTTTTTCAGCCTAAATCATATTTTTGCTCAGCTCCCTCAATTTCAGCCAGAAAAATACACAAACTCATAGTAAAGTCCAGAAATATGATTTTTGCCTAAAAACTAATAAAAATCTACTAAAAACCAACCAAAACATACTAAAATATACATGAAATTACCCCCAAAAAGCGTATAAAATATCCGCTCATCACTTGGGCAGACCGAAAAGAAACCCAGGAAGCTTTCTTTTTGGTAGAAATCCCAGGTTTGGTCAAAACAAAAAGGTAAAGAAAGAGAGTTTGAGAAGGCTTAACATCTAGTTCCCGACACAACAACTGGAAAATCTTAACAAAACCCCATGAATTCGGATGAAGTTGGGATGGAGACACATTGCACGACCACAACAAATTGGTCTCAAAAGAAGTAAAAGGAAAAGTAATGTTCATTTGGCTGAAAAAATAGTCATAAGCATCAAAAAAGGGACGCTCTCCCTGGACCGAAGTAGGGAAACAGACCCTCTCATCAAAATCAGGTGCTACTAGCTCATAATTCTTTTCTTGCTCCTGATTACTACAAATCCGGTGATGTTTTCTTAGCTCCACACAGTACTCAGAATTTACCACAGAAACACACATCAACATGAGGGAGTCCAGCCAGTCCGACATGCACTCGGGGACTTTGGAAGAGGTCTCAACAATATTTTTGCAAGACGACATGGGTCAACTAAAATCCTACAGTAAGAAAAAGGAAAAGAGGTTTCTCATCAAATAGCTCGGGCAAGTCAAAGAGAGCAACTCAGGCATAAATGGATACAACTCGAACTAAAGCATATAAGTGTCAAGAAGTTAGACATTGCAACAAAAGGAAACCCCAGGATCCTCACCAAAGGTCCAGAGGCATCCTTTGGAGGCAATAACAGAACTAGGACTCAAGGAAAATCTACATCTCAACATCCCCCAAACAAAGAAATAACCCTCTTTTAATCAAAATAACACTCCGAAGGAAAGGTTACAAATCAAGAAGCTATCAAAATCATAGCCATTTTCCAGGAAAAAGAACTATCACGCATCAAACATCAAAAGTGCAACCTTTTCTTTTAGAATCACGCAAGCTCATCTTTAAACAAAAGGCACAATCAGAAACAATAAAAAAACCCTAAAATGCATCGAGTACCAGGAAAACAATGAATGATCCTACAAATTAAAGAAAGCAGCACACATGGCAGAAGCAATTAGACGCAGCAAACCAAGAAAGATCCAAACTTTCCCAAACAAAATCAAGCCAAAGGAGAAACTTTCTCAGCTAGGCAACCACAAAGGAACGGCGCGAAGATAAAAAGGGGGACTAACCTGTAAGCGAGGAGGAAGACAATAAATGCTGAGAGGTTGAAGCCGAGCTGAACGATCACCTCCAAGAAAAGCGCGAAGATGTGAAAAACTTGGAGTCAAGAGAACGTAAGAATCGCGAGCAAAGCGAAGACAAAGAAACTACAGTGAATATAGAAGACTAAGGGAACTGTTGAGAAAATTCAAAATGAAACAAAGAGAGAAGCAAAAAAAATGGCAAAAGGGGAGGGTTTAATGAGCCTTTAAAACCCTTGCACGTTTCCAAGAACAAAGAAGCACAAAAAACGAAACGCGCACTGTCATTAAGGAGGAGAGAGAAAATACACCCCACATTCAAAAAGCTCTGCAAAGTGAGGTCGACAATGCTCGAGCTCGACTTTTACCTAAAAGGGGTCAAAAGTCTAAAAGGACACAACCTCAAAGGAAAGATCGAACTCAAGCAGGGGCACTGTTCATGACCCGGGTCGAGCTATACGACCCGGGCTGATTGACGATAAGTCGACCGACCTGTTCAGACCAGGACTACCTGACCTCTTTATGAAAGAGGTCGGCCAAACTGCTACAGAGGCCCAAGAAGACCCAAACAGAGGAACACGACCCAAATCTAAAGGCAGCCCAAGCCTAGAAAGATAAGGGCGGTTCCCTTAAAGATAAGATAACTCTACTAAAAAATAAGATAAGATAACTATCTTATCTCCATAAAAGGTCACTCTACAACATTATAAATACATTAGAGCACCCAGGTATAACTCATACTCTGATTCTACAAAAAACATGGTTAATACCCTTACTAACTTAAGCATTGGAGTCCCTTACAGGTACCACCACCCTCCGGTGATGATGGATCAGCACGACCACCAAGTCCAACAAGTCAGACACGGCGGCTCTGGCCACCATCATCAAGTCGGACACAACCGCACTGACTAGCACAGAAGATCTCGTCTGAGATTGACCTACAGTTTCAGGTAACCCTCGGAACAGATACTTTTCATAATATTACTATAGAATATCTTTTGTAACATTTTTACTAAATGTTATTAAATCTTTAGAAGAATGTTAGTAAAATTCTTTAGTAACATAGAGTATATTTAACATTTGTTAAAATGTTACTAATATACATAGGTAACATTTTAATATGATTTAGTATCATTTTTTAAATGTTAGTAAAAGTCAATTATGTAGTAGTGGAAACATTTTAGTCGAGGAGACTATAACTTCTTACAATGCTGTGTTTTTTCCTTCTCCTTATTTTTTGTAATGGCTTATGTCTTTCTTCGTTTTTGGCCAATAGTTCATATAACATACGAGAGAAGTTTTTTTTTTCGAACATGATATGAAGACATATTTAAAGCCTTGCCCCTGACCAAAAAAATAAAAGCCTTGTCTGAGTCACTTTGACACACCACCTGTCACATCCTTCAAAATTAAGGTTTTGGCAACAAGTATTTATTCGAAAGTCTTGATACAATGAAGTTTTTTTTTCATCCAATTGATATGCAACATAAACAATCCTAAATGAGACCAAATAACTTCAGTCCACTTACCAAAAATCATAATCACCAAGCTCACATTAACCAAACATTCATCTTAATATAAATCTCGGACAACACGTGATCTATTCTGTTTCGGTCACTGTGATGCCAGGCTTTTCAGTATGCGGGTCCTTATGGAGCAGGACTGGAGCATTTGTCCCACGCGTCACTCCCTGCTTCATACACGTTAGAATCTATAGGTATGGATGTTTGTGTGTACCAAATTTGAATACCCTTACAAAAGGGGAGGGTCTATTTGTTACTGGTGTCAAGGACATAATTATCATAATTGAATAGATAATAGGTTAATAGATTAGGTGGATACTCCAATAAAAATTTTATAATTGTCTTCATGTAAAAATTTTTCTTTTTGAGGGATGATGAATTGTGGGGTTAGATTTTGATATATTATAAAAGTGTTGTTTTTATTTAAAATGTGACCAAATAAATAAATTACACTTTTATACAAAGAATTTTCATAAAAAGATATTTTTAACATCTTTATTTGAGTAGCTCCCAATAAATTTTTCATTTAACTTTTAGATGACTGATTGAATTATTGACTCAGTCATAACTAAATGTTTATATAAAATTTTATATTTCTCTTATGACAAGTAATTTTTATTTTCTTTTGGTAGTAAAGTAACTATTATTTTTGTATTTCAATAATTCATTAATTAGTTTATATCTATTATTTTTTTAAATATTTATTAAAAAATAATACTAATAAATATTATTGTTATTAAAAATATTTTTGTTTAATTTTTTAATATATAAAAATATAAAAATAAAATTGAATTGAAGGTTTCAATTTTATATATAAAGCAAGTAGGTCTTCGAATGAAATATATTTATTGAAAATCATATTATATAATGAAAAGCTAGTTGGTTGAGTGAATGTCAAGTCCAAGATAGTGAACTTGTAATTTTTACCTCAACTCGTTAAGCTAATTCAAAATTATAATTCGTTGAATCGTAAGACGGAACGTAAACATAACTTGTAAAATATGAAAGTTTAGAAAAATTTGATAGTAAAAAATAATTTCACAGATAATAAAATAAATCTCAAATAAACTAAATTACCCATAGTATTATAATTAATATATATACCATATCAAGTCAAAAGTCACAATTCAACACAAATTTATAACTCAACTCACAAATCAAAACACAAATTCACAACTCACAAATTCATACGACACTAAAATAAATTCAAGTAGCAAATAAACCAACCAAAAACTACTAGAATGAACAACTAATTAACTAAAATATAAACAAGTCATTTAATAATCATTTTATTCTTCATCGGTTATAAAATCTTCATGAGTTTCATAAGCTTTTGCATTACCATCTTTATTATCAGGAGTAGGAGGAAAGGGTCCTTGAATAAGTTCTTCAAACTCATCATCATCAAGCTAAGGAATTGCCAAAGGATCCTTGGAAGCACCAACAACTCTATTACCACTTGCTCCATCATTTAAATCAGGATCTGAAATTAGAGCATTTAAATCTTCTTCTTCCCCATCTTCGTCAACAACAATCCACTTTTCATCGGAGTCCATCTCATCAAGATTATAGTCATAATCAAGATTTCTTTTAATTTGGTTTTTTTTTTGCCAATCTTGAGTTTGTCATCACAAACACAACATCATTCATGGTTTTAGCCTTCAAACGATTTTTTTTTTGTGTGAACTTTTCAAAAGTATATAAAAAGTAGTCAAACAATAAGATAAAATTGAAGAATTAACTAAATTTATAGAAGTAAAATGCAAATTATATTTAATTACTAACCATCCCAAAAGTGTTCCAAATTGGTTCACATCCGAATGAGCTACATGTCAAATTCAAGATACGAATTACAAATTGTTGAAGCTCTGGATGCTGATCTCCATAAGAATCCCACCATTGAGCTGGAGTTTTTAGTAGAAATTGTACTTTGAGCTACTTTACTACCAAAAAACTCTTTTTGAGTCTTAAAATCTTCAAGTTGAACATCCATTTTAGTGATTAAATCTGGCTTTCCTATCATCCTTTCCATACAAGAATAAAATTGCTTCTTAAGCTCATAAACAATTTTAAAACCATAGCTATAATAAATTTGAGGATTCAAATAATAGTCTACATCATGCAATAACCTATGAAATTGGTTGCCCCATCTTGCATCAATAATATCCCAAATAGGTATATAACTAAAACATAGTAAAATAAATTAATTAGTTCCAAAATAAAAAATATTTTCATGCATTAATTAAAAAAATAATTAGGCAATTTACTTTGTCTCAACTCCTTGAAATGCATCTCGTATTTTCTCCTTTGCACTTTTTATTTCTTCATAAATAAACCCTATTGCCGATTTTTCTTTTGAATCCACCATACGAAGCACATGAAGAAAAGGGTAGGCAGTGCTCAAGCAAATTACCACTTTTTTTCAAAACATCTTATCCAACACCACACTTGCAATTATCTTTCCATATTTTCTCTTTGAAAATTTACTAGAAATCCATTAATCAGAAAGAAACATTCTTATTAAAGAACCTTTATTGTCATTAAGGCATCCCAAAGTAAGGTAAGAAGTTGCAAAATGGTTCATACCCAACCTTACTAAATCTTTTCCCTTGGTGTGAATGTGTAGTAGTGTAATAAAAACAGTTCTAGCATATATATCAGTAGTAATCTTTCTACCTTTATAAATTGTATCATTGTGAAATGTTACTTTTTTTTTTCCAAGTCTTCTAATATTAAATCCATGCAATGTGCTACGCAAGGCATCCAAAAACAACTTTTTCTCATTTTTCATTAGCATTTCTCTTACAACTTTGTAGTTAGCTACATTGTCAGTGACAACTTCGATGACATTTTCTTCACCAATATCTTCAACCACATCATCTATTATTTTAAAAATTTTATCAGCTGTATTAGTAATATGAGAGACATAAATAGATTTAAAAAAAGTCCCTTTAGGACTATCAACAAAAAAATTTAGGATGGTTCGTCTTCTCTTATCTGTCCAACCATCAGTCATTATTGTACAACCAACTTGATTCTAATATGCTCTATGTTCCTCTAGTGATTGTTGAACAAGCTCCACGGGTTTTTTCAAAAGACGATCCCTTAATTCATGGTAGGATGGTGACTTGAATCCTTGTCCAAATCTTATAGCTTTCTCAAACATTCTACTGTATTCGTCGCTCTTTGATACATTAAAAGGGATACCATTGTTGTAAAAAATAGCAAAAATCTCTAAACATACTTTCTCTCTCAAATTCTTCTTAAATATATTGTGGATTGTTGTTTGATCACTAATGTGTATTTTCTTGAATATGTTGCCATATAATTCTTTTTTCTTTCTTTTTTCACCGGTAGTGTCACCTTCTTTAGTAGCTTCACTTGGGCTTGTTGATGGGGAAAAAATCGTCGGTAAAGATTTTTACAAAAATAATCGCATTGCAAGTATAGTTCTAAGGAATTGCAGGGATGTATTTTTACTATTGGTTATGGAAAAGTATCTTTTTGGGTTTTTGAAATAAGGAACAAGGAAATAAAATGGCAAGTAATTAAATTAATAACTAAGAAAACTCTTAACTAGGATTGAGAATTAGAAGTCATATCCTCGTTATCGTCATGAATCGTGATGGTAATTGTATTTCGCTTTCACTTAGCTAACCTCTACAATAAAGGTAAGTCAAGTGAGAAAAATCAACTTAGGTTCACAATTCCTAATCAAAGACTAGATTTAGTGAAGTCTAAGCCAATTAGCTATTTTTAATCATCATTCAACAAGAGAATTTGATAACTCTATAGTCTCAACTAATCAATCCAAGTCAAGAATATAAAAGGCTAATTTAAAATCCAACCAAATATTTTATCAAACACTTGGAAGGCATAACATAAAAAATAGAAGAGTAATAAGGAATATTAAATTTAAATAACCAATTGCAAGCATCAATAACACAAATTAAAGAAAGCAACAATAACCATAGAAAACATAAATTGCATTAATATGGAAATTGAATCTAACATCAAACATTTATAAACTAAATTGGCAACATAAAGTAATCAACAAGGAAAATAAATAAACTAGAATGCTAGAACAAATAAAAGTAGAAGAGAAACTAAATTGAAATAAAATAGAATTCAGAATTTGAGAAGAACTAAAACTAAAAACCCTAAAACTTAGAAAGAGGAGAGAGGAGGAGAGAGCCTCTCTCTCTCTATAGAACTACATCTAAAACCTAATGTGTGAATAATGAATAGTAAATCCTTGATTTCCCTACTCTGTAGCCTCTAATCTGTGTTTTCAGGCTTGGAACTGGGCCAAAACTAGCCCAGAAATTGCCCCAACATTTTCTGATATCTGCAGCATGTGACGCTTTGTCACGCGTACGCGTCGCTGACAGCTTCCCAAAACCTCAATTTCTTGTGTTTCTTCTACTTTTGCATGCTTCCTTTCCATCCTCCAAGCCATTCCTGCCCTATAAACCCTGAAAACATTCAGCAAACATATCACGGCATCAAATGGTAATAAGAGGGGATTAAAATTAGCTAATTTAAGGCCAAAGAAGCATGTTTTCACTCATAGTACAAAATTAGGAAGGAAAATGTAAAATATGCGAATTATATTTATAAGTATGAGAATAATAGATAAAATCTACTAAATTAAGCACAAGATAAACCCTAAAAATGGGGTTTATCAATCTCCTCACACTTAAACTTTAGCATGTTTAACTATTGTTTTCTCAATGCATATGATTAAAGTATTGAATGCAATAATATGTGCTCAACTATTGTTTTGCACATTTTCACAAGAATATACAACACCCAATTCTCAAACCAAATATTGGCAAACCCAATTTCTCCACACTTAAATCATTAACACTCTCACTAGTCTAAGCTAACCAAGGATTCAAATTAAGGACATTATTATTTTCTACTTAGAGTTAGTGATGAGCTAGAGTAAAAAATAAATGGGATAAGTAGGCTCAACATTGGATTACAAAGAATAATGAAACGGTTAAGGCCATATGGGTATATAAGTTCAGTGAAACAAGGCCTCAATCATATAAGTGCATGCATACATCAAAAAATAGAAATATAGAATTAAGCAAGACGAAGATCACAATTTTAGAGAGAACAACACACACCAAAATTAAAATATTGGTTGATAAAATGCAACCAATCGAATAGGCTCAAAATCTCACTGGTTTTGTGTGTTCGAGCTCTAAACCATCTTCCAAAATAAATTTCTTCAAGCAAGGTTTAACAAAAATTTAATTTAAATTAGTGGAATACTATAAGTAGTTTCTTCAAAAAGAACTTATCGCTCCAACCAAGTAGTGGTAAAATATGCACAAAATCTAACAAACATGCAATCAAACATGCAAATACAACAACTAATTTAACAAAGAAAATTAAACATTGGTATTGAGATAGGAAATAACTAACCCACAGAGGTCAGTATCGACCTCCTCACACTTAAAGATTGCACCGTCCTCGGTGCATGCAAAGATGTGCAAGTGGACGGGTAGGCCACAACTGATGCTTTTCTCAATGGATGGTGCACAGAAATTTGTTTGTCCACCCCATTTATAAGTTGTCCATTTCCCTTCTTGGTGGCCATTGGTGCGGAATTTATAACCCACAAACTAACCGTCAAGTGCACCAGGTCGTACCAAGTAATACCTCAGGTGAGTGAGGATCGATCCCACGAAGATTGATGGACTAAGAAACAATGGTTGATTAATTTATTTAGTTAGACAAGCAGAAAATAGTGTTTGAGTGTTCAAAAGTATTAACCAGTAATTCAGAGAATCAGAAAGCAAGCAATAAATTGAGGTGAAAATAATATGAAGAAGGCAGTTAAGACTTCAGAGTTATCTATTTTCCGGATTGACTTTTCTTATTAATTTATTTTAATCATGCAAGATTTGATTAATGGAAAACTATATGTGACTAGACCCTAATTCCTTAGACCGTTCTAGTCTCCTCTAACTCTCATCAACCGCCAATTCCTTGGTCAATTAATTCCAATTAGAGGGTGAAATTCAATTCTAGTTTATATGCCACAGAAATCCTAATTATCCAAATATAAGAGGATTATATGTAACGTATCCCGTTAATTCCAGATAATTAGAATTTAGGAGAAATTTTTTTTCAAGTTGTTGTTCAAGTAAAGAGCTTTTCCAAGTTATACAAGAACTCAATTAGAAAGAGGGTCATACTTCTGTTCCACCCAAATTCATAAGATAAAGAACGAAAACAATTCTTAAATTATAAATCAGTACATGAATTAAAATAGAAAAATAATAGAATCAATCCATACAAATAGACAGAGCTCCTAACCTTAACAGTGGAGGTTTAGTTGCTCATGGTTCAGAGAGAAAATAAGGATTCAGATAAACTGTAAAGTACGAAATGAAATGGAATAGAATCATAATATCGTTTATATCTAATCCTAATTAATTTAAAATCTAATTTCTAAAATTAAAATAATATCTTATCCTATTTTAAAATTTAAATTTAAATCAGAATTAATTAAATAATCTACGCCTTGTAACGTGGGGACCACTTGGCTTCACTGGATCCACGCCTAACTTGGCAAAGAGCTGCGCCTTACTTGAGTGCCAAAATGGGGCCCAGAAATCGCCTCAGTGTTTTTTTGCGTTTTCTGCACGTGGCGCATGTCACGCCTACGCGTCAGTCACGCGTACGCGTCAGTCACACGTATGCGTCGATAGTCTTCTTCGGGTGTCATGCGTACGCGTCAGGTACGCGCCCACGTCACTGCACAAATCTTAAAATCACGTGCACGCATTAAGTACGCGCACATGTCGCTCCTCGCTGATCATCTCCTTTAATTCTTGTGCTCCTTCTATTTGTGCAAGATTCTTCTCCATCAAATCCAGCCAAATGGTACCTAAAACAAAATTGCCCGAGACTCAAAGTAGCATCCATAGTGGCTAAAAGATAATTAATTCTTGATTAAACTCAACAATTTAAAGGCAAATTCACTAGGAAAAGATAAGAAAGATGCTCACGCATCACAACACCAAACTTGAATTGTTGCTTGTCCTCAAGCAACCAAAATAAGTGCATGATTAAGATGTGAATTTGCATGATGGTGCACGAAATTGTGATAACACTTTTCACAACTCTGCACAACTAACTAGCAAGTGCACTGGGTCATCCAAGTAATACCTTACGTGAGTAAGGGTCAATCCCACGGAGATTGTCGGCTTAAAGCAAGCTATGGTCATCTTGTAAATCTCAGTCAGGCGGATTTAAATGGTTATGAGGTTTTGATAATTAACAGATAAATAAAACATAAAATAAAATAGAGATACTTATGTAATTCATTTGTGGAAATTTCAGATAAGCGTTTGGAGATGCTTTGTTGCTTCTGAACCTCTGCTTCCCTATTGCTTCCATCCAATCATGCGCACTCCCTTCCATGGCAATCTGTAAGTTGGTGGATCACCATTGTCAATGGCTACCATTTGTCCTCTCAGTGAAAATGGTCTGGCTATGGTTCTCACAGCAGGGCTAATCATCTGTTGATTCTCACTTCTGTCGGAATAAGATCCATTGATCCTTTTGCGCACTGACACTGCGTCCAACAGTCGTGAGTTTGAAGCTCATCACAGTCATCCCCTCCCAGGTCCTACTCAGAATACCACAGACAAGGTTTAGACTTTCCGGATCTTAGGAATGCTGCCAATTGTTTCTAGCCTATACCACAAAGGTTCTAATCTCACTTATTCGAATGCTCTGTTGTCAGGAGATGCTAGTAAACGCATGAATCAGAGACCCAAGAGAATATACTCCAGCTGGCGTCCAATGACTACGTTGAACATTATGTAGACTGCTTGTGGTTGTCAGGCACGCGGATCTTGGCTAAGCGAGTATTTAAGATAGTGGGTGATTGTCACGGGTCACCCCTTCAATCTGACTTAACTGAATTAAGTACAAGAGTATATCTTGGAGAAGAAGTAGGCGTGAATTGAAGGAAAAACAATAGTACTTGCATTAATTCATGAGGAACAGCAGAGCTCCTCACCTTAATCTATGAGGTGTAGAAACTCCATCGTTGAAAATACATAAGAGAAAAAGGTCTAGGCATGATCGAATAACCAGCCTCCCAAATGGCATAAGAATTCAAAAACAGGGGAAGAAGACCTGATCAAAGGGATCAAAAAGTGGTCCAAAGATGATCCAAAGATCTGAATACAATAGTAAAAAGTGCTATTTATACTAAACTAGTAAACTAGGTTTACAGAAAATGAGTAACTAAGTGCAGAAATCCACTTCCGGGCCCACTTGGTGTGTGCTTGGGCTGAGCATTGAAGCTTTCATGTACATAGGCTCTTCTTGGAGTTAAACGCCAGCTTGGGTGCCAGTTTGGGCGTTTAACTCCAGCTTTGGTGCCAGTTCTGGCGTTTTACGCCAGAAAAGGGTCTCCAGTAGGCGTTTGAACGCCAGTTTGGGCCATCAAATCTCGGACAGTATAGACTATTATACATTGATGGAAATCTCAAGATGTCTACTTTTTAACGCAATTGAGAGTGTGCCAATTGGGCTTCTGTAGTTCAGGAAAATCCACTTCAAGTGCAGGAGGGTCAGAATCCAACAGCATCTGAAGTCCTTTCTCAGCCTCTGAATCAGATTTTTGCTCAAGTCCCTCAATTTCAGCCAGAAAATACCTAAAATCACAAAAAAAACACACAAACTCATAATAAAGTCCAGAAATGTGATTTTTGCATAAAAACTAATAAAAATATAACAAAAAGTAACTAAAACTTACTAAAACTACCTAAAAACAATGCCAAAAAGCGTATAAATTATCCGCTCATCACAACACCAAACTTAAATTGTTGCTTGTCCCCAAGCAACCAAAAACAAAATAGGATAAAAAGAAGAGAATATACAATAAATCCCAAAATATCATTGAAACTTAGTTCTAATTAGATGAGCGGGACTTGTAGCTTTTTGCTTCTGAACAGTTTTGGCATCTCACTTTATCCTTTGAAGTTCAGAATGATTGGCATCCATAGGAACTCAGAATTCAGATAGTGTTATTCATTCTCCTAGTTCAGTATGTTGATTCTTGAACACAGCTACTTATGAGTCTTGGCCGTGACCCTAAGCATCTTGTTTTCCAATATTACCACCGGATACATAAATGCCACAGACACATAACTGGTAAACCTTTTCAGATTGTGACTCAGCTTTGCTAGAGTCCCCAGTTAGAGGTGTCCAGAGTTCTTAAGCACACTCTTTTACTTTGGATCACGACTTTAACCACTCAGTCCCAAGCTTTTTACTTGGACCTTCATGACACAAGCACATGGTTAGGAACAGCTTGATTTAGCCGCTTAGGCCAGGATTTTATTCCTTTGGGCCCTCCTATCCACTGATGCTCAAAGCCTTAGATCCTTTTTACCCTTGCCTTTTAGTTTAAAGGGTTACTGGCTTTTTGCTCTTGCCTTTTGGTTTAAAGAGCTATTGGCTTTTTTTGCTTGCTTTTTCTTTTTCTTTTTTTTCTTTATTTTTCGCCCCTTTTTTTTCTTCTCTTTTTTTTCGCAAGTTTTGTGTTTTTCACTGCTTTTTCTTGCTTCAAGAATCAATTTTATGATTTTTCAGATTATCAATAACATTTCTCATTTTTCATCATTCTTTCAAGAGCCAACAATTTTAACATTCATAAACTTCACTATCAAAAATATGCACTGTTCAAGCATTGAAAACAAAAAATATTGCCACCACATCAAAATAATTAAACTAATTTCAAGATAGAATTCGAAATTCATGTACTTCTTATTCTTTTGCAATTAGAAACATTTTTCATTTAAGAAATGTGAAGGATTTATGGGACATTCATAACTTCAAGGCATAGACACAAGACACTAATGATCATGTAATAAAGACACAAATATAGACAAAACATAAAGCATAAGAAACGAAAAATAGAAAAACAAATAATAAGAAAATTAAAGAATGGGTCAACCTTATAGATGGCGGCTAGTTCTTCCTCTTGAAGATCCTATGGAGTGCTTAAGCTCCTCAAAATCTCTTCCTTGCCTGTGTTGCTCCTCCCTCATGGCTCTTTGGTCCTCTCTAATTTCATGGAGGATAATGGAGTGCTCTTGGTGCTCCATCCTTAGTTGCTCCATATTGGAACTCAAATCCTCTAAAGAGGTGTTGAGTTGCTCCCAATAGTTGTGTGGAGGAAAATGCATCCTTTGAGACATCTCAGGGATTTCTTGATGAGGGACTTCTTCATGCTCTTGTTGAGGTCCATAAGTGGGCTCTCTTGTTTGCTCCATCTTTTTTTTTTGTGATGGGCTTTTGAAATGAATCTCTCCATCTCTCATGACTCGGAGTTGGAAGTAACTGCCTTTCTTTTCCTCTTTCTAGAGGTTTCTCCGGCCTTAGGTGCCATTAATGGTTATGAAAAAATAAAAAGCAGAGATTTTTCCCACACCAAACTTAAAAGATTTGCTCGTCCTCGAGCAAAAGAAGAAGGAAAGGAGGAGAAGAAGAAGAAATGGAGGATATAGAAGGGTATGAATGATTCAGCCAAGGGGGTGATGAAGGGTTTGTGATGTGTGAAAGTGGAGGAGTAATGAGGGGTATTTATAAGCTAAGGGAGAGGGGGAATCCGTGTGAGAAGGGGTGGGTTTGGGAGGGAGATGTTTTGAATTTCAATGGGGGGTAAGTGGGTTGTATGATGGTTTTGGAGGAGATGGAGGTGTGTGAAGAGATTATGGGGAAGAGGGTAGGATTTGATACGTGAATGGTGTTTGGAGAATAGTGTTATGGAAAGGTGTGAAGAGGAGTGAAAATGAGTTGGGGTAGGTAGGGATCCTGTGGGGTCCATAGATCCTGAGGTGTCAAAGATTTCTAATCCCTGCACCTTTATGGAATTTAAACGCCCTCTCTGTGGCATTTCTGGCGTTGAACGCCAGGCTGCTGCCCATTTCTGGTGTTAAACACCAGTCTAGCTGCCAATTCTGACACTTAACACCCAGAATGCTGCCAGACTGGGCATTAAACGCCCATTCTGCTACCTTTACTGGCGTTTAACGCCTGCCAGACACCAGACACCCTTTTCTGGTGTTAAATACCAGTCTGTATGCCATTTCTGGTGTTTAACGCCCAGAATGGTGCCAGACTGGGTGTTAAACGCCCACTTTGCTAGCCTTATTGGCGTTTAAATGCTAGTATGCTCGCCCTCTAGGGTGTATTATTTTTTTGCTGTTTTTGATTCCTGCTTTAATTCTGTAGCTGTTTTTGTAACTTCACATGATCATCAACCTAAAGAAAACATATACTACCAATGGAGAATAAAATGAAAAAGTAATTAATATAGATAACTAAGATTGGGTTGCCTCCCAATAAGCGCTTCTTTAATGTCAATAGCTTGATAGTGAGCTCTTACAGAGCTTCACAAATGCTCAGAGCATGGCTGTGGCCTCCCAACACCAAACTTAGAAGTTGAGTGTGGGGGCTCTGTCTGACTCTGTATTGAGAGAAGCTTTTCATGCTTCTTCTTCTCCATGTTTACAGAAGAAGATCCTTGAGTCTTAAACACAAGGTAGTCCTCATTCAGTTGAAGGACTAATTCTCCTCTGTCCACATCAATCATAGCCCTTGCTGTGGCTAGGAAGGGTCTTCCAAGGATGATGGATTCATCCTCATCCTTCCCAGTGTCTAGGATTATGAAGTCAGCAGGGACGTAAAGGCCTTCAACCTTCACTAAGACATCCTCTACAAGTCCATAAGCCTATTTCATTGATTTGTCTGCCATCTCTAATGAGATTCTTGCAGCTTGTACCTCAAAGATCCCTAGTTTTTCCATTACAGAGAGTGGCATGAGGTTGATACCTGACCCCAGGTCACACAGAGCCTTTTCAAAGGTCATGGTGCCTATGGTGCAAGGTATTAAGAACTTCCTGGGATCCGGTTTCTTTTGAGGCAATGTCTGTTGAATCCATGTATTCAGTTCATTGATGAGCAATTGAGGTTCATCCTCCCAAGTTTCATTACCAAATAACCTGGCATTCAGCTTCATGATTGCTCCTAGATACTGAGTAACTTGCTCTTCAATAGTGTCTTTGTCCTCTTTAGAGGAAGAATATTCATTAGAGCTCATGAATGACAATAGTAAGTTCAGTGGAATCTCTATGGTCTCTATATGAGTCTCGGATTCCTTTGGTTCCTTATTAGGGAACTCCTTATTGGCCAATAGACGTCCCTTAAGGTCTTCCTCACTAGGAATCACTGCCTTTTCACTCTCTCCAGGTTCAGCCACTTTGGATGTGGTTATGGCCTTGCACTCTGTTTTGGGATTCTCTTCTGTATTGCTTGGAAGAGTACTAGGAGGAGTTTCAGTAACTCTTTTACTCAGCTGACCCACTTGTGCCTCCAAATTTTTGATGGAAGACCTTGTTTCATTCATGAAACTGAGAGTGGTCTTAGATAGATCAAAGACTATGTTTGCTAAGCCAGAGAGGCTCTGCTCAGAATTCTCTGTCTGTTGATGAGAATATGATGGGAAAGGTTTGTTATTGCCAAACTTATTTCTCCCACCATGATTGTTGTTGAAGCCTTGTTGAGGCTTCTGTTGATCCTTCCATGAGAAATTTGGATGATTTCTCCATGAAGGATTATAGGTGTTTCCATACGGTTCTCACCGCAGGTCTAATTATCTGTCGGTTCTCACTTGTATCGGAACAAGATCCATTGATCCTTTTGCGCACTGTCACTGCACCCAACAGTCACAAGTTTGAAGCTCGTCACAGTAATCTCCTCCCAGATCCTACTCGAAATACCACAGACAATGTTTAGACTTTCAGGATCTCAGGAATGCTGCCAATTGTTTCTAGCCTATACCACGAAGGTTCTAATCTCACTGATTTGAATGATCTGTTGTCAGGAGATGCTAGTCAAACGCATGGATCAGAGACCCATGAGAATATACTCTAACTGGCGTCCAATGACTACGTTGAACATCATGTAGACCGCTTGTTGTTTTCAGGCACGCGGATCTTGGCTAAGTGAGTACTGAAGATAGTGGGTGATTGTCACGGGTCACCCCTTCAGTCTGACTTAACTGAATTAAGTACAAGAATATATCTTGGAAAAGAAGTAGGTATGAATTGAAGGAAAAACAATAGTACTTTCATTAATTCATGAGCAACAGCAGAGCTCCTCACCTTAATTTATGAGGTATAGAAACTCCACCGTTGAAAATACATAAGAGAAAAGGTCTAGGCATGGCCGAATGGCCAGCCTCCCAAATGGCATAAGAATTTGAAAATAGGGGAAGAAGACCTGATCAAAGGATCAAAAAGTGGTCCAAAGATTATCCAAAGATCTGAATACAATAGTAAAAAGTGCTATTTATACTAAACTAGTAAACTAGATTTACAGAAAATGAGTAACTAAGTGCAGAAATCCACTTCCGAGGCCCACTTGGTGTGTGATTAGACTGAGCATTGAAGCTTTCACGTGCATAGGCTCTTCTTGGAGTTAAACGCCAGCTTGGGTGCCAGTTTGGGCGTTTAACTCCAGCTTTGGTGCCAGTTCTGGCGTTTTACGCCAGAAAAGGGTCTCTGGTGGGCGTTTGAACGCCAATTTGGGCCATCAAATCTTGAGAAAAGTATGGACTATTATATATTTCTGGAAAGCCCAAGATGTCTACTTTCCAACGCAATTGAGAGCACGCCAATTGGGCTTCTGTATCGCCGGAAAATACACTTTGAGTTCAGGAGGGTCAGAATCCAACAGCATCTGCAGTCCTTTCTCAGCCTCTGAATAAGATTTTTGCTCAAGTCCCTCAATTTCAGCCAGAAAATACCTGAAATCACAGAAAAATACACAAAATCATAGTAAATTCCAGAAATGTGATTTTTTCAGAAAAACTAATAAAAATATACTAAAAAGTAACTAAAACTTACTAAAAACTACCTAAAAACAATGCCAAAAAGTGTATAAATTTTCCGCTCATCACATGAGAAGTGAGAGTTTAGTCATGCTGAAGTCTATTATTAAAATGGGGTTTATTCATTGTAATTTTGAACAGTTTTGGCATCTCACTCTCCTTTGAATCAGAAGAATATTAGTGTCATTCGAAATTAGAATCCAGATCATATTATGAATTCTCTTATCTTTATACTCCAGTTTAATCCTTGAACATAGCATAATTTTCTTTTTTTTATTTTCCTTTGGTGCTTTGCACCTTGAGCCTAGCCGTGACTTTAAATGTTTTGTCTCAAGGGTTACTTGACACAGAAACACCACAAGCACTTAACTAGAGAACTTCCTTTAAGTTCTGATTTTTCTTTCAGTTACTCCCAGATAGTGGTGCTCAAAGCCTTTGGCATACTCTGTTAAACGCACTTGGTCTCGACTCTAAGTGTTTTGTCTCAAGGATTATTTGACACAAAAATACCACAAGCATATGACTAGGGAAACAACTCTTTTAGCTTTTAATCATGTCTAATCTCCCTAGTCATTGATGCTCAAAGCCTTGGACCTTGCTTTTAATCAGAGAAGTCATAATAATTCTCTAAATTCCTGTTCCTTATACATAAACATCCTTTGATTCAAATTCAAATATGCACCGTTTATGTCATGCATTCAAAATCACAAATAATACTACCACATTTAAGTAAATAAGACTACTCTTAAAATTAAACTCAATTTCTCAAGAAATACATCACTTATTTTCTTTTCTTTTTAATTCAAGCTCAGTGGGTTTACATGAGGCAAAAAATTTTTTTAACTAAAAGTACTAAAGATCATGCAAGCAATCAAAGCAACAGAAAACAGAAGACAACAAAATAAGAACGGAAGAGAAATAGAATGAAAGAAATTCAACCACCTCAGTTATGCTGGTGGTCATCTCATTCCTTCATGAAGAAAATTCATCTCCCTTTGGTGCTAAACAGAAAAGCCATAAGCGAAGTGATGAGCGGATAATTTAACGCTTTTTGGCATTGTTTTTAGGTAGTTTTTAGTAGGATTTAGCTACTTTTAGGGATGTTTTCAATAGTTTTTATGCTAAATTCACATTTCTGGACTTTACTATGAGTTTGTGTGTTTTTCTGTGATTTCAGGTAATTTCTGACTGAAATTGAGGGACCTGAGCAAAACTCTGATGAGAAGGCTGACAAAGGACTGCTGATGATGTTGGATTCTGACCTCCCTGCACTCAAAATGGATTTTCTGGAGCTACAGAACTCCAAATGGTGCGCTCCCAATGGCGTTGGAAATTAGACATCCAGAGATTTCCAACAATATATAATAGTTCATACTTTATTCGGGATTAGATGACGCAAACTGGCGCTCAACGCCAGTTCCATGCTGCATTCTGGAGTCAAACGCCAGAAACACGTCACGAACCAGAGTTGAACGCCAAAAACACGTTACAACTTGGCGTTCAACTCCAAAAGAAGCCTCTGCACGTGTAAAGCTCAAGCTCAGCCTAAGCACACACCAAGTGGGTCCCGGAAGTAGATTTTTACATCAATTACTTACTTCTGTAAACCCTAGTGGCTAGTCTAGTATAAATAGAACACTTTACTATTGTATTCAGTGTCTTTTGACCACGTTACATCTTTGGTCTCGGTTTTATTCCATTATTCATCTTAGGAGACTATTGATCACGTTTTTGGGGGACGGGGGCTGGCCATTCGGCCATGCATGAACATTCATCACTTAAGTATTTTCAACTGTGGAGTTTCTACACACCATAGATTAAGGGTGTGGAGCCCTGCTGTACCTCGAGTTTTAATGTAATTACTACTATCTTTTATTCAAATTCAATCTTATTTCTGTTCAAAGATACTACTCGTTCTTCAACCTGATGGATGTGATGATCCGTGACACTCATCATCATCCGTCCCTATGAACGCGTGCCTGACAACCACTTCCGTTCTACAAGCGAAAGCTAGAGTGCGTGTCTCTTGGATTCCTGATGCACGACGCATGGTTGCCCTTGCCTGACAACCGAGCCTTCCATTTCTTGAAATCAGAGTCTTCGTGGTATAAGCTAGAATTGATGGCGGCATTCATGAGAATCTAGAAAGTCTAAACCTTGTCTGTGGTATTCCAAGTAGGATTCCGGAATTGAATGACTGTGACGAGCTTCAAACTCGCGATTGTGGGGCGTTAGTGACAGACGCAAAAGAATCAAGGGATTCTATTCCGACATGATCAAGAACCGACAGATGATTAGCTGTGTTGTGACAGAGCATTTGGACCTTTTTCATTGAGAAGATGGGATGTAGCCATTGACAACGGTGATACCCTACATACAGCTTGCCATGTAAAGGAGTAAGAAGGATTGGATGAAGGTAGTAGGAAAGCAGAGATTCAGAAGGAGCACAGCATCTTCATACGCCTATCTGAAATTCCCATCGATGATCTACATAAGTATTTTATCTTTATTTTCTATTTATTTACTATTATCATTTGAAAACTCTATCACCATTTATTATCCGCCTGACTGAGATTTACAAGATGACCATAGCTTGCTTCATACCAACAATGTGGGATCGACCCTTACTCACGTAAGGTATTACTTGGACGACCCAGTACACTTGCTGGTTAGTTGAGCAAAGTTGTGAAATTATGTCTAGACCATGGTATTGAGCACCAATTTTTTGGGGCCATTACCTGGGAATCAATTTTGAACAACAATTTAAGTATGAATCACAATTTCGTCCACCAAGTTTTTGGCACCATTGTCGTGGATTGTTCGAGTTTGGACAACTGACAGTTCATCTTGTTACTCAGATTAGGTAATTTTCTTTTTGTTTTATTTTCAAATAATTTTCAAAATTTTTTTCCCTATTTTCAAAAAAAATTATATTTTAATTAAAAATAAATTATTCTATGGCTTCAGAATTTTTAAGAATGGATTCTAGAGTTTCATGAAGCATGTTGAATCCTAGCTGGCTGTAAAGCCATATCCAAATCCTTTTGGAATGAGACTTCAACTAATCACCTCAATGCATGTAATGCCATCCTAAAGCTGGCTGGCTATTAAGCCATGTCCAACTCTTGGATTGGAGTTTTAGGCTAACATTGAAAGATTCCTGAAATTCTTCTTAAAAAATTTTGAATTTCTTATTTTCTTTTTCCTATATATTTTTCTAAAAATATAAAATAAAATCCAAAAAAATAATAAAATCAAAAAAAAATTTCGTGTTTCTTGTTTGAGTCTTGTGTCATGTTTTAAGTTTGGAGTCAATTGCATATTCATATTGTTCTTGCATTTTTCGAAAAATCCATGTATTCATAGTGTTCTTCATGATCTTCAAGTGGTTCTTGGTAAGTCTATTTGTTTGATCTTGATGTTTTCTTGTTTTGTGTCTTTTCTTGTTTTCCATATGCATTTTTCGTTTGTTATAATCCAAGCATTAAAGATTTCTAAGTTTGGTGTCTTGCATGTTTTCTTTTCTTGAAAATTCTTCAAAAATAAGTCTTGATGTTCATCTTGATCTTCAAGGTGTTCTTGGTGTTCATCTTGACATTCATAGTGTTCTTGCATGCATCATTGGTTTTGATCCAAAATTTCCATGTTTTGGGTCATATTTGTATTTTTCTCTCTCATAATTAAAAATTCAAAAATCAAAAAAATATCTTTTCCTTTTTTCTCTCAAAATTTCGAAAATTTGGGTTGACTTAGTCAAAAATTTTTAAAATTAGTTGTTTCTTGTAAGTCAAATCAAATTTTCAAATTTTAAAAATCTTATCTTTTTAAAAACTTTTTCAAAAATTAAATCTTTTTCATTTTTCTTATTAATTTACGAAAATCCTTAAAAATATTTTTCAAAAATCTTTTTCTTAGTTTTATCTTTATTTTCGAAAATTATGCTAACAATTAATATGATTCAAAAATTTGAAGTTTGTTACTTTCTTATTAAGAAAGGTTCAATCTTTAAATTCTAGAATCTTATCTTTTAGTTTCTTGTTAGTAAAGTAATCAATTTTAATTTTAATCATATCTTTTTATCTTATCTTTTTCAAAATTTTATCTTTTTCAAAAATTTGATTTTAAAATATCTTTTCTAACTTCTTATCTTCTTATCTTTTCAAAATTAATTTTCAAATCTTTTTCAACTAACTATTTGACTTTTTGTTTGTTTCTTATCTTTTTCAAAACCACCTAACTACTCTTCCCTCTCTAATTTTCGAAAATACTTCCCTCTTTTTCAAAAATTCTTTTTTTAATTAACTAATTGTTTTAAATTTTAATTTTAATTTTATTTCTTATCTTAATTTTCGAAAATCATTAACTCCTTTTCATAATTGTTTTCGAAAACTTCTCTCCTATCTTATTCTATTTATTCATTCATTTACTAACACTTCTCTTCATCTCAAATCACTGCCCCTATCCTCACCCTTGTGTTTGGATTCTCCTTTCTTTATTCCCTTTATTCTTCTACTAACAATAAGGAACCTCTTTACTGTGACATAGAGGATTCCTCTTCTTTTTCTGTTCTCTTCTCCTTCATATGAGCAGGAACAAGGAAAAAGGCATTCTTGTTGAAGCTGATCCAGAACTTGAAAGGACTCTGAAGAGGAAACTAAGAGAAGCTAAATTACAACAATCCAGAGACAACCTTGCTAAAATTTTCGAACAAGAAAAGGAGATGGCAGCCGAACCCAACAACAATAATGCAAGAAGGATGCTTGGTGATTATACTGCACCTACGTCCAAGTTTGATGGAAGAAGCATCTCAATTCCTGTCATTGGAGCAAACAATTTTGAGCTGAAACCTCAATTAGTTGCTCTAATGCAACAGAACTACAAGTTTCATAGACTTCCACCAAAAGATCCCTACCATTTCTTGACTGAGTTCTTGCAGATCTGTGAGACTGTTAAGACTAATGGAGTAGATCCTGAAGTCTACAGGCTCATGCTTTTCCCTTTTGCTATAAGAGACAGAGCTAGAACATGGTTAGACTTTCAACCTAAAGATAGCCTGGACTCCTGGGATAAGCTGGTCACGGCCTTCTTGGCTAAGTTCTTTCCTCCTTAAAAGCTGAGCAAGCTTAGAGTGGATGTTCAGACCTTCAAACAAAAAGATGGTGAATCCTTCTATGAAGATTGGGAAAGATACAAGCAGATGACCAAAAGATGTCCTTCTGACATGTTTTCAGAATGGACCATGATAGATATACTCTATTATGGTCTATCTGAGTTCTCTAAGATGTCATTGAACCATTCTACAGGTGGATCCATTCACCTAAAGAAAATTCCTGCAGAAGCTCAAGAACTTATTGACATGGTTGCAAATAACCAGTTCATGTACACTTCTGAGAGGAATTCCGTGAATAATGGGACGCCTCAAAGGAAGGGAGTTCATGAAATTGATGCTCTGAATGCCATATTGGCTCAGAATAAAATGTTGACTCAGCAAGTCAACATGATTTCTCAAAGTCTGAATGGATGGCAAAATGCATCCAACAGTACTAAAGAGGCATCTTCTAAAGAAGAAGCTTATGATCCTGAAAACCCTGCAATGGCAGAGGTAAATTACATGGGTGAACCTTATGAAAATACCTATAATTCTTCATGGAGAAATCATCCAAATTTCTCATGGAAGGATCAACAAAAGCCTTAACAAGGCTTTAATAATGGTGGAAGAAATAGGCTCAGCAATATCAAACCTTATCCATCATCTTCTCAGCAACAGACAGAGAATTCTGAGCAGAGTACCTCTAACTTAGCAAATTTAATCTCTGATCTGTCTAAGGCCACTTTAAGTTTCATGAGTGAGATAAAGTCCTCCATCAGAAATTTGGAGGCACAAGTGGGCCAGCTGAGTAAGAAAGTGACTGAAACTCCTCCTAGTACTCTCCCAAGCAATACTGAAGAGAATCCAAAAAGAGAGTGCAAGGCCATTGACATAATCAAAATGGCCGAACCTAGGGAGGAAGGAGAGGACGTGAATCCCAATGAGGAAGACCTCATGGGACGTCTCTCAAGTAAGAAGGAGTTCCCTATTGAGGACCCAAAGGAATCTGAAGCTCATATAGAGAACATAGAGATTCCACTAAATCTCCTTCTGCCATTCATGAGCTCTGAAGACTATTCTTCCTCTGAAGAGGATGAAGATGTAACTGGAGAGCAAGTTGCTCAATATCTAGGAGCTATCATGAAGCTGAATGCCAAGTTGTTTGGTAATGAGACTTGGGACGGTGAACTTCCCTTGCTCATTGGTGAACTAGTTACATGGGTTCAGCAAACTTTACCTCAAAAGAAACAAGATCCTGGTAAATTCATAATACCCTGCACCATAGGCACCATGATCTTTAAAAAAGCTCTGTGTGACCTGGGGTCAGGTATAAATCTTATGCCACTCTCTGTAATGGAGAAGCTGGGGATCATTGAGGTACAACCTGCCATATTCTCATTACAAATGGCAGACAAGTCAGTAAGACAAGCTTATGGATTAGTAGAGGACGTGTTAGTGAAGGTTAAAGGCCTTTACATCCCTGCTGATTTCATAATCTTAGACACTAGGAAGGAGGAGGATGAATGCATCATCCTTGGAAGACCTTTCCTAGCCACAGCAGGAGCTATGATAGATGTTAACAGAAGAGAATTAGTCATTCAATTGAATGGGGACTACCTTGTGTTTAAGGCTCAAGGATCTTCTTCTTTAACAATGGAGAGGAAGCATGAAAAGCTTCTCTCAGTACAGAGTCAAACAAAGCCCCCACAATCAAACTCTAAGTTTGGTGTTGAATCCCCACAACCAAACTCTAAGTTTGGTGTTGGGAGTCTACAACATTGACCTGAGTACCTGTGTGGCTCCATGAGAGCCTACTGTCAAGCTATTGACATTAAAGAAGCGCTTATTGGGAGGCAACCCAATTTTTATTTTTATTTTTCTTTTATGTTTTATTAGGATCATGATCATGTGGAGTCACAAAATAACTACAAAAATTAAAAACAGAACCAAAAACAGCAGAAGAAAAAGCACACCCTGGAGGAAGGTCTTACTGGCGTTTAAACGCCAGTAAGGAGCATCTGGCTGGCGTTCAACGCCAGAATAGAGCATGGATCTGGCGTTGAATGCCAGAAACATGCAGCAATCTGGTGTTTAAACGCCAGGATTGCACACTGAAGAAAGCTGGCGTTCAACGCCAGAAACATGCTACAGATGGGCGTTGAACGCCCAGAATAAGCTTAGAGCTGGCGTTTAACGCCAGAAACAAGCATCAATCTGGCGTTAAACGCCAGGATTGCATGCAGAGGGCATTTTACACGCCTCATTGGTGCAGGGATGTAAATTCTTGACACCTCAGGATCTGTGGACCCCACAGGATCCCCACCTACCTCAACTCACCTTCTCTCTTCTTCACCAATCACCTCAATCTCTCTTCCCCATCACCTCTTCACCACTCACATCCATCCAACTCTTCCCCACCCAATCCCACCCATATGGCCGAAACATACACATCTCCCCATCTCCTCCATATCTTCTTCTCCTTCCATTCTTTCTTATTTGCTCGAGAGCGAGCAACATTCTAAGTTTGGTGTGGTAAAAGCATAGCTTTTTTATTTTTCCATAACCATTGATGGCACCTAAGGCCAGAGAAACCTCAAAAAAAAAGAGAAAAGGGAAGACAAACAAATTTTTCCACCTCCGAATCATGAGAGATGGAGAGATTCATCTCAAGGGTCCATAGCTCAGTAGAAGAGCATTTGACTGCACATCAAGAGAGCATGAGGAATTCCCTTATCAAGAAATCCCTGAGATACCTCAGGGGATACATTTTCCTCCACACAACTATTGGGAGCAACTAAGGATAGGAGCACCAAAATCACTAGGGATCAAGCAACAGAGGCAAGGAAGAGACATAAAGGAGCTCAAAAAGTACCATTAGTCCTTCAAAAAGGCGCTACCCTCACTAAGGTGGACTCATTCCTTAACTTCCTTGTTTTTATCTCTATTTTTCGATTTTTATGCTTCATGTTTGTCTATGTTTGTGTCTTTACTTCATGATCATTAGTATGTAGTAACTATGTCTTAAAGCTATGAATAATTCCATGAATCCTTCACCTTTCTTAAATGAAACATGTTTTTAATACAAAAGAACAAGAAGTACATGACTTTCAAATTTATCCTTGAATTTAGTTTAATTATATTGATGTGGTGACAATACTTTTTTTTTCTGAATGAATGCTTGAACAGTACATATTTTTTATCTTGTTGTTTATGAATGTTAAAATTATTGGCTCTGAAAGAATGATGAACAAAGAGAAATGCTATTGATAATCTGAAAAATCATGAAATTGATTCTTGAAGCAAGAAAAAGCAGTGAATAGCAAAAGCTTGCGAAAAAAAAAGTGGCAAAAAAAATTTAATAATAGAAAAAAAAAAAGAAAAAGAAAGCAGAAAAAGCCAATAGCCCTAAGGCAAGGGTAAAAAGGATCCAAGGCTTTGAGCACCAATGGATAGGAGGGCCCAAGGAAATAAAATCCAGGCCTAAGCGACTAAATCAAGCCGTCCCTAACCATGTGCTTATGGCATGCAGGTCCAAGTAAAAAGCTTGAGACTGAGTGGTTAAAGTCGTGATCCAAAGAAAAAAGAGTCTGCTTAAGAGCTCTGGACACCTCTAACTGGGGACTTTAGCAAAGCTGAGTCAATATCTAAAAAGGTTCACCCAGTCATGTGTCTGTGGCATTTATGTATCCGATGGTAATACTGGAAAACAAAGTGCTTAAGGCCACGGCCAAGACTCATAAATGTAGCTGTGTTCAAGAATCAACATACTTAACTAGGAGAATCAATAACACTATCTGAAATTCTAAGTTCCTAGAGATGCCAATCATTCTAAGCTTCAAAGGATAAAGTGATATGCCAAAACTGTTCAGAAGCAAAAAGCTACAAGTCCCGCTCATCTAATTAGAACTAATATTCATTGATATTTTGGGATTTATAGTATGTTCTCTTCTTTTTATCCTATTTAATTTTCAGTTGCTTGGGGACAAGCAACAACTTAAGTTTGGTGTTGTGATGAGCGGATAATTTATACGCTTTTGGCATTGTTTTTAGGTAGTTTTTAGTAGGATTTAGCTACTTTTAGGGATGTTTTCAATAGTTTTTATGCTAAATTCACATTTCTGAACTTTACTATGAGTTTATGTGTTTTTCTGTGATTTCAGGTAATTTCTGACTGAAATTGAGGGACCTGAGCAAAACTCTGATGAGAAGGCTGACAAAGGACTGCTGATGCTGTTGGATTCTGACCTCCCTGCACTCGAAATGGATTTTCTGGAGCTACAGAACTCCAAATGGCGCACTCCCAATGGCGTTGAAAAGTAGACGTCCAGAGATTTTCAGAAATATATAATAGTTCATACTTTATTCGGGATTAGACGATGCAAACTGGCACTCAACGCCAGTTCCATGCTGCATTCTGGAGTCAAACGCCAGAGACACGTCACGAACCAGAGTTGAACTCCAAAAACACGTTACAACTTGGAGTTCAACTCCAAAAGAAGCCTCTGCATGTGTAAAGCTCAAGCTCAGCCCAAGCACACACCAAGTGGGCCCCAGAAGTGGATTTCTACATCAATTACTTTCTTCTGTAAACCCTAGTGGCTAGTCTAGTATAAATAGAACAATTTACTATTGTATTCAGTGTCTTTTGACCACGTTACATCTTTGGTCTCGGTTTTATTCCATTATTCATCTTAGGAGACTATTGATCACGTTTTGGCAGGGCTGGCCAATCGGCCATGCCTGAACCTTCATCACTTATGTATTTTCAACGGTGGAGTTTCTACACACCATAAATTAAGGGTGTGGAGCTCTGCTGTACCTCGAGTTTTAATGCAATTACTACTATCTTTTATTCAAATTCAATCTTATTTATGTTCTAAGATACTACACGTTCTTCAACCTGATGGATGTGATGATCCATGACACTCATCATCATCCGTCCCTATGAACGCGTGCCTGACAACCACTTCCGTTTTACAAGCGAAAGCTAGAGTGCGTATCTCTTGGATTCCTGATGCACGACGCATGATTGCCCTCGCCTGACAACCGAGCCTTCCATTCCGTGAAATCAGAGTCTTCGTGGTATAAGCTAGAATTGATGGCGGCATTCATGAGAATCCAGAAAGTCTAAACCTTGTCTGTGGTATTTCGAGTAGGATTCCGGGATTGAATGACTGTGACGAGCTTCAAACTCGCAATTGCTGGGCGTGATGACAAACGCAAAAGAATCAAGGGATTCTATTCCAACATGATCGAGAACCGATAGATGATTAGTCGTGCCGTGACAGAGCATTTGGACCTTTTTCATTGAGAGGATGGGATGTAGCCATTGACAACGGTGATGCCCTACATACAGCACAGCATCTTCATACGCCTATCTGAAATTCCCATCGATGATCTACATAAGTATTTTTATCTTTATTTTTTGTTTATTTACTATTATCATTCGAAAACTCTATCACCATTTATTATCCACCTGACTGAGATTTACAAGATGACCATAGCTTGCTTCATACTAACAATCTCTGTGGAATCGACCCTTACTCACGTAAGGTTTATTACTTGAACGACCCAGTACACTTGCTAGTTAGTTGAGCGAAGTTGTGAAATTATGTTTAGACCATGGTATTGAGCACCAAGTTTTTGGGGCCATTACCTGGGAATCAATTTCGAACAAGAATTTAAGTATGAATCACAGTTTCGTCCACCACGAAGCGTCAACAATAAACTTAAAGGTTTGTTTATCCTCAAGCAAAGAAGAACTGAAAACAGAGAGGGACATAAAAGCAATTAGTATGATAAAAGAAGAATAAAAGGGGAAAAGAACGAGAGAGAATTAGGATTTGGGGGAGGGAGAGAGAATGAAAATAGGGCGGCACGCTGGGTAAGTGATGCAGCGTGATCGACGCGTGCGCGTCAGGTATACGCACCCGTGGTTTGCATAAAGTTCAAGCGACACGTAAGCGTCCGGGACGCGTCAGCGTGCTTTCAGTTTTGTGCGAATAGCGCAAAGGTAGCTCTGCACACACACAACTCTCGGGTTGATGCGCATGTGGGCCAGATAGACAAACAACGCGTGCGCGTCAGGTATGCGCATGCGTCGATGGGGACAAAGTGAAAGTGACGGCACGCGTCAGGGACGTGTACGCATGATGGAGATTGTGCGTTTAGCACAATTCCAACCCCAAGCCATCACAACTCGCTGGCTAAACACCTATTTACGCCAATTTCCAAGGTCACGCATACGCGTCAGGGATGCTTACGCGTGATCTGACAAATGCGCAAGTGACGCACACGAGTCATGGACGCGTACGCGTGGTTCTGCTTGTGCGCAAGGCATGCTTCCAGCACCACTCTGGCCTATCTCTTGGGTGAATTTTCTTCTTCTTTTTCTTTTTTTCTTTTTTTTGGAGTGTTCGGTTTCTATCCTCAAATAGCTGCATGATCAGAACACACGTAAAACGAAGGAAAAAGCAGTGAAGACTCAATAAAAATCAAATAAATAAGAAAGCTTCTACTACGAAAAATAACTAAGGATACGAAATTATTTGGTTGCCTCCCGACAAGCGTTTCTTTAACATCACTAGCTTGACGGTCAGTTCTGCTAATACAGCAGATGAGCGGACCTCTGGCGATCGATCTCACCTCCAAGATAGTGCTTCAACCTCTGGCCATTCACTGTAAATTTCCTGTCAGAATTCTCTTCCTATATTTCCACATGACCATATGGTGAAGCTCTAGTAACAACAAACGGTCTTGACCACCGGGATTTCTGCTTCTCGGGAAAGAATTTGAGCCTTGATTTATACAGAAACACTCTCTGTCTTGGCTCAAAGACTCTGATGGCAATCTTTTTGTCATGCAATAACTTGGTTCTCTCCTTATAGAGCTTGGCATTCTCATAGGCTAAGTATCTGAATTCTTCAAGCTCATTCAACTGAAGCATTCGCTTAATTCCTGCAGCTTCTGAATCAAGATTTAGATACCTGACTGCCCAGTAAGCTTTATGCTCCAACTCAACTGGCAAGTGACAGGCTTTGCCATAGACCAACTCGTAAGGAGACATGCCAATGGGAGTCTTGTACGCTGTCTAATATGCCCAGATAGCATCACCAAGCTTCCTAGACCAGTCATTTCTTGAAACACTGACGGTCTTCTGTAGAATCCTCTTGAGTTCTCTGTTGAAAACTTTAACCCGTCCGCTTGTCTGAGGGTGATAGGGGGTTGCCACTTTATGATGGACTCCATATCTCTGCAGAAGAGAGTCCAGCTGTCTGTTACAGAAGTGGCTTCCTCCATCACTAATGAATGTCTTTGGGACACCAAACCGGCTAAAGATATATCTCTGAAGAAAACTCATTACCACCTTGGCATCATTGGTTGGTAGAGCCACAACTTCCACCCACTTGGACACATAGTCAACCGCCACTAGAATATAGTTGTTTGAATGTGAGGGTAGGAAAGGTCCCATGAAATCATACCCCACACATCAAACAACTCAACCTCAAGAATCCCCTATTGTGGCATTTCATGGTTGGCAGGGAGATTCATGGCTTTTTTCACATCTGTCACAGTGCTTCACAAATGCTCTTGCATCCCTGAAGAGAGTCGGCCAGTAAAACCCGCTTTGAAAGACCTTTGTAGCTGTCCTTTCACCACCAAAGTGGCCTCCATAATCAGAACCATGACAGTGCCAAAGAATCTGCTGTGTTTCTTCATCTGGGACACATCTCCGGATTATACCATATAAGCACCTTTTAAAAAGGTATGGTTCTTCCCAAATGTAATACTTTGCATCAATCAATAGCTTCTTTACTTGTTACCTACTGTACTCCCTTGGAATATAATTCATGGCTTTGTAATTGGCAATGTCTGCAAACCATGGAGCTTGTTGAATGAGGAACAATTGCTCATCTGGAAGTGTCTCAGTCACAGCTGTAGGTGGTTGTACTCCTGCTTCAGGCTTAATTCTGGAGAGATGGTCAACTACTTGATTTTCTGACCCTTTCCTGTCTTTTATCTCAATATCAAACTCCTGAAAGAGTAACACTCATCTGATTAATCTTGGTTTAGAATCCTGTTTGGTTAGAAGATACTTCAAAGCAGCATGATCAGTATAAATAATAACCTTAGAACCGATTAAATAGGACCTAAACTTATCAACAGCATACACAATAGCTAATAATTCTTTTTCTGTAGTTGTGTAATTCTTTTGGGCATCATTTAACACACGACTGGCATAGTAAATGACATGTATAAGCTTACCATGCCTCTGTCCTAAAACAGCTCCTATAGCAAAGTCACTGGCATCACACATCAATTCAAATGGTAAATCCCAGTCAGGGGGAGTGATGAGCGGATAATTTATACGCTTTTTGGCATTATTTTTAGGTAGTTTTTAGTAGGATCTAGCTACTTTTAGGGATGTTTTCATTAGTTTTTATGCTAAATTCACATTTCTAGACTTTACTATGAGTTTATGTGTTTTTCTGTGATTTCAGGTATTTTCTGGCTGAAATTTAGGGACCTGAGCAAAACATTGATAAGAAGGTTGACAAAGGACAGCTGATGTTGTTGGATTCTGACCTCCCTGCACTCGAAATGGATTTTTTGGAGCTACAGAACTCCAAATAGTGCGCTCTCAACGGCTTGGAAAGTCGACATCCAGAGCTTTCCAGCAATATATAATAGTTTATATACTTTATTCGAGATTAGACGATGTAAACTAGTGCTCAACGCCAGTTCCATGCTGCATTCTGGAGTCAAACGCCAAAAAAATGCCACGAACCAGAGTTGAACGCCAGAAACACGTTACAACTTGGCGTTCAACTCCAAAAGAAGCCTCTGCACGTGGAAAGCTCAAGCTCAGCCCAAGCACACACCAAGTGGGCCCCGGAAGTGAATTTCTGCATTAATTACTTACTTTTGTAAACCCTAGTAGCTAGTCTAGTATAAATAGGATATTTTACTATTGTATTAGACGTCTTTTGACCACATCCTGGATCCTGGATTGTATTTATGATCCTTTGATCACGTTCATGGGGGCTAGCCATTCGGCCATGCCTGGACCACCATCACTTATGTATTTTCAACGGTGGAGTTTCTACATACCATAGATTAAGGGTGTGGAGCTCTGTTGTACCTCAAGTTTTAATGCAATTACTACTATTTTCTATTCAATTCAGTTTATTCCTATTCTAAGATATTCGTTGTACTTCACCATGATGAATGTGATGATCCGTGACACTCATCATCATTCTCACTTATGAACGCGTGACTGACAACCACTTCTGTTCTACCTTAGACCGGGTGCATATCTCTTGGATTCCTTAATCAGAATCTTTGTGGTATAAGCTAGAATTGATGGCGGTATTCATGAGAATCCGAAAACTCTAAACCTTGTCTGTGGTATTCCGAGTAGGATTCAGGGATATAATGACTGTGACGAGCTTCAAACTCGCGATTGTTGGGCGTGATGACAAGTGCAAAAGAATCAATGGATTCTATTCCAACATGATCGAGAATCGAAAGCTGATTAGCCGTGCTGTGACAGAGCATTTGGACCATTTTCACTGAGAGGATGGGATGTAGCCATTGACAACGGTGATGCCCTACATACAGCTTCCCATGGAAAGGAGTAGGAAGGATTGGATGAAGGCAGTAGGAGCAGAGATTCAAAAGGAGCACAGCATCTTCACACGCCTATCTGAAATTCCCACCAATGATTTACATAAGTATTTCTATCTTTATTTTCTGTTTATTTATTATTATTATTCGAAAACTCCATAACCATATATTATTCACCTAACTGAGAATTTACAAGATGACCATAGCTTGCTTCATACCAACAATCTCTGTGGGATCGACCCTTACTCACGTAAGGTTTATTACTTGGACGACCCAGTGCACTTGCTGGTTAGTTGTGCGAAGTTGTGAAGAAAGTGCTGAGTTATAAATGCGTATACTAATGTTGAATGCCATTATTAGGATCACAAATTCGTGCACTAGGGAGCTATAATGGGAGCAGAGGTAAGGTTTACTTTCAGAGTTTCAAAAGCATGCAGACATTCAGCATCAAACACAAAATGAACATCCATAAATAAAGGTTTGATTCTTGACACCGTTTCAAGACAAGAGATAAATGCTTAAGGCATGATTCAAAAGAATTACCAAAAATAGAAAAATCATCCATAAATACCTCAATGAACTTTTCAACCATATCAGAAAAAATTGAGAGCATACACCTGTGAAAAGTTGATGGAGCATTACAAAGTCCAAATGGCATCCTCCTGTAAGCAAATACTCCAAAGGGGCATGTGAATGATATCTTCTCTTGATCTTGAGGGTCCACTGCAATTTGATTATATCCAGAATATCCATCCAGAAAATAAGAAAAAGCATGACCAGTTAACCTCTCAAGCATTTGATCAATGAAAGACAGGGGAAGTGATCCTTCCTTGTAGCAGTGTTGAGCCTCCTGTAGTCTATACACATTCTCCATCCTGTGACTGTCCTTGTAGGAATAAGCTCATTCTTTTCATTCTTGATCATTGTCATCCCTCCTTTCTTGGGAACTACCTGCACAGGACTTACCTAAGAACTGTCAGAAATAGTGTAAATAATACATGCTTCCCATAATTTCATTACCTCTTTTTGGACCACCTCTTTTATGGTTGGATTGAGTCTCCTTTCTGGTTACACAACTGGTTTAGCATCATCTTTAAGGAGGATCTTGTGCATACATTTGGTTGGACTAATCCCCTTCAAGTCACTAATGGTCCACCCAAGAGCTGTTGTAAGGCTCCTGAGCACTGAATAAGCTCATCTTCCTCTTCAAGCTTCAGGGAAGAGCTAATAATCACCGGATATGAATCATTTTCACCCAAGAACACATATTTCAGAGAAGGAGGTAAAGGTTTGAGCTCAAGCTTGGGGGTTTCCTCCTCTACTTTAGGCGTGTGAACCATAGCCTTCTGGGGTGGTGAATCATCAACTTCCACTAATTCATACTCAGAAATAGGATCCAGAATGTCATCAAGTACCTCAGCTTTCAGTACTTCTTGAACAAGTGATTCAATAACATCTATTTTTATACACCCTTCAGAATCATTAGGGTGCTTGAGAGCTTCAAAAACATTGAGGACAACCTGTTCTTCATTGACCCTCAGGGTTAATTCACCCTTTTGTACATCAATCAGAGCTCTACATGTAGCTAAAAAGGGTCTACCAAGTATAATAGAGGATTTTACCTCATATTCTATGTCTAATATAACAAAATCAATAGGAAAAATAAATGGTCCTACTTTCACAAGTAAATCCTCAACAACACCCACAGGTAATTTAATAGAAAGATCAGCAAGTTGAAGAGAAATAGGAGTGGATTTTACCTCCTCAATTTGAAGCTTTTTCATCATTGAAAGTGGCATTAGATTGATGCTTGCTAGCTCTAAGATCACATAAAGCTCTCTAAATGGTGATCTCCAATGGTGCAAGGAATGACAAAGCTCCCTGGATCTGGCATCTTCTCAAGAAGGTTGTGTTGAATAATGGCACTGCATTCCTTGGTTAACACCACTGTTTCTTGTTCCTTCCAATTCCTCTTGTGGGTCAACAATTCTTTCATAAATTTATCATAGAGAGGCATTTGCTCAAGAGCCTCTGCAAAAGGAATGTTGATCTGTAGCTTCTTGAAGACATCTAAAAATTTAGAAAACTGCTATTCTTTGGAAGCCTTCTGAAGCCTCTGAGGATATGGCATTTTTGGCTTGTATTCAGGAGCCTTTGGCAATGTGGGATAAGTGTCAAGAGAATCAGGGAATGGGTTGTCTGCACGCTTAGGAGGGGTGCGTTCTACTTCTTCCTTCTTCTCCTCTGGAGCTTCTTTTTGGACTAACTCTTCATTGACCTTGGTCTCGGAGCCAGCTACTTTACCACTTCTCAATTGAATAACCTTGCAGTCTTCTCTTAGGTTCACCACTGTATCACCTGGAAATGTACTTGCAGACCTCTCAGGTATTTGCTTGCTCAGTTGGCCCATTTGTACTTCCAAGTTTCTAATAGAGGCTCTGGTTTCCTGCATAAAACTCCTCATCGTCTCCCAATTAGAATTTTCTTGGGGTTTAGAGCTTGCTTACTGAGGTGGTTGTTGTTGCTGAGACTAAAATTGGCGGTTATTATAATTGTTCTGTTAGAAGCCACCCTGAGAATTATTGTTGAAATTCTGATGTCTCTAAGGTTGGTCCCTCCACCCAAAATTTGGGTAATTTCTCCACCTCTGATTGTATGTCTTAGAATATGAGTCATTATTGGAATTTCTAGGACTACTCCCCATGTAATTGACCTGTTCAGAAGAGGATTGAGCATAATCATAATTATCATTTTGCACAAAATTACCTGTCATGTCATAAGAGATCTCTTGAGGTGGATTTTGGGTGTTGATAGCTGAGACTTGCATGCCACCCATGTGTTGAGTAAGTAGACTTATTTGCTGAGACATAAGCTTGTTTTGAGCAAGAATAGCATTTAGAGCTTCTACTTCCATAACACCCTTCTTTTGAGGAGTCTCATAGTTCACAGAATTCCTGTTAGATGAGTATAAATATTGGTTGCTAGCAACCAATTCAATAAGCTCAATAGTCTCCTCTGGTGTCTTCTTCTTGTGCAGTGAACCACCAGCAGAATTATCTAAGCACATCTTGGATATTTCACCCAAACCTTCATAAAAGATATCTAGTTGGGTCCACTTGGAGAACATGTCTGGAGGACATTGCCTAGTTAGTAGCTTGTATCTCTCCCAAGCTTTATAAAGAGTTTCACCATCCTTCTGCCTGAAGGTCTGAACCTCCATCCTAAACTTAGTCAGCTTCTTTGGTGGGAAAAATTTAGTAAGAAACTCAGTAACAACCTTGTCCCAAGTATCTAGACTCTCCTTGGGTTGGGAATCTAGCCATAGCTTTACTCCACCCCTCAGAGCAAACGGGAAGAGCATAAGTTTGTACACCTCTGGATTCACTCCATTTGTCTTCACAGTATCACAAATTTGCAGAAAATTGGAAATAAATTGATTTGGGTCTTCGTGGGGAAGACCATGATACTGGCAGTTTTGTTACACCAGGGTGACCAATTATGGCTTCAACTCAAAGTTGTTTGCAGCTATAGGAGGCACCACAATGCTTTTTCCATAAAGATTTGTAGTAGGAACGGAGTAAGAGCCAAGCACTCTCCTTTGTTGCTCATTCCCATTCGGATTTGCCACATTGGCATTAACAGCATTGTTAGGATCCATAGTGGATTCTACAGCCTTGTAAAGTCTTGCTTGTTGGAAACGTTGCTTGAAAGTCCTTTCAGGTTCAGGATCAAAGTCTAAGAGAGGTTCCTTGTCTTTGTTCCTGTGCATAAACAGACAGAAAACAAAAAAAGATGGAATTTTCTACGTCAGAGTGCAGAGAATTCCCAGTGAGGTAACCTGAATAAAGAGATAAAAATATTGAATAAAACAAACAACCACTAAAATTCAAAAATTACTAGAAAAGTTAATTTTTTTTTCAAAAATACTACAGTAAAATTTAAATATTAGTTCTAATTAAATTTAAATCAAAATTAATTAAATAATCCGCGCCTTGTAATGTAGGGACCACTTGCCTTCACTGGATCCACGCCTAACTTGGCAAAGAGCTGCGCCTTACTTGAGTGCCAGAATATGGCCCAGAAATCACCCCCAGCATTTTCTGCATTTTGTGCACGTGGCACATGTCACGCGTACGCGTCAGTCACGCGTATGCGTCGATGGTCTTCTTCGGGTGTCACGCGGACGCGTCAGGTATGCGCACGCGTCGCTACACAAATCTCCAAATCACGTGTACGTGTCAAGTACACGCACGCGTCGCTCCTCGCTGATCATCTCCTTTAATTCTTGTGCTCCTTCCATTTGTGCAAGCTTCCTCTCCATCAAACCCAGCCAAATACTACCTAAAATAAACGAAATTACATGAGACTCAAAGTAGCATCTATAGTGGCTAAAAGATAATTAATTCTTGATTAAACTCAACAATTTAAATGCAAATTCATTAGGAAAAGATAAGAAAGATGCTCACGCATCAGCCATCCTGAAAGAAGAGAAAAGGAAGAAGAATAACCCACAAATAAAGATATGCAAACAAATAAAATATGGGTGGGCTAATAGTTTGTGTAAATGGCATATCAATAGTGAAAAAATTATAACAATAGGGGAGAGAGAGTAGGTCATGAAAGACAGTATAAGCACATATCAATGCAAATGGAATACAAGTGTCATAAAAAATTATCATTGATATGAATAATAATACCCAACAATATAAAGCAAGTCACTAAGCAGCAAAATAATGCAAGAAAAGATGCAATAGTTGAATAAGAACATGTAACACCAAAGAAAAAATAATAAACTTAGAAAAGAAAATAAAAACATGCACAAAATTAAAATGCAATGAAATAAAGTATGTGAATGCAAGAAGTAAAAGAGAATAAAAGAGAATAAGGATGAGAAGCTAAAGAAATGAAGAAGAAGAAGAAAGTAAAAAAGGTGGAAGAAAGAAGGAGATAGGAGAGAAGAAAGAAGAAAAGAACTGATAAACAGAACGCGAAGCGCGCACATGCAGGTCACGCGTGCGCGTGAAAACAGAAACAGCCATGCAACGTGTAAGCGTCGTCCACGCGTATGCGTGGATTGCCAAAAATGAACACTGACGCGTGAGCATTGGTCACGCGTACGCGTGACTACTCGCGTGCTAAACGCGCGATTCCAACACAGTGGCAGCCTAACTTTCTGTTCAAGTTATCAAATTGCGCCGATTTTCATCCCATGTGTATGCGTCGCAGACACTTACGCGTGGATTGTCAAAATTGCAGGTGATGCGTATGCATGGGTGGCTTGTGTGCCAGGCACCCCTCCCACACAGTTCCAGCGCAACTTTCTGTTCAGCGCTAACCTTTACATGACGTGTGCACGTCATATGCACTTCTTTTTTTATATAAATAAACTAACAAGCTACCAAAAATAAATCCAAACATTATTAAACCAGTAAAACTAGAACTTAAACCAAATAATTCTAACTAAAAATAAAAATTCAATTTATTACCAACATAAATAAAAGATAAAATAGGAAGAGTTTACCATGGTGGTATGTCTCCCACCTAGCACTTTTAGTTAAAGTCCTTAAGTTGGACATTTGGCGAGCTCCTTGTCATGGTGGCTTGTGCTTGAACTCGTCTTGAAACTTCCACCAATGTTTGTAATTCCAATATCCTCCGGGATCCCAAACTAGGCGCATTAAGCCTACAAGCAAGTTAAAGCAAGTGACAAGGCCCAAAGAGTGTTGATTGATAGAATGAATTCTGGGGTCCCAAATATTACTTTTGCACCCGTCTTTGTGTTGATCATCATTGTTCGAACCGGGTGGCAAGCAATCTGAATTCTCACTGAGACATCCAAACAACTTCCTAAACCCATTCAATCGAGCTCTACACCAATCCTGGCACTTCAACTTGGAGCATGCAACCATATTGAACATTGCATGACAACTCCAACCACTAACCATCTCCCTCTTATTCTTAAAGCCACAAAGAGCTCTAAGTTGACCATCTGTCTCAAGTAAACCATATTCAAGTGGGAAAGTAAAGGTTAAGGATAGGAATTTACCCACTTGAATGTTATATTGGATGGTAATGGCTTTGGGAGAGGTGTTTCTAATGATCTTGCAAGCTCCACTCCCTTGTACTCTTCTTTGAATTCTTCTACCTCTTTGCAAGCTTCTTCAACTTCAACCGCTCCCTTATCAAGTTCTTCTAATTCTTTCCCATAACTCAAGTCATAAGTTGGAGGTTGAGAAAAGTCTACCTCAGCATTTCCTTCAGATTCACTCGGAGAAAGTTCTTCAAACTCAAGGGGTTCACTTGCAGATGCAAGTTCATCACTAAGAGGATGTGATGTAGGATCTTCATCACCAAAGGGACTTGTTTCTTGTTCTATTCCATCCAATTCCTCATGGAGAACATGCCTTGGAGGTTGTGCACTATCCTCCTCAACATCAATTTCAAGCTTCTCGGAGGAATTCTCTACCATTCTAGATTCCCATGGAGGTTCAGCATCTCCTAAGTCTTCAACCACTTCTTCCTCTTCAACGATTATAGCTTCCTCCAGTTGTTCTAATACAAAATCCTACTCCTTATTCTCCACTAGAGTTTTTAATCTCTCCTTCATGCTACACTCTTCTATTGATTCTCCACAATTAGCAATGGAAGTTCTTTGAGTGTAGGAGTAATGGGAGGCCAAAGTGTTTACTACCTCAGTCAAGGTAGCCACGAATTCTAGTGTCATCCTTTGAGTTTCACATTGCACTTGAAGTAATAAGGCGAGATAATCATCCCTAGGGGGGCTTGGGGTGGATAGGAGGGTTCATTATTTGAGAGAAATGGTTCATGATAAGAGAGTGGTTCATCTTGATAAGGATATGGAGATGGTTCATTTTGATAGGGTTATGGAGGTGGTGTATATTGAGGTGGTGCTTCTTGGGAGTAATTGTGTTGGAATGGAGGTGGTTCTAAGTATGGCTTGTAAGGCTCATAAGGCTCTTGGTATGGTGGGTAAGGATTAGGGTCATATGGGGGTGTTTGGTAACTTGGGGCTTGTGAGTAAGGTGGCTCGAAGTTATACTGAGAAGGGGGTTCATAGGCATATGGTGGGGCTTGTTGGTAACTACAAGGGAGTCCACCATAGCTATTGGATTGATATACATCTTCGAATGGTTGCTCGTCATAGTATGTTGGTGGAGGTTGTTGCCAAGAGGGTTGATCAAATCCGTGTGGCTCCTCCCATCTTTGATTGTCCCATCCTTGATGCAAACCTTCATTGTAACCACACTCGTAGCCAAAGGGGTGAGAATTCATGGTAACAAATAAAAACAAAAACTAATAAAAATAAGCAACAAAGTCCTAAAACTAACAAAAACTAGCAAACAAGCAAAAGCAAATATTTACAATAACCAATAATAAGGCACACGTTTGTAATTCCCCGGCAACGGCGCCAAAAATTGACGGGAGGAAAATCGTCGGTAAAGATTTTCACAAAAATAATCGCGTTGCAAGTACAGTTCTAAACTGACAATCAAACCTTAATCAAATTTAATTTGTTTTTTCACTTAAGCAAACCCAATAAAATTAACCGAAGTATTAAACCTCGGGTCATCTCTCAAGGAATTGCATGGAAGTTTTTTTACTATTGGTTATGGAAAAGTATCTTTTTGGGTTTTTGAAATAAGGAACAAGGAAATAAAATGGCAAGAAATTAAATTAATAACTAAGAAAACTCTTAACTAGAATTGAGAATTAGAAGTTATGTCCTTGTTATCATCATCAATTGTGATGGTAATTGTATTTCACTTTCACTTAGTTAACCTCTACAATGAAGGTAAGTAAAGTGAGCAAAATCAACTTAGGTTCACAAATCCTAATCAAAGACTAGATTTAGTAAAGTCTAAGTCAATCAGCTATTTTCAATCATCCTTCAACAAGAAAATTTGATAACTCTATAGTCTCAACTAATCAATCCAAGTCAAGAATATAAAAGGCTAATTTAAAATCCAATAAACCAAACATTTTATCAAACACTTGGAAGGCATAACATAAAAATATAGAAGAGTAACAAGGAATATTAAATTTAAACAACCAATTGCAAGCATCAATAACACAAATTAAAGAAAGCAACAATAACCATAGAAAACATAAATTACATTAATATGGAAATTGAATCTAACATCAAACATTCATAAACTAAATTGGCAACATAAAGTAATCAACAAGGAAAATAAATAAACTAGAATGCTATAACAAATAAAAGTAGAAGAGAAACTAAATTGAAATAAGATAGAATTCAGAAATTGAGAACTAAAGCTAAAAATCCTAAAACCTAGAGAGAGGATAGAGCCTCTCTCTCTCTCTAGAGAACTACATCTAAAACCTAATGTGTGAATAATGAGTAGTGAATCCTTGATTCCCCCACTCTGCAGCCTCTAATCTGTGTTTTCGGGCTTAGAACTGGGCCAAAACCAGCCTAGAAATTGCCCCAGCATTTTCTGATATCTGCAGCATGTGACACTTTGTCACGCGTACGCGTCGCTGACAGCTTCTCAAAACCTTAATTTCTTGTGTTTCTTCCACTTTTGCATGCTTCATTTCCATTCTCCAAGCCATTCCTGTCCTGAAAACACTCAGCAAACATATCACGGCATCGAATGGTAACAACATGGGATTAAAATTAGCTAATTTAAGGCCAAATAAGTATGTTTTCACTCATAGTACAAAATTAGGAAGGAAAATGTAAAATATGAGAATTATATGAATAAGTATGAGAATAATGGATAAAACCTACTAAATTAAGCACAAGATAAACCCTAAAAATGGGGTTTATCACTTGCCTCACCCATGCTTGTTGTTTTCTTCATCAAATTCACTTGCAACCTGTAAAACCCGGTTAATTAATGGCTAATTAACCCATAAATGAGAATTTATTCTAGAAAGCCCAAAATGTGATTTTTGTGGCTAAATGTGATAGAGGAGATTGAGACGAGAATTTCGGTACCAATTTTATAGAATTCGGACCAAGATTGGACCGAACGGGCCAAACCGGGCCAATTGGACCCAAAGTGGGCCCTTGGCCCAACATAACTTAACCAAAACCCTAGTTTTCAGCACTCTCTCTCCTCATTTGTTACACACACAAGCTGAAATTAGAGAGAAAGGGAGGAAGAACACTCTCTCAAGTTCTCTCCCTTGGTTGATCTTCAAACCACCATAACTTTTGATCTAGAGCTCCGATTGCCGCTCCGTTTGCGGCCACGCGTTCACCGCGGAGAGCTCTACAAAACCCATACAATCAATCTTGAGGTAAGCCACGTGTTTCTGTTCGAAATCTCAGCCCTTATTTTCGAGTTTCATGGGTGAAATGCTGAGATTTTGGGTTCTTTGATGTTATAGGACCCAACTCTCTTGAAGGAGAAGGTTAATCTTGTCTCCTTGGACCTTGG
>NC_029778.3:62851393-62851943 GCF_000817695.3 Arachis duranensis
AAGTTATGTCCGTTGGAAGATTGGGGTTTAAATTGGTGAATTCTGCAGCTTTTAACTTAGAAAATTTTTAGCAGAATGACCCCTTGCGCGTGGGCGCACTTGGCGTGTGCGCGCCGTTCTTCCCGAAAATGCCATCCACGCGTGAGCGTGATGTGCGCGGGCGCGCCGATTGTGCTGCACCTAATGCCCAGCCATTTTCCAGAGAGTTATGCCATAACTGTGCCAGTGCTGTGCCTGGGGCACAAGAACACCCACGCGTACGCGTGGTTGACGCGTACGCGCCGATTGGCAAATTTTTAATCCACGTGTTAGCGTGCATGACGCTTGCGCGTCGATGAGTTTTTGAGGCCATCCACGCGTGCGCGTGGAGTGCGCATACGCGTGGCTCTGTTTTCATCCCAAAGTTGATTTTTGAGTTTTAAAAACCAAATCTCATACTTCTAAGCCTTCGATCTCACCCATTATGTATTAAATCATTATGATATGCCTAGTAATGAGAAAGGAGCTAGGGGATGTGGTAACTTGCGAGTAAAGCAAGGGGAAAATTAAT
>NC_029778.3:62853012-62853208 GCF_000817695.3 Arachis duranensis
CTTTGTATATATATAATCTCACGTTGGTTTATCCTTGTTCGTTACGTTATCGATCGGAGTGTTGCGCTCTTGAGTTGCGGTGTTTGTTTACCCCTTTTTCTACAAAGGCTCCTAGTTATATCAATCATTCCTACTACTATATGTACTAAATTTTTATTTTAGAGGTCGTAATACCTTGCCATCTCTGAATTATGAC
>NC_029778.3:62853396-62853768 GCF_000817695.3 Arachis duranensis
AGCATGAAGTCCATGAGTGTACCTTTGGTACTTTGAAGCACTATACTTCCGATATTGAGACTGATCAACTTAATATCGATTGTTTGGTATGTATAGGAACCAGATGGCGCCTCGTGGACGCGGTAGAGGTAGTGTGAGAGGTCGTACGAATGCTCGTGCGCCGGAGAATAACCCTCACGACCCGGTGAACTTTATGACTGCGTTGGAGAACATGGCTGCTGCTATGCAAGCCACTGCTGAGGCTCTTGGTCAACAGATGAACAACCATGGTAATGATGGAGGTGGAGTTCATGGCCCGATAACACTGGCAAACTTTTTGAAGGGTAATCCACCTAAGTTCAAGGGAACTACTAGCCCGACTGAGGCTGATAC
>NC_029778.3:62859367-62860267 GCF_000817695.3 Arachis duranensis
GTTGTTGAGAATTGGCATGAGTAAGAGTATATGATATGTCAATATGTTTGAGTTTGAGCCACTTGGGTGAAGTGGGTTAGAATGATGAGATAGTGATTCTGTAATTTGTGGTAAAGTGTCAATGTGTGAGTTGAGGAGGCTTGATGTTGAAATTGATGTATTTTGATTGATTTCAAAGGAAAGGGATGAAAATGGCATGTTTTGATTGATTTTGAAAAGAGTTGGAAATGGCTTGTTTTGAAAATGGCACTTTGTGGTTTTGTATGAAAAATGGTTTTTAGACATACTTTGACGGTACATAACTTGGACTCCGGATCTCCGTTTTGTGCCAAACTTGGTTAGAAATAAGATTGGATCCGGGGTGTTCATGTCGTTCAAAGAACGGGCGAAAAATGATTTAAAACGAGGAACTTATATCCATTGAAAGATTGGGGGTTTAATTTGTGAATTCTACAGCTTTTAACTTAGAAAATTTTTAGCAGAATGACCCCTTGCGCGTGGGCGCACTTGGCGCGTGCGCGCCGTTCTTCCTGAAAATGCCATCCACGCGTGAGCGTGATGTGCGCGGGCGCGCCGATTGTGCTGCACCTAATGCCCAGCCATTTTCCAGAGAGTTATGCCATAACTGTGCCAGTGCTGTGCCTGGGGCACAAGAACACCCACGCGTACGCGTGGTTGACGCGTACGTGCCGATTGGCAAATTTTTAATCCACGTGTTAGTGTGCATGACGCTTGCGCGTCGATGAGTTTTTGAGGCCATCCACGCGTGCGCGTGGAGTGCGCGTACGCGTGGCCCTATTTTCATCCCAAAGTTAATTTTTGAGTTTTAAAAGCCAAATCTCATACTTCTAAGCCTCCGATCTCACCACTTATATCTTAAATCATTATGATATGCCTAGC
>NC_029778.3:62860659-62885311 GCF_000817695.3 Arachis duranensis
TGAAGGAATTGGAAAGGGAAGTGTTAGTTAGACTGAAGTATCTTTAGTCAGATGTCCTTTTATGGTTTAGCTTGTTTATAAGCTTTGATATTATCTGGAGGAAGCTCTAGGATTGCCTTTGGCTTTCCTCCATTATTATGTATTATATATGTGGAAGCTGTTACCATGCTGGGGACCTCTGGTTCTCACCCATGCGGATTTTGTGGTTTTCAGATGCAGGACGTGAGGTTTCCCGCTGAGGCATGCTGGAGACTTCTTGATTTGCGAAGATCCTTTGTCCTCGGGGCTATGTTTTGGTTTATATGTTTTGTTTAGATACTTTTATCTCCATTAAATAATACAAACTGTGATGACTCCTCTTATGGGAGATTTTGGAGAATAGGTCTTATGTATTTGTGTCCCTTTGGGTTTCCTTTGGGGTTGTCCTTATTATATCATATGTATATATTGTTATGCTCGGATCGGTTATCTTCGCAGCCGGATCTTGAGTCTTGATATTCCTGTTTTTGACACTCCTTTGTATATATATAATCTCACGTTGGTTTATCCTTGTTCGTTACGTTATCGATCGGAGTGTTGCGCTCTTGAGTTGCGGTTTTTGTTTACCCCTTTTTCTACAAAGGCTCCTAGTTATATCAATCATTCCTACTACTATATGTACTAAATTTTTTTATTTTAGAGGTCGTAATACCTTGCCATCTCTGAATTATGACTTAAGCATAAGACTCTGTATGGTAGGGTGTTACACAACCCACCCACAACATTCTACATTTGCTTTTTAACTTCATCAGTAACAACTGAACAAGCCCGACATCTTTTTAAGTCCCTGCTAAGTGGTGTTTTAATGTATAAACTCCTCCTAAAAAAATTTTATGACAATATTTACATTGTATCTTCTTTCCATCTTCTCCAATAGATATCCCGTGCTCCCATCCTACATCAATTCTACTTCCAAGAGCATTCTTAACAACTTTTCTTTTACTAGCAATTCCAACTATATTTTTTGACTGAGAAGTTAGAATGTTAGTCGGATTTTCACTTACATTACCTTGACTCGATGTCATTTCTATTTAAAAAAAATTAAAACAATAAATATTCAACAAATCAATTCAATATCATAGCAAAAATTCAACAATTTAATAAAAAATTATAGAATTGTGTTCAATGCCAATTACAACCATCCAAGTTCAACAACAAAAGTTTAACAATCCAATTTGAACAAAAACTATCAGTATAACAATAATTCCAGAATTATATTCAATGCCATAACAACAATTCAACCATTCAGTTAAAAGAAATTCAACAAAAAAAAATTCAACAAAGCATTTAACTTTTTAAGTAATTCAGAACAAAATAGAGTAAAACAAATTTAAGCCACTAAGATAACTAAAGTACTATTTTAGTCACAACATCATATCAAAACCAATAAACCTTGTCACGTAAAGTTCCAAGTATAAGTGGGTAAAAATGTAGAGTGCCCTCAAATCTCATGGCTTATAAAATTTAATGCTCATAGACAGCTACTAAACCAATGGTGTGCATCAAAGCCTCCATCCCAACAAGATTATGAAATTTTTAATCATAGACAACTTCTGTCTCAATAAATTTTGTGTTAAACATCATTGAGCATAATATATTAAGGTAAGACATGATGCTCAAAGATTAAGCATGTATAAACATAGAAGGAGAAGATAAAACAAAGATTCACAACAATTAACATCTAAAATAATAAATCAAAATAATAGCAATTTTCACCAAAACAAAAATAATAATAATTGTTAACAGTAGGTGACAAAGGCGTGACAAAGCCAAAAGGAATAGAGAGGCTTTGAATCCTGTTCAATGCTATTGCTTGCAATAAATGGTAGAAATATTTACTTTAAAATTTAATTAATTAGACTTTTCAATTGAAAAGATTCAATTAGTAGATTAAACATTGAAGACTGAAGACTGAAGAGGATAAAGAAGTCTTAATTTACCTAATGAACTAGCAGCAAAGGGGAGGAGAAGAGCAGTGATCCTGATTCTAGAGTTAGAGAGGCAGAGTCAGAGAACCAGAGATAGAGGGGCAGAGGCAAAGAGTCTCGCAAGTTACAATCGCAAAGAGATGCTCATGCAGTCTAGCCACTACCAGTCCGATTCGACAACACCAGCGGAAAACCTCACGCCGAGTTGGCGACGCTCCAAATTGGGGATTCCGGTCGTGCGAAATTTAAATTTCAGAGGGAGAGATAGAGAGATAGAGTCAGAGAGAATCAGAGATTAATACTTGAGAGAGGTGAAAATTTGAAATTTTAGCCATAGAGAATTAGAGATAAACAATAAACGTGGGGAGATTAAGATATTAGGGATTGTTAGTCTGCTAGGGCTCCTCTTCCATAGTCTTCTATTCATATTGGGCCATTGAGTTGGGTTGGCCTGCAATCAGAGCCAAGAAAAGAGCTTTTTCAACCTGGAACACAACACCACAGCAGAATCGATGATTTCGGTGGCTCTGCATTTTTGAGTAGCGATTCCGCATGGTACAGCTTGGTTTTGGATGATAAGCAAAAGCACAACGGAAAGATAAAGCAAAAGTATAAAATCATGCGTTTTTACAAGTGAAAACATGATTCTGACTACCTTGGTCAAGCCAGTATGCAATTAGGAGTTCCTTGTTTGAATCCAAGAGTTGAAAGGGAGCGATTTTTTATAATTGGCTAAAACCGTAGGCTGACATTAGCAACATGCGAATTGATCGAAATACTAAATCGAATTGATTTTTTGAGTTTGACCTATTCGAATGTAGCCATGTGGATTTAACAAGGTTCTGAAAATCGAAGCAGTCATCGAACCATTCTAGTTATTGGTTCATTGATTTATTGGTTCAATCGGTTCGACCGTAGTTCAATCAAAAAATTGTTTTATAATAAAATAATAAATAAAATATGATTAACACATTAAAACATAATTATAGTCTAATATAAATTTTAAAATATCATCCAAATTAAAAGTACTACATAAACCATAATGTTATAATCTCATTCAAATACAAACTCAAAAGTCAAATAACAGACAAACCAACACAATCATAGCATATGAACGGAAGCATAAAAACTACAAACATATACATCAATACTGCTATATTTCTAGTTAACAGTCTTACTTGACAAGTTTGAATATATTCTTGATGGTGGAGAAAATATTATTATTTTCAATTACTTCCAAGGAAAAAAGGTTCATCTATGAATTCTAACATTAAATTTAGATCATAAAAAATATGATTACTTTCTGATGGGTTGCTCTTGATGCTTTCCAGCAAAATAAGCTCCTTGATCTTGGTTCTAGTTTCTTGTAAAGTAAGAATTTTAGAATCAATAGACAGTTACAAAAGAGACATTACTAGTTTACTGAAACAAAATAATGCTACTAATGCCTAGGCTAATGAAGGTTCTAAGCAACCTACCTTCCTTGAACCAAAAATTACTAGTACACATCGAAAGAAAAAGGATAACGAAGTAACATACAGATTCTCTAATTTAAGCTTTTTAGTAATGAAAATTGCTTTGCATTTCGACCACTTCCCCACCAACAATCATATTGATCACAATACCATCTACAGAAACAAGTCATAAAATCTTGTCAACAATAATCCAATCCACCACCTCCTGGGAGCAGAGTGAAAGAATCAATAAACCAAACCCTAATAAGATTAATTCACAGAAATGATACCATACCATCTTGAATTGAAGCTTGTCACAGGAATAACAAAATTTCAAAGAAATCACAAAATCAAATCATAAACAATCTAGAAATATAAATTATAATGAACAAAAACAAAATCTCAAGAATAAACAAAATCAGAAATATAAATTATAATTAAAATAAATCACAAAAATCAGAACAATGCTATAACAATTAACAAATTCACCAAAGTAAATTAAGAATACAGAGATAATATTATAGAAAACCCTGAAACAAGTAACACAAGCAAGATTCATAGACTAACTAACAATAATTATTCAATCCGGTAAGAACAGAAAGGTTCACAGATTAATTAAGAAGAATTATTCAACAATTATTCAACCCAGTAACAACAGCAAGGTTCACAAATTAATTAACATTTATTCAACCCATAACAAGTTCACAGATTATTCAACAATTATTATTTTAAAAAATACCTTGAAGCTAGAAGCATAGAATAGAGTAGATCTTGAGCAAGAGGGGGAGCAACGCTGACCGATGGAATAAAGATGGCGCCGACAACGGTGGAACAAAGATGGCACTGACGACAGTAGAATAGAGCTTCACCACGGAGGCAGGAGGCGAGCCCGGCGACTGTGGTTCCACTCCTGAAACGTTAGCTGCATGAGCAAGAGTGAGGGAGTGAGCTTCGAAGCTTCAACTTGCGACGGTGGCAGGAGCAGTCCGACGGATAATCAGAAGTGAAGGAGTGAGTGAGCTGGCATTAAGAGAAACGACAAGTTCGAGGATGATGGGAAGGAGGGAGTATATGTTGCTACTGTGCCGTTAGAGTGAGTTAGGGTTGCTGGGTTGGTAATGGTTAAGGGCTTAGTGGATCAGCTCATAAAACGACAGCGTTTTTGGTCAAATACAGAAAATTGACCAAGTTTCAGTTTAATCCAACTAATCGATTCTCGACTGATTTAACGGTTCAACTCATGTTTTTTATTTTTATAATTTTGACATATGACTAAACCGTAATTTTCATCGATTTACAATTTGACCGGCAATTCGAATCGATTTTTAAAACTTTGGGATTTAACAACTATGGTCAAAGATAGTAGGTATAGTCTGTGAACAATGCATTTGAATTCTACATATGTCAAAGTTCCATTATTGTTGTTGATACGAGGGTTATTTTAGTGGGTGGTCTTTAAGCACTCAGAATTTAGAACAATTTTTAATAGAGAGTCAGTAATATTAAGGGTAAATCAGTAAATTACTATTGACGAAGTAGGATTAGATGTGAAAATTTTTGTCTAATACAAACAATATAAAGAGTGCACACACATACAAACTTTATTTTGAGGGACCAATTAAGGTCACACAATGCAAAATGCAAATTTTACGAACCAAATTATAAGCTTTTTCATTATTCAATGAAAGCTTGGCAAGTTTTAGGTGTTTGTGTTGTCTCAAGCTCTGAAATGTTTACTTTTTAATTTTTCCGTAAATTCCTACCATAGAATCTCTCCCAAAATAGCCTCCATCCTCTAGTTTTCCTCATCCACATAAATATGCACTCACAATAACAATGTGCCTTTTCTTTCCCCTTTACCATCTTATACTACTTTTCTAATGCCAACAACAGAAATAATAATTAGAAAAACCACTAGCTTCACTCTTGCACATGACATGGGTGGTACCCTTTCATTCAATCCAATATTCAACCTCACATTTTCCTTTTTCCTCGTCACCATTACCACCACCGTAATTTTCATTGTTGCCGACGCCGACGACGATTCTAGAGAATCTCCCCCTTCATTCCCCAGTTTCCAAAACTCAACGAATAGGGTACCATCCACCAACGGCATATCGACAGGAAACTCCAACAATTTGAACAGAAAATCACAGCCATTAAAGCCAAGCACGATTATCGTGGTTGGTGTCTTAACCACCTTGTTCTCTCTTACATTTATTTTCCTTCTTTACATCAAGCATTGCATCCATAGGAATAACGAAAACCAATCCCATCAAGAAGGTGAGCCACTGCAGAGAAATGACTCTGGCATTGATCGTGGTGTTGTGGAAAAGCTACCGATTTTTCGATTTGGATCGCTAAGAGGACAAAAAGAAGGGTTGGATTGTGCAGTTTGCTTGAACAGGTTCGAGCACACAGATGTTCTTCGTTTGCTTCCAATCTGCAATCATGCTTTCCATGTAGATTGTGTAGACAAGTGGTTCGATGCGCATTCAACTTGCCCTCTTTGTCGCAATAGGGTGGAGCTTAAAGACATCGTCCCGAGGGAACAATTACAAGAACAAGGAGAAAGAGATGAACTAGTGGAGGATATTGAGAGAGGAACCTTTCGGAGAGTCTCGGGGAGGCACTCTTCGGTGTTGGGGGAAAGAGAAGGTGGCTTCTTGGAGATTATTACACATAATTCAAATGAGAAAAAGAATAAAAAAATGAAGTCATCTAGTAGCACGAGGTCATTTCACAGTTCTTCTAGAAGCTTCGGGGGCTTCGTTCGCCCAAGAAAGGACAAAACGTTAATGGCAAGGCAAGGGCAAGAAGGTAATTTTAGTAATAATAACAACAGAGGTAGTAACGCAGAGCACCATAGGTTGCAGCACCAAATTATTATTGATTCACCAGTGGCCTCTTTCGTTAGTTCTAACGGTAAAGGAGAGTCATCATCATCACATCCGCATCATAGATGGAGTGAAGTTCCACAATCGGATCTTTTGTACTTGACTTCTGAGATGATAATCAATGATGCTGCTTCTTCTGTACCTGGGGAAAGAAGAGCAACTCATAACCACATCGTTAGCAATGAGAATAAGAATAATGGCGGTTTGAAGAATTTGAGGAGTTTTTCAGAGGTTACGGGAATGAGCAGGTTCTTAGGAGGAAGCAAAGGAAAAGAAGATGGCAATCAACACTCTGTCGGGGTTGCTACAAGGTGGTCAGCTTGGAGCTCAAGGTCACAACGACCGCGAGCAAATGTTCAGTCGGGATCATAGTTACAGTAACCCACGAGTTACGTGAAAAATATACACATTAAGTTTTGGTACGCAGATAAACTGATACATGAAACGCGCAAATTGATGCTCAGTATGCTATCTAATTGGTGAATTCATGTAACTATAGTCGGGATTGTTTGTTATCACATCCTAATGGAGAATGCTATTATTTTGGACGAGCTATTGTGCTAATTGATTCCTTTGTTTCTTTAGATTCTCGACACCCATAACACACAAAGACTGGAATCTGAATCGTTATAAGACAATTTTGTAGCTAACATAAGGAAACCAATGAGTATCATCGTTCTCGGTTTTTGAAGGATGGAAAGTAGAAAGTGAAAAAAAATATATATTTAGGTTACTTTTTGTGTAAACTGTTTTACACATCTTTTTTACATAAAACGTAGTTTTGCTAAAAAATCAACTTCTTTAATAAAAAGACAAACTCTTTTGATTGAAGATTGTATTATTCTATATAGTAAAATTTTCTCTTTTAAAAAAGGTGTAGAAAAAATATTTGCGTCACTTTCTTTGTTGATAATGTCAAAATTTGCTAATGTAACGTGTTAAATAACACTCTAATATACACCTAGGAATCTTAATTGACTATTAACATGATTAATTTATAAAATTAGATTAAATCAACTACAAATTAGGGAATTTCAATGCCTCAAGTTTTCTCTTCAATTAGGTTTTGATTTGATTTAATTTCATAAACTAATCATATTGATAGTCAATTAAGACTCCTAGATGTATATTGGGATGTCACTTAATATGGTACATTAGCAAATTTTGACACTATCAATAAATAAAGTGACAAAAGGACTAACATGACTAATTTAAAATTTTTAAAAGATGAATTTGATTAAAAAAATCTTTTGGGGACCAATTTAAAGAATGAGTAATCTTTTATGAACTAATTTGGGCATTTAATCTACATCATTATTTTGAAATCGAAATATTTCATTTTGGATTAAATAGTTTTAAAAAAAAAACTTTCTTGACTGATAAAAGATGATTTAAATTTGACAAAATAACTATTTTTCTTGGTATTTTTTTATAAGTAGTAAATATCTCATTTATTTAATTCAAAGTTTTATGAAAATATTCTTACAATTATTTAAAAGGTGTTCTTGCAAGGATACTTCGTCTGATTTATACGTCGGCTCTCTTGTCAATCTCGCTGTCTGGTAGCTTTGACCGAGCTGATGACATCCTTGCGAACTAGGACCCGAGCGTGGTACCTGCAAAAAGGACTCCAATGCCCAAGTCAGTAAGGAGATAAAATAAATAAATAAGGGTGTACAAAGGATATATGGGACTGAAATGTATCTCCGAAGTATGCTGTTTTCAGGATGAAGTATTCTTTTTGTCTCGTGTGTTTTTCTTGGTGACCTCATCTGTTTTATAGCTTGGTTTGTGGCTTAATGGTCAGTTATTTCCGAGATTTTGGTGAGAAAACTGGCTCCAAGATTTTAGTTAGTAAACCGGTTTCAAGATTTTGGTGAGTGGATTGTTGGAATTATGCCGTTACGCCGAGGTATACTTCGGTTTAATCCGAGATTTTGGGGGTACAGTATACAGCCCCCAAGCTTGACTTGATGTTGTTATAGCAAGTTGAGCTTTTTTGCTGAGATTATACCTCGGCGTTTTTTAGGTAAAGTACTGGAGCTCCCAAGCTCAACGCGCGGTTCAAGCTTGGGCTAAAACAACAAAAATAAAAATGGGTTTTGCAAAATAAAGGCAGAAGTAAAAATTATGTTTTTTGAAAAAGGAGTTTTTGCTTTGCAAATTGGGCTGTAATAAATGTCACACTTAGCTGTGTAGAGCCGGACCGTTTTGCATTTGGACGCGTAATTTTTGCTATTTCAACTTCCTACTAAAATAGTGAGTTGTAATTAAACTTGTGCCGTTTATGAAACAAGACTTCAGTTTCGCAAAAAGGTTTTGATAAGTGAGAACACATGTCTTCCAAAGGTTAGTCTTCTCACCTTGTATCTCTTTTCATCTGCTTAGCATTTTTTTTAGTTCTTTTCCTCTGCTGTTTTCTGTAAAAATGGTAAAAGAGAAAGAAAAGGTTAAATCTATCGAAGAAAATAAGGAGAACCCCTATCATTGGGTTCATAATGATGTGAAAACTCGTGCTTCGTCGTATTGTGATCAGGAGTCGCTTCATGTTTTAGAGCCCCCAATGTTTGTTTAAGAGTGGTTCTGGTTTGCGAATTGAGTTTCTCCCTTATTCTAGTGAGGAGAGGGTTTGTGAGAGGGGGATTGGAATTATTTTTACATGTACGTTCTCTGTTTGACATGTGAGGTTTCTATTTTCAGATTTTGAGTTCAAAGTGTTGACCCAATTGAACTGTGCTCCGTCACAGTTGCATCCAAATTCATGGGCCTTTTTGTGTGCGTTTGAGGTTTTGATGGGTTTTTTGAATTTTTCTCCTTCGTTAAATGTTTTCTTTTCTTTATTTCAGTCTAAGGGGGTTCGTAAAGGACTGTGAATTTTTTTTAGTAACTTCCCTGGTCGCTCTCTATTTTTGTTATACAAATTTTCTTTTAAAAATTTTAAGTCGATGTTTGTAAAGGTCCGGTCTTTGGAGTCTGTGTATCCTTTTTATTTGGATGTGAGATGATAGAAAAATTTCTTTTGTATTGATGCTCGGAACCCTTACAAATTCTTGAGGCCAGTGAGAGAAGTGAGGAAGAGGATTGTTTGTTAGAATTTTTAATTGAGAATTTTGTTGTTGGAAAGTGTTTGTCTACTCCCGATTTGTTGAGATGTGAAGAGCAAAACGATATTGAAGGGTTGAAATTATATATAGGTAATTTTGATTTTGTGCATTTGAATTTGAGTTATAACTTGTTAGGAAAAAGTTGCAATTCTAAAAGGTGATAAATGAGGATATGCATTGAAGACCCTTGTTGTCTGTAATGGGCCAACGGCAAGCCCAATTCTATCAGCTTAAAGGCAGCACAATGTTTTTGTTAATGGATCAAAACTCAATGACAATTTTTGTTGAAGGTATATTGAAGTTTGTTAAGGGGTTATCTATTTAAGTTTTTGGATAAGATTCAATAAGCTTGTTATCTTTTAATTCGTGGATATTATTTTAAATAATAAGACGGTGGCATATTTTTATTTTAAGCAGTAGAATAAAAAATATTATTTTAGAATTAATTATTTTTTTATTTATTATAATTCGCATTTACAATTTTAATTTGAATTTATAATTTTTTCTGTAACTTTGAGGGTAAAGTTGTTTTGAAGGGAAATATAATGTTAAAATTAGGACAATTTACATATTTAAATAAAACCATTGAATCCTTTACCCAAATACACAAAACAGAAAGTTGTTACGTATTTGTGTAAATTACATTATTAGGTAAACCGTGGGAGCCAACCACGGTTTCTGAATTGTACATAAACTGTGGCTGGCAGGGGCGGATTACGTGTTGAAAGAAAATGACCATAAACTGTGGGAGGCTACCACGGTTTATGAATGCAAGAGAATCTTCATAAAACCTTGCTACCAGCAATGGTTTATGAAGGAGTGAGAATTGGCATAAACCCTTGTAGCCTCCAACGGTTTATGAGGAGTGAAAATCTATATATATGTGGGTGAGATTCAAGTTGCATGAGAGAGATCATTATCATAATGGCAACTGAGGAAGAGAGTGTTCTTGTCCTAGTGCATTGCTCTGGAAAAATTCAAAAAAGTAAAAGATATGGTGTGAAGTTCACTGACAGAGAACCGGTGAGTGTTTTCATCAGTTCATCAAGCACTTTGTCAGATCTAAAGAACAGCATCTTGCAGAAGCTTGGAATTTCTGGTAGCAAGTGGGTGAAGAAGTTATTCTACAAGATTCCCATCACAGTTGTCTCGACCCGGGTTCAGTATGATACCTTTGTGCTAGCGGCTGATGAAGACATTAGGGTTCTGTTCCATTGTGTCAGAAGTTTTCCAGAGGTCAGAATACACGAGTTATTCACAAAGTTGGATGTTGGGGTGGATAGTTCTGGGGCATCAGCTCCATTTCATAACTCGACTGGCGTGGGAGGTTCATCTTGTTTGATGCCTGTGATAGCACCATCCGTTCCGCTGGTCACATACCCATCATTCGCGGCTGATTTAGATCGAACGGAGGCTGTTGGTTCTGCACCTTTGCAGAATCCAGGGGTCTGTGGGCTGGCATATGAGGTGGGCACCGGTGGTGGCTTAATTCCTGATGTGCAAGGATTTAGAGAACCTGATCGAGTAGAGAATGCAATGTATGATGATGAGTCTGACCAGGAGCCTGTAGATATCATTGGGGACAGCGTGACATAGCTGCCAGTCCACCTACACAGCATGGGCCTTCAAGTTCTGGCACTTAGCAGTACCCTCCACACTTCTCGACTTTAAACTTGGAGGCTTTGGGTGACAAGGCGGAAGGTGGTCCCACAGTTGGGGGCTCTTCTTCAAGTTCTGTTTGTCCCACGACAGAGACATCTATACAACCAGGCCAGTGCTGCCGAACCCCAGCTATATCTCCTCAACTCGTCCAACGATGCCAAATAAGGCAACCAGCGAAGGTGGACCCGGTTCGCGTTCTTGTCCGCGAACAGCTGAGAGGACAACATCATCAGAATATAAGCACGCGCGTATATACGCACGGTCTCTTCACTAGCATCTGCTGGGAGAACCCGGAACCTCTCATGGAACCATGTGTAGCACACTGTCATCTGCTTTACCTTATTCTACGCAGGTAACTCCCCAAATAACTCACAAAACTAGACCCATGCCGGTCTACCGTGTTCCATCAGATTCTCAAAGTCAGTCAGGCACCCACTGACAGGCTGCCCATCGATCGGCAAACCAAGCTGATATGCCACATCTTGCAACGTGATAGTGCACTCACCAAAGGGCATGTGGAAGGTGTGGGTCTCAAGACATCACCGCTCAATAAATGCGCTAAGTAGAGGCTCGTCAACCCAGAACCAGTGACTGTTCAGCCTAGCCAAATGATACAACCCCGCGGTCTCCAGGTACAGTATGATCCGCTCGTGTAAAGGCATATTCTGTTGCCTCTTCACGCCACTAATAACCCTAGTGGACTGCAAAATATAGGTAAAGAAACCCCTTAACGTACGACCAATACTAAACAAATCATATTAAATTTAAAAAAAATTAATTACATACATACATATGTTTTCTATTTTCTTTTAGATTATAGTAAGAAAGATCACGAAGGGAAAAATAATTATAACAATACCAACAATAATAACTCCACTAAGAATAACAACATTTATGATACTAACAGCTAAAGGTACTAACAAAAATAAAGGTAATACTGATAACTATGACTATCATAATAGTAACAAAAATAATAATATAAATAATAAATTAATTATATAAATAATGCTAATAAAATAAACTGACTACATTAATAATTATAAAATAATATTAATTATATAAATAATGAGAATAACATTAATGAAAAGTCTAAGGGGCCAACAATTTTATTGTATTTTGGTCAGCATGTAACCAGCAGAGAAAAGTGAGTCATTGGATGAAATCTCACACCAATCTCACACCATCAAATCATCATTGATGGCTAGTTGATGGCTACCAATCACAAATATTGCTGGCCCCCTAGCATTGCTCTTATATTAATAATAATGACTAACCTTATTATCGATGGATCCAGCCACATGAGCAACGCCATTTAGTCGGTACAAGCGAGCTTCATCCTCCATGACTCCACCACCCAAACCTCACCAAATCCTCCCACCCTCTCTCTCAAACTCTCTCAACTATGAAGGTTGCAAAATTTTTGTTTCCTTCCAAATGATCCGTGTTGAGCATCAACGGATTATGTATATATACTAATATAAACGTAAATCGTGGGAGCCTAGGAGGTTTTACGTTTAATGCCAAAATCCTCATAAACCGTGGTAGCCACCCACGGTTTATACCTAAAACTATTCCTTCCTAATCCGTGGTTGGTGGCCACGGTTTACAACCATATTTTTCTCTGTATAAAATGTCCCTACCAGCCACGGTTTATGTACAATTCAAAAATCGTGGTTGGCTCCCACGGTTTACCTAATAATGTAATTTGCACAAGCACATAACAACTATCTGTTTTGTGTATTTGGATAAAGGATTCAATGATTTTATTTAAATATGTAAATTGCCCTTAAAATTAGTATTGTACTTATAATCCAATTAGAGAATTATACTATAAATAACAATATCATGTAATAGTATGAGTATACATGATATAATTAAAAAGTCTAATTTCTCTCTAAATTTCTATTTAATTTTTTTCTATTCCTTAATATAATATGTCTTGCGTTTGATTGAATTAAATAGGTATAATCAAAGATACTCTTGAGATACTTAAAAAAGACAAAAGTAAATAATTATTTTGAGATCGAAATATTTCATTTTGGATAAAATAATTTTTAAAAGAAAAACACTATCTTGACTAATAAAAGATGATTTAAATTAAACAAAATAACTATTTTCATAGGTACTTTTTTATAAGTAGCAAATATCTTATTTATTTAATTCAAAATTTTATGAAAATATTCGTACAATTATTTAAAAGGTATGTATCAAAAAATTGAAATAAAATTCGACATCTAGATTCTAGACTCTTTTTAGTTTCCTTTTAATTTTTGCTACATTCATAACATAAATTATCAAATTTTGATTTGTAGAAACTTTTTAAAATGTGTTTTTTATTTGGTGCATTTTGCATTGTTCCAAAAATTGAATCTTTTAAATATCAAAATAATAAATTATTATAAAAATACAGTTTAACAAAGAAAACAAAGATATATATCCACAACACAAGTTCATCAAGGAGCCAAAATGTTATTATTTTTTTTTTTGGATATAAAAAATCGATTCTTTTAAGAATCAAAATAATATTTTATCAAAAAATGTTGTTTAACAAAGAAATAAAGGCCTAATAAAAAAAACTAAGAAATAAAAACGTATATCTACATCATAAGTTCATCAAAATAAATTAATTTAACATATATAAGAAAAAGCTTGCAGGTTACATCAAAAGTTTATCAAAATTGTTAATTTTTTAGACAACCAAAAAAAAGTTTATCAAAGTAAAACATAGGCATAAAAATATAAGTTTACCAGTTTATCAGCGGAAATTCTAAATTAAAATTTTAAAAGCAATGATGAAATCAAACTAAGCTAGCTTTGGTAATGATGAAATCAAACTAAGCTAGCTTTGGTGGGGTTTCCATGTGGGGACAAATTTTTTCCTCATATGTGCCTAGTGTACCGTTATAACTTCACTAATATTCGTTGTTGCACGTGACTCGCCCGTGACATACCCTTCATTTGAAATCGGACATGAGCGCCTTTTCTCTTAAATCCAGTTTAATCCAAACTCCTCAAGTCCGCATTCAAAAAATCGCACCCTCTCTTTCTTTCTTCAAATCACACACCAAACTTCAGAAGTCAGAACCCTTTCGTTCCTCCATTTTCTTTTCCTCCTTCTTCATCTTCTTCCCCTTTTTCTCTTTCTCTCTCTCACATCGTTCGAAAAATTCTGTTTTGAAACTTCCAAGCTCCTGCGTTAAGTACGTTCAGTAATAGATCGAAATTGGAATGAATCTGAAGACCAATTTCACTGAGTCGTTGACACTAGTGTTTTATATTGGGTTCTAGGGTTCTTATTTTTTCTGATTTCCTTTTGAACATTGATTTTTGACCTATCTATCTACTACGGAATGGAGCATTCAGATTCAACACAGTGTGTGAGAGTAGCAGTAAATATCCGCCCTCTGATCACGTCGGAGCTTCTTCTCGGATGCACCGATTGCATCACTGTCGTTCCCGGAGAGCCTCAGGTATATGGAAAGCCGATGGTCCTTTTGCTGTTAGTTCTAATTAATTTGATAATTTGATTAATTACTGATTTCTTATGAACATTTGTATTATACTCACTAATTTGAAGCTTTACCATTTTGTTTGGTGAATGTTCGGAAGCTGGGTTATAATTTTTAATTCTTAATTCATAATTAGTTTACTTTACGATTGAAAGCTTACGAATCTGTGAAGATATATATGTACAAATGATCTATCTTTATATGTTGTTTACTGTGTCTTGTTAAACAATGTTGAATTCATGTTAATGTATATATGGCGAAATGGTATGAAATCTTCTATCGAAATTGATTGGAATGGTTGTAACTGATAGGTGCAAATTGGATCTCATGCTTTCACCTATGATTATGTTTACGGTAGCAATGGTTCACCCTCGTCTTCAATATATGATGATTGTGTAGCTCCACTTGTTGATGCCCTCTTCCATGGATACAATGCAACAGTTCTTGCATACGGTCAGGTATAATTTTCATTATTAGATGGTTTTGAATTAGTGGCTATGATGATTTAGAAGCTTGTTTCTGTTAGGATTTGATTCTTATCATCCTATTTTTTCTAAATATGAATAGAATTTTCAAAAATAGACCTGGGCATAATTTATGCTTCAAGCCCTCTCTTTAGCAAAGTGGCATGCTAAATACATAACCATTGTTTAGTATCTAATACGATACTCAAGCTTTTATGATTCATGTTTTTATTTCATTTTATACTTTAATATACTTTTTGATAGTTTGTCATTGGGTTTTTTTGGTTCTCAGACTGGATCCGGAAAGACATATACAATGGGCACCAATTACACAGGGGAAGAGAGCGCTGGTGGAATTATCCCTAAGGTGATGGGGACGATTTTCAAGAGGGTTCATACGATGAAAGAATCAACCGAGTTTTTGATTCGAGTGTCATTTATTGAGGTAACAAAATTATTGTTTTCTACTTTAAATGTATTTTTCTAACTGAAGAGAAATTAACTTTAAAACTTAAACTGTTTACAATGATAGATATTCAAAGAAGAGGTGTTTGATTTACTTGACATTAATTCATCTAGAGGAGAAGTGGCATCCACTGCCAAGGTCACCGTGCCAGCTAGAGTTCCCATACAAATTAGAGAAACAGTGAATGGAGGAATTACACTGGCGGGTGTTACTGAAGCTGAGGTTAAGACAAAAGAGGAGATGTCATCTTATCTCTCACGTGGTTCATTGTCACGTGCTACTGGAAGCACAAACATGAACAGTCAGTCAAGGTAACCGGCCATAAAATGATTTTCTTATGAATAAGCTAGTTTCTTTTATTTGATAAAAATTGAATCCAACATATTATTATAGTATGATGATGATGACAATGTGGTTTTATGTGTTTTGTCTAGTCGATCGCATGCCATTTTCACAATCACAATGGAGCAAAAAAGTGGCGATGATGTCTTATGCGCCAAACTCCATTTAGTGGACCTTGCTGGCTCTGAACGTGCAAAAAGAACTGGTGCAGATGGCATGCGCTTGAAAGAAGGTATTTTTTTCATTTGCTACTAACAGTATATGCAATTATACAAAAAATATAATTATGTTAAACTTATCTCAAACTGTAACAAAATTTCAAAATTTGAGCTAATTCTTTCTGTTTCTGCTTGATGATTTCTATAAATGTAAGTTGTGAATTATGTTATTTACTAATTAATTATGGCATTTCATGGTTTAGGTATTCATATCAACAAGGGTTTATTGGCTCTTGGGAATGTAATAAGTGCATTAGGAGATGAAAGAAAGCGAAAAGAAGGAGGTCACGTACCATATCGTGATAGCAAATTAACTCGGTTACTTCAGGTTTGTACAACATTATTTTAACTTTTAAACAATACTGCTAAAGTGCATATGCCATGAATGTATAATATATTATCATGATAAGTAATTGGTCGATAAATATGTAGGATTCTCTTGGGGGAAACAGCAAAACAGTGATGATAGGTAAAGTCTTCATGCTTAGTGTGTTATGACTGCAGTTTGAAATTCTTTTCCTTAAGACATGTATGAATTAACTTGGTTGGAAATGTTGCAGCATGTGTTAGTCCTGCTGACACCAATGCCGAAGAGACATTGAACACTTTAAAGTATGCAAACCGTGCTCGCAATATTCAAAATAAGGCAGTTGTAAGTGATTTAAATTATTGTCTAATATGAATATAGTATAATTTTTACTTTCATATGGGTGGTGTTGTATCACATTTCTTATATTTTGGTGTTTTTGAAATTTTCTTGTATTTTAGGTTAATCGTGATCCAGTTGGAGCTCAATTACAGACAATGCGAAGTCAGATTGAGCAATTGCAGGCTGAGCTGCTGTTTTATCGAGGTGATGCTGGTAGACCATTTGAGGAACTTCAGGTACTTCACTAATCTTAGAAAGCATAAATGGTTGAACCCTTATATGTCAGTTATAGGTTCCAATGTCGTTTTCTTCCCAGATTCTTAAACACAAGATATCCATCCTTGAAGCAAGCAATAAAGAGCTACAGCGTGAGCTTCAAGAACGTCGAGTAACTTGTGAGAGTTTAGCTGAACGTGCTTGCCTTGCTCAGGTCTTTCTACTTTCCTATACTTATTTGTATCATATAAAATATTACAATTACGATACTGTATTTTATTTTGCATCAAGCTGTTGGGTCTCACTCAAGGTGGTGAATGCTTTTAGGTGGAAAAAGACCAGTTGGTCATGAAAATAGAATCATTTCGAAATGGTAAATCTTGGGATGAGATAGATTCAAATTCAAATCAGGTTTGAACTTCGATAAATCAAGTCATTGTTGAGGCACAATTATTCTTTTCTAATGAAGTAGAGCCATCACTCACTCATGGTTTGAACTTATTCGTAGGACTATGACCTAGTGAAATCTTATGTGTCAAAGATTCAAGATCTGGAAGGTGAATTGTTGCGTTTGAAAAATTCAAGCAAAACACCAAACCATTTGGTTGAGTGGGTTGATTCGGTTGACAGTGGTTTCCCTTCAAAAAATTCGTTTGCTTGTGGTAATGAGTTCTCATCTGATGATGCCAAATCTGCGGACATAACAGGTAGCAATGACTATGGAAATATTATTGTGCAGTATGCAGTGTATTTTTAATTGATCTTGGGTTTAGGGTTGCACCAAATCTTTAATATTACAATTGATTGTTAATGCTAGATTTACAGTAGAATTTTTATATTTTAATACTCACGGATGGCAAATCTGCATTTGAAGTTTAAAAGATTACAATTGATTGTTAATGCTAGACTTGCAATGCATTTTGATCTTTTAATACCACTTTAAAAAAATTGATTATAAATTTGCATTTGCAGTTTCATTTTAATTTTGAATTCATATCTGATCCTAAATATATCAATAGATGGTTTCTAAAATGGTACATGTACAGGTAATGCAGATGATGTGGAAGATCATGCTAAGGAGATAGAACACTCTTCTCTTCAAGAGAAATTTGATAGGGAACTCAAAGAATTGGATAAGAAACTTGAACAAAAGGAGGTAAAATTGCTGGATATAGTTTTTATCCTATATAGACTAAATATTTTGTCTTTTGTATGCTAGTATCTTTACTAGAATTAGCTGATTCAGAACACATGTGAGGTGTGATATGCAATTAGTACATGTTTCATTCTGATCTTGTAAGATGTTTGACTGGGTAATTTTTTCCCGCTGTTGCAGGCTGAAATGAAACTTTATAATAATGCTGATACATCGGTCCTTAAGCATCATTATGAAAAGAAAGTACTCGAGTTGGAGCAAGAGAAGAAAGTTCTGCAGGTAATTGTTTTTTGTTATTATATTTTAGTTGTATTGCATTTGAAACTTACTGCATAATTCCATTCCTTTTCTATGTTATCGTAGAGAGAAATTGAGGAACTTAGGTGCAATCTTGCAAATATTTCATCCACCTCGGATGAAGGTGCTCAAAAGTTAAAGGCAGATTATCTCCAAAAGTTGAATGCTCTTGAAGCACAGGTGAAATTATTATTTCAATGTATAATTCTTAATTGTTATCCAATGCGTTGAACTGATTGTTTGGCATTTAGGTCTCTGAGCTGAAGAAGAAACAAGATGCCCAGGCTCAACTATTGAGGCAAAAACAGAAAAGTGATGAGGCTGCAAAACGACTTCAGGATGAGATCCATAGAATCAAATCTCAAAAGGTGCAATGGTGTTGGTTGTTTATGAAACTTGTATTTTTAGTTTGAAGTAGAGCGATTCAGTTTTGTTTTACCCCCACCCTCTTAAAGGTCATTACTGATTGCTTATTTCTTCTTTAGGTCCAACTGCAGCATAAGATTAAACAAGAATCTGAACAATTTAGGTTATGGAAAGCTAACCGTGAAAAAGAAGTTATGCAGGTAATGTAATACGGGAGAATTTAGTAATGGTATTAAAGTTTTATCTTTGTTTATACTTTAGTTTTAACAAATGAATTAGTTATGAAAGTGAATCTTCTAATACAAAAATTCCTAAATGACCAGCTGAAAAAAGAAGGGAGGAGAAATGAATATGAGATGCACAAGCTGTTGGCATTGAATCAAAGGCAAAAGATGGTATGTTGCAGTTCAAATTGCTGCCGTAATCTAATTTGGATGCTGTTTATTCCCACTAATTTTGTGTTCACGTGCAGGTATTGCAAAGAAAGACAGAAGAAGCTTCCTTGGCTACAAAAAGGCTAAAAGAACTTTTGGAATCTCGAAAAACGTCCATGCGTGAAGCCGCAGGTGGTAATGGTCCTGGAATTCAGGTACTCCCCAGTTCCAAGTTTATGTTTCATTTATTTTGTTCCTCCCTAACACCAATTATTGCTTTCTTTTGCTGGCTATTTAACTTGACTTCCAGTGTAATTATTGCTCTAACATATCTATTTCTCTTTGAAGGCTTTGATGCAGGCAATTGAACATGAGTTGGAAGTCACTGTCCGAGTACACGAAGTACGATCAGAATATGAGCGTCAAATAGAAGAGTATGTGTTATTTCTATTTATAGTGTCTTCTAAAATCCAGAAGTGTAGATACCATGTTAATGGTTGTATGTGAAGCGACTCTAAAAATTTTCAGTTCATTTTATTCACCATTTTTAAATAGAGAAATGATGCATGAAATAGACAGAGTGTACAAAGTCCAAGCTTCTATTTATTATGTAAGAAGATTTTGATTACATTTCTCTGTATGAATTGAACTGAAAATATGAGAAATCTGGATCATTCTACAAATTATCATGTTATGCATAAATATTTTAAGAATAACTTCTGGTGCATATATTAGCTTGAATTTTGGGAGTATTTAAGAGCATGCATGGATGACAATTTGAAAAGCTTTGCCACTTGGAGGGTTTGAAATATTTCTCAAGCTCACACACTGTTTGTTACTCATATTAGAGCTTTGCTTACAAACTCTTTGAATGGTTGATTCAGGAGGGCTAAAATGGCAAAGGAGATCAGCAGGTTAAGAGAAGAGGCAGAGATGATGAAGCAAAACAATACAAGGTGAAAAAGGCTTCAGTTATATACTGGATGTAATTAACAAACCATCTTTTCCTTATTTCTTTGCAAACTAATTGGCTGGTATTTAATGCAGCGATGGTCTCATCTCGATGTCTCCTGGTGCAAGAAATTCTAGGATTTTTGCTCTCGAAAATATGCTTTCAACGTCTTCTACAACCCTGGTGACTATGGCATCTCAGTTATCAGAGGCCGAAGAGCGTGAACGGGTATTTAGTGGCAAGGGACGTTGGAACCATGTCCGAACCCTTGCTGATGCCAAGAATTTAATGAATTTTCTGTTCAATATAGCATCTTCGTCAAGGTAGCTTATCTCATCTTCTGAGGGAATTTGTCATTTACTCATTTTTAGTCTGATGAAGATGTCTTTTAGAGAAGTAAAATTTGGGACATTTTGCTGAAATGCGTTATCTGAACTTTCCTTAATTATTTAATGAGGATATTAGTGGACTTATTCATTGATTTTCTTTATATCAGATGTGTAGTGAGAGATAAAGAAGTTGCCTGTAGAGAGAAGGAGATCGAGATAAGAGACTTGAAAGAAAAAGTAGTAAGACTAAGTTGTTCCCTTAGACAGATGGAAATGCAGAAGGCTGAGCTCATTCATCGGTTGAATTTGTTGGTTAGTATAATTGAGGTGTCTCATGTATTTTCCTTTCTAATAAGAAACCTTTTTCTTTTCCAAATTTAACCGTACTTTATAAAAATGTTTGATGTGGATGTTGATTTTCCTTGATGCACCAAAAACAAATGGAGAAATATATCTATTAATGTTACTTTGTCTCTCCATTCTCAAATGAATAATAATTTAACTTTATGCAGAGTGCAAAGAGATATTCTGAATCCATAGGAGAGTCAGAATATGCTGACATAGGTGTTGGAGCGCATAAGTATGACCTGCGCAAGCCGGTAAGTTTCACATATTTGGCTCTCCTGCGATGACACCTCCAAAGGATTATATGTTGTCTGATTTATTTTTTATGGGGATGTTTTTAATTATTAATCAATTGGTTATCATTTAGGAAAATCGACGATCTACCTTTTTATTTGAGGACATGGATATATCAGAATCAGAATCAGATGGCTATGAGGTAGAGGCAACTGATGATGAATGGGTAGAGTCAGGAAAATTACATGTTAGAAAAAGAAAATCTAAAAGAAGTGTGGAAAGCAATCCATCAAATACCAGTCAAGAAGATGTTAAAGATGATTCAATAGAAGGATCTGGTGCATCTGGCAACATTGCACCGGAAGTTTGCTGCTCGTGCAGTAAAAATTCACTTTGCAAGACATCAAAATGCAAGTGTAGAACTCTGGGAAGCTCTTGTGGGAGCTCTTGTGGTTGCCGTGCAAGCAAGTGTGCCAACAGAGTTGCATCGGAAGAACCGGCATACTTGGGATTGGTTCAAGGGACTGGAAATGATTCTAGTACTGAGGAATCCGAGAAAGACCGCATTCTTGCTACTCAAGGTGCTGAATTGCTGCAGGGTGCACTGACTGATGGGCCTACTGAGACCAACAACAATGGTCATGGTTCAAGAAAGGCTCTCTCTGACATTGGAAACACACAGGTGCTTGATTTATGTTTTTAAAATCTCTCAACATTGGAAATTCATTTAATTCTTTTTCCCCGATTAATTAGATTGTAATTTAATGTAAAATTGCTTCAAACTGCCACTAGTTTCAGTATTTTGTTTTCTTGGTATAGCTGCCATTACTTGCGCTTTTGTTGAATCTAAAAGGTTATGATAATGATAGTCTTATTAACAAATTAATACTGTGTTACTTTTGCAGGCCAAATCAAACATACAAAAGGATACCCAGAGAAAGAAATGGCGGAAATCCAAAATACAGCTTGTTCCAGTTCCGGCAACATCCTCGCAACCGGATAATTCTGAAGCCATTAAGAAAGAAAATAATGTAATTATTGAAGCTATTGTATCCAACAACATACCCCAGAAAGTGCACTCAGTCAGATCTGAAAATGCTTTAGTGATCCCCAAGGTAGAGAATAACTTCATTGAGACAGATATCCCTTTGAGAATACCACGGGCCATGCGAAAACAAGCACCTTCGATTGGTGGCAGCATTCCATTGGGTGACAGGAATGCTAGTAAGCAAGATGAATCTGTCAGTAAGAAGGAGGCTGAAGCTTTTGATGCCAGAAGTCCAATCCAACAGAAAAGAGCACTGGAAAAAGAGAACAACGGTCGTTAAATCTTGTCTTTTTCTTACTCCACGGTTGGGTATGAAATGACTAGGAATGTGTACCAAATTGTTGTTTTTGTCTTCAGCAGACAAATATAGAAAACTTGTCTTTTTATTTTTTCATTTTTTAATTAGATTAGATAGTTCATGTAAGCGATTCTATGCTGGAGATTGCTGATCTTCAGATGATAACATCTTAACTGCTGAAGTGTAGTTTATGTTTGGTTTAGAGCATGAACAAATCTTGAATGCTAGACCAAACTTGTTTAAATGATTTTTTTTAAACATGATTTTTATCTTCAAAAGTAGATTTATTTAAAGCAAGAAGTAACATTTGTAGCTTTTGCTTTCAATTTTTACAGTTGAGAATTGATTAAAAAACTTGTTCTCTCAATTATTCTTTTTCATTTTTTTTCTTTTCTACGTACACGGTTATTTTTATTTTTAACAAATCTTTTTATTGTCAACTTTTTTATATGCAAAGCTATCTTCATTTTATTTTTCAATTATCCTTCTTCAGCTTCTATTTTTATTTTATTTTATACACATTATTATTTGTTTAATTTTATAAACTTGTTTGTTTTTTATTATTATAGTTTGTAATTATTAGACTTCCAACTAATACTAATTAGCAAGTGAATATTACAAGGTGGGTTAGGATGAATTCGATAAAATTTTAAAAGACTAATATATCTTTTTAATTATTAAGATTCTTTAATTGTATTGGTAATTAAAAGGTCAGAACATTTTTGAAAGACCAATATACTTTTTTTGTTAATTATAAAAGACTAAAATATCTTTTTTAATATTACGATTCTTTAATTGTATTAGTAATTAAAATTTGATTATAAAAAAACCAAAATAGCATTTCTGATGATTATGAAAGACAAAAATTCATTTTAATATTAATTATAAGAAGATTATAATAATTTTTAGAACAAAGACCGTTTAATTTGTATTAAAAATTAGAATTTAGAATTTAGCATTGAGAAAATTAAAATATCTTTTTAGTTATTTTAGAAAGACAACGATGACCTTTTAGGGTTAGGATTGTTTAACTAAACTAGACAGACATTTCAATTTGAACTTAAAAAGTCAACACTAAAAGGTTAGTTAATCTTAAAAAAATTAAAATGTCTTTTTAAGATTAATGTTGTTTAGTTGAATTATTAACCGAAAATTTGAGTTTCATTTTAAAATACTAAAATATACCTTATAAGATTAAAGTTGTTTCATTTTTATTCTAAATTAACTTGAATTTAATTTTAGAAATACTAATATAGCATTTTTAAAGTTAATGTTTTAAGGAGCATTTTAGTGTAATAATCAACTAAAGGGTATATTAGTCGTTTTGTTTTTAAATTTTTAGTTTATAATACAATTAAACCAAATTATTCTTAAAAGAAAAGTTTACTATAAGCATATTTTGGTATTTTCACAAAATGAATTAAATACTTTTCCACCAACATGAACCTCACCGCTATTAATTTTGGTTGCATCTAAAATGTTCCAGTAAATAAATTTGAACATCAGTATTTTAGTTAATATAATCCATTGACATTGTTGAATGGTAGATCTAAAAGTCTATATTAAAATGGATATTATAAAATAATTGTATAAGCATTCTATATCCTTATATTTTAAATATCTCATTTATACACTTGTGTGTTGTGAAAATAATTATAAAATTGAGTAATAGATAATAATAAGTTGATGAGTAAATATTAATAAATGTTAAATATTAATAAAACATATATATGAAATTTTATTGAAAAAATATATATCATTGAATAATAGTTGAATTATGTTACAAATTATGTTAGCCGAGAGCCACAAATAGTGTTTTTGAGCTGGCCTTTTCTGTCAATTTACCTAAAAGGTTAGGGTTATATTAGTCCTTTTACACTCACTACAGGACAAACCCACACTTGACTAGAGGAACAAGTGATAATTTTCGTGTCAATTATGAAAGGTTTAAATTAGTGAGTGACACGTGGATGTGGATGAGGAAATCAAAATGAGCCACAAACATTTCGTGGATGGGTTTCAATATGCATGTAGAGTTTATTGGACCGAATAAGGAATTAAGGACCCTCTCGCAAGTGGATTGGATGGTAGATTGCTAATTGAATGATTGGTTCCAATATCATCGTAAGACAAAATATTCTAGGATGTGAACATGTGATGATGGAGGAACTCTTGTCTTCATGCTAATGCATGCTAAGCTGTGATCAAATTCACCTCTCATAGTTTCCTCCAATATCTAATTATTATTATTATTATTATTATTATTATTATTATTATTATTATTATTATTATTATTATTATTATT
>NC_029778.3:62885537-62890429 GCF_000817695.3 Arachis duranensis
TTGGTGACATACATTTATGTCTTCTTTTATTTCTTTGTATTTTGTGGTAGTAAAAAACAAAATATTTTAATATAGTATGTTTTAGCCCACAACGATTTAATATGAGAACGACTCTAGTAAATTCGTTGTAGGTTATAATGAGACACTTGTTGATGCTTTGTAATCTCATAGATGATAGTTTGTTTAGTAAATTTGTGGTTATTAAATCACTCCTCTACCTCAGCCTATGACAACAATAAAGACGTCTCACGGCCCACAAATTCAGTCTAACAGAATACACAAATTCAATTATAATTTTAGTCTTTATCTTATCTTATAGTTATCTTTATCTTTATCTCTATCTTATCTTTATCTTATCTTTTATCTTTCATAGACTAATCCTCTATATATACTTAGTTTTACCTTCATAGTGAACAATTCAATCAATCAACAATCAATAAATTTTCTTCATCTTTTCTTTTCTTTCACAATTTTGTTATCTTTGTATACTCTTTCCGTATTACAATTTTTCTTCATAGTTTTACTTTGTATACTCTTTCAAATAAAAAATTGTAGCCGTCTTATCTATATCACCACTACTCGACCAGACATCATGTATGCAACTCAACAATTAAGTCAATTCATGGCATCTCCTACTGAATCTCATCTTCAAGCTGCCAAGCATGTGTTACGATATCTGAAAACTAGTCCCGGTAAAGGACTTTTCTTTCCAAGGGAATCAGAAATTTAGCTTCTTGGCTTCAGTGACTCTGATTGGGCTGGATGTCCTGACACTCGACGATATTTAACAGGTTATTGTTTCTTCTTAGGCAATTCTTTAGTCTCTTGAAAGACCAAGAAACAAACCACCGTTGCCCGCTCATCCATGGAAGCAGAATATCGTGCACTTGCCAACACAACTTGTGGACTTCAATGGATACTAAATGTGTTACAATTTTTACGCATCTCCCCTATCCACCCACCAGTTTTATATTGTGATAATCAGAGTACTCTTTATATTGTTGCTAACCCGGTTTTTCATGAACGAACCAAACATTCAGAGGTTGATTGTCACTTGGTTCGACAAAAAGCTCAAGTTGGAGTGAAGAAACTTCTCCCAATTCCCTCTTCTGGGCAACTAGCCGACATCTTCACCAAGCCTTTGTCTCTTCAACCCTTCCATCTTAATCTGAATAAGCTTAGTATTCTTGACATCTTTCATCCTCTAGCTTGCCGGGGCGTATTAAATCACTCTTCTACCTCAGCCCATGACAACAATAAAGACGTCTCACGGCCCACAAATTTAGCCCAACAGAATACACAAATTCAATTATAATTTTAGTCTTTATCTTATCTTATAGTTATCTTTATCTTTATCTCTATCTTATCTTTATCTTATCTTTTATCTTTCATAGACTAATGCTCTATATATACTTAGTTTTACCTTCATAGTGAACAATTCAATCAATCAACAATCAATAAAATTTCTTCATCTTTTCTTTTCTTTCACAATTTTGTTATCTTTGTATACTCTTTTCGTTTTATTAGTTGTCATGATAAATTCTCTTCATATGATCTTAGTTTCTGCATAGAAGAGTAGAGAACCAATTTTTATAGAAGAGGTACTCAGAAGATGATGAAGACAAAATGTCTATCATCTTTTATTTAAGATATCAACAAAGATTTTAGGAGAATTCTAATTCAATCTGAAGGTTCCTCAAGTTTTGAAACACAATAATACTCTATGCATTTTTTACTTTAAATTTGGAGTTTATGGCATAACAAGAATTTTCAGACATAGAATTTGGATTTGAGGCCGGAGATTTGCTTGGTATTTCAACTCTAACTGAGTTTTAAATTGGACAATCCTCCCAAAATAAAAAAGAAGCTATACTTAATGTTAAGAGTTATAGCATCTATGGTAGAGTTAAGTATAGATTGTTGGAGTCAGATCACATCAAGTATTAGAAAAGTGCAAGAAATTTAAAAAATATTGCAATTGATTGAATTAGATCACATTTCGATAAAAAAAAAAGATACTTACAAAGTCAGAAGATATAATAAACCTCACATATGTCTATCAACTAGGATACCGAGAGGTCACAATTAGCTTAATTACCTTGTGATATGTGCTTTTATCTTTCTGATGTAATGAAAATACCCTGTGTCACGTACTAATAAAGATTGGATAGAAAAAATAACTACGATCCAACATGTTCTCTCTCAACAAATGCAAAAATCTCTAGAATGATGTTAGAATTTTCATCTTGCACAATCGTTAGATGCAATATACTCCCAAATTTAACATACAAGTGAGTCCCGCCAATATTAATGAGCAGCTTGTAATGCTTGAAAGTCTCAACATATGTTAAAAAAGATAGTAAAAGTACACTGACGACTCATCAACCTTGTCCCAACTCTAACCAGAAAAGTCTTTAACACCGCAATGCTGTCAAACATGGTTATCTGCATGCCTAAAACTTATCTTGGTATCCCGTGTATAACACTTCTCAATCTCCATAAATCTATATAACTACCTTTTGTTTTACTAAAGAAATCTTTCTGTAATTCGCTAATAACTCACCTCAATTGTATTTTGTAAAATATTTATTAACATAGCCACATCATTTCTAACCACAAAAGATGAAAGCACAAAATCTATCGTAATAACAATGAGAATCTTGTAAAATAATTACTCTACACGCTTGATTCCATACGCTTCAAGTCTTTGTATTATGTTATTTGCGAATTACAACTCAACAAAACTAGTTGATTAACAAATAAAGAAATACGTTGGATTTCTGTTTGTGAAACCTATTCCCCTCTAAATTTTTTTCTTGATTTTTCCTTTGTGGTGTACAAGAGTTAAAAAAAAAAACACTTTTACTATTAGACATCGTATTTGCCATTCTACACGTTTAAATATGTATTTATAGGCTCATCTTCTCTACTAAATCGTTGGTAGGTCAAAGACATTGAGATAATTGTTTACAACGAACTTCTCTCTGCTCTACTAAATCGTTGCAGCTCACAATGAACTACACAAACGAATTATCTCATTAATTCGTTATAGTTTGTAGTAATAAATATACACATTCTTATATTAAATTGATGGAAGCTACAACAAACCTCTCTCTAACACTACTAAATCATTGCGCCTCACAACGATTTACAGTCTTACACTCTTCTTATTAATTTGTTAGTGAATTAACTAGTCATTCTAATATTAAATTGTTGTGGCCTAAAACAAGCTACTTTAAAATATTTAGTTCGTTTTTTACTATAACAAATTATATAAAATAAATTAAATTAAAAGAGGACATAAATGTTACCAAATTTCATTTAGGATATTTGAGCAAATTTTGTTAGAAAGTATTTTATATGCGTAATTTACCTATTATTGACTAGCTAATGTTTTTTGTGAGTTGAATAAACTTTTTGTCCTGTAAAGTTTGCAATTTAAAGTTTTGGTTCTTATCCAAAAAATTCATAAAAGAATTGATGAAACTGATTTTTAATTTTTATTGTTCTACCACATATTCTTTTGATGTTCAAATTGTTATCTAACATATAAATTAATTAATTTGAAAATGTTATATGATGCTTTAAATAAACTATTTAAAACAAATTTTAGAGGTGGATATTTTTAGGCGTAAATACTCGATTTGGTCTTTAATCTTATTTTTATGAGGCATAACGTAATTTAATCATTCTTAAATCTCAACCAGGTCCCTATCCATTAAAAAAAATGTACAAATCGACCCTTGCTACCAAATGACGAAAGGTTATCGTTGACGTATTAAGTAGCAGTATCACGTGTCACCTTCAAATGGTTGTAGGGACTAAAAATTCTTCCCTACCTTTTTTCTTCTTGTTCCTTCTTCCTTCTTCTTGTTCTTCTCTTCACTTGTTCAGTTTACTGGTAAGTAGTAGAGAACAAAAAGAGAAACGATGACATACCTCAACATCTCCACCAATGTCTCTCTCAACGGCGTCGACACCTCCTCTATCCTCTTCGAAGCCACCTTCATCGTCGTCCATCTCATTGGAAAATCCGAAGCTATTAGCTTCTTCCTCATTTATAATTTCTAGATTTATTTTTTGTTACTGAACAAATAGAGTTTGAATTTTTATGCGTGTGTCACGTGATATATTATATAGATAGTTCCTAAATTTTACCTGCTTAAAATTTCTATGGATTATTAAGTATTTTAGATTTATCTTTTCTGGTGATGGTGGTAAAAGATTTTGGAAGGTAGATCCTTGAAACGAATGAAAAATATAATAAAATTTAGTGATTGTGAAAGGGATGATAGTGAAGTCCACCATTGATGAAGTAATGAAAGCTCAATGATGTCTGGCATTGATGAAGAAATAGAAGCTCAGTGGTGTTTATGTGAAAAAAATTGAGAATGAGTGAGTGAAGGAAGGAAGACTTTGAAGAAAAGAAACAAAGGGATACATCATCTAAGGAGAAACAAAGGTACAATGTTAAAATTTTGAAAAAGAGAAGGAGGATAAGAAGAAGGAAGAATAAGGGGATAGGAAGGGGATTTTTAGTGGGAGTGGATCTTTTTCGGTGAAAAAAAAATTGGATAGTGTCAATTACTTAATCTCACCCTTTATTGCTCTCTTTCTCATATTTATTTTTGGTCCCACTTATAAAATTAACGGTGAGAGATCACACTTTATTTTCTCAAGTGTGAAAAAAATTGGAAAGGATCCATTTCCGTTTTTAGTCCCTATAATTATCTAGAGATGACACGTAGTACTGTTACCTAACACATCACCAACAATCTTTTGTTGTAGCGACCTTCAGTTTTAAAAATATAAATATAAATAAGTTATAATTTATTTTATAAAATTAAAATTCCTTGTTTTTAAAAAAATTATTTTTATTATCAGTAATTAAG
>NC_029778.3:62890616-62892371 GCF_000817695.3 Arachis duranensis
ATATATATATAAGCCATATATATTATAAAGAAAGCCAAGACGGCGTATTTAACATATATATATATGATTAGCGTATGCGAGAGGGTAAAAGGAAAGAAAATGGTGAGAGAGAAGAGCGTGGTCGACATAAATTCTTTTGAATTTTCGGTTTCGATTTCTTGAAATCCGTAACTCCAATAAAAAATTTAATTCGGTAAGAGTATTCGTAACCTCCTCTTCTACACGTTGGCACCACTTTTGACCGGTAGAAATTGACGGTGACGTAGCTCCTCTACCTCTTGAGTTTGACCAACTGGAGTTTTAGGAGGCATAAATGATTCTGGACATTTTCTTCTTCGATAGCTCAGTCAGAAAGTTTCTCTAGAGTTTCGAATATTTTGATTCCGTACGAAGGTATGGTTTTAGTTTCTTGTAGTTAATATTTAATGTCACGTGAAAACTTAGGCTAGAAGACCTTAAGATAGGAATGAATTGAATGTATAATTGATGGATTGTGTATATGGTATAAAATGTGTGGTTTAGCTATTGTTAATGATTTGCTGTTGAAGTTGGTCGGTTTGGAAAAATATTTAATATTGGTATTAGTCTGATTTTGAAATAATTTATTACTGGAAATGATTTGAATGACTGAGAGGTGTTTGATTTGATAGTTGGGACCCTTAAAGGATGGCAGAAATTCGAGTTTTAGAGGAAATACTGCCAGAACTTCTATAAGAATTGGATTTTTGATTTGAGGTATTATTTTAAAAGGGAAAGAAATTATTATGTGGTTTGTGTATATGAGACTATTTGTTGACCCTCTGTAGCAAGATGTGACCGGACACTTTAACTCTCCGGATTCCCCAATGGGCATGCATATAAATATGAATATTGAATATTATTGAGCTTGGAGTTTAACTCAATGGAATACTATATTATTGAGTTTGGATTTTAACTCCATGGAATACTATACTATTGAGCTTGAAGTGTGACTCCATGGAATATTATATTTGAGCTTGGAGTTTGACTCCATGGAATATTATTGAGCTTGGGGATGCGTGCACAGAGGGACTGTCCAATGGTTAACTACCAGGACTTGTCGGGTTGGCTGTATAACCGACAGATGAGACTCATCAGCCATAGGACAGGCATACATCATATGCATTTGTTTTTTTGCTTGAGTGTGCATTGTTTTGGTTTGCTTAACTGTTTAATTCTGCTTATCTGCTACTTGTTCTACTTGCTGTAAATGCTTCTCTATCTGTGTTTTCTTTGCTTGAATTGTATGTGTATGTTTTTTGGGAAATTCCTCTTGACGAAGGTGTGAGGAGAGAGGATAGTTCCACCAATGATTCGGAGGATTAGAGGAGACAGAACGTGAATTATTAGGTTAAAGTTACATTCAGAATTAGAATACCTTAGATAGCTTACCTAACTTTTGGTTTAGTTTATTTTCCTTAAGAATGATTCTGAGTGTCGAAGTTTTAGGAATGCCCCTGGCTTTCCCGAGACCTTTTATATTAACTATGCGGGCACCTTTACCATACTGAGAACCTCCGGTTCTCATTCCATACTATGTTGTTGTTTTTCAGATGCAGGTCGAAAAGTATCTCATTAGACGTCTGGACACCTGAAGCAAAGTGGTTACTGGGTTATTTTGGTTGTAGTGATGTATATACACGTACTTAGCTTTCTCTCCGCATAACTTATTCTTTTTTATCCTCCTAGAGGTTTATGGAGAGGCAGGATTTTGTTTATATACATTTTGGGTTTTGG
>NC_029778.3:62894463-62894968 GCF_000817695.3 Arachis duranensis
TGGGTGAACCTTTTCAGATTGTGACTCAGCTTTGCTAGAGTCCCCAATTAGAGGTGTCCAGGGTTCTTAAGCACACTCTTTTTGCCTTGGATCACAACTTTATTTCTTTTTCTTTCTTTTTCTCTATTTTTTTTCGATTTTTTTTTAAATTTTCGAAATTTTCTCTTTTTTTTCTTTTTTTTTTCATTGTTTTTTCTTGCTTCAAGAATCATTTTTATGATTTTTCAGATCCTCAGTAACATGTCTCCTTTTTCATCATTCTTTCAAGAGCCAACATTCATGAACCACAAATTCTAAAGACATATGCACTGTTTAAGCATACATTCAGAAAACAAAAGTATTGCCACCACATCAAAATAATTAAATTGTTATAAAATTCAAAATCCATGCAGTTCTTTTCTTTTTCAATTAAGAATATTTTTTATTTAAGAGAGGTGATGGATTCATAGGACATTCATAACTTTAAGTCATAGACACTAAGACACTAATGATCACAAGACACAAA
>NC_029778.3:62895834-62896703 GCF_000817695.3 Arachis duranensis
CCCTCTTCACATATGACTGTGAGGACTTGGTCCAACCTTTGATCAAAGTTGACCCTTCTAGTGTAAGGGTGTTCATCTCCTTGCATCATGGGCAAGTTGAATGCCAACCTTACATTTTTCGGACTAAAATCCAAGTATTTCCCCCGAACTATAGTAAGCCAATTCTTTGGGTCCGGGTTCACACTTTGATCATGGTTCTTGGTGATCCATGCATTGGCATAGAATTCTTGAACCATCAAGATTCCGACTTGTTGAATGGGGTTGGTAAGAGCTTCCCAACCTCTTCTTCGGATCTCATGTTGGATCTCCGGATATTCACCCTTTTTGAGTGAAAAAGGGACCTCGGGGATCACCTTCTTCAAGGCCACAACTTCATAGAAGTGGTCTTGATGCACCCTTGAGATGAATCTCTCCATCTCCCATGACTCGGAGGTGGAAGCTTTTGCCTTCCCTTTCCTCTTTCTAGAGGTTTCTCCGGCCTTGGATGCCATAAATGGTTATGGAAAAACAAAAAGCAATGCTTTTACCACACCAAACTTAAAAGGTTTTCTCGTCCTCGAGCAAAAGAAGAAAGAAGAGAGTAGAAGAAGAAGAAATGAGGGGAAAGGGAATGGCTTTTGTTTTCGGCCAAGAAGCGGAGAAGTGGTGTGTATGTTGTGTGAAAATGAAGGAGTGAAGGAGGGTTTATATAGGAGTGGGGGAAAGGTAGGGTTCGGTCAAGGGAGGGTGGGTTTGGATGGGAAAGTGGTTTGAATTTGAATGGTCGGGTAGGTGAGGTTTTATGAAGGATGGATGTGAGTGGTGAAGAGAAAGATGGGATTTGATAGGTGAAGGGTTTTTGGGGAAGAGGTGTTGAGGTGATTGGTGAA
>NC_029778.3:62896917-62897263 GCF_000817695.3 Arachis duranensis
AACGCCAGCTTCTTGCCCTTTTCTGGCGTTTAACGCCAGCCTGGTGCCCCTTTCTGGCGTTAAACGCCCAGAATGGTGCCAGACTGGGCGTTAAACGCCCATCTGCTAACCTCACTGGCGTTTAAACGCCAGTAGGTGCGTCCTCCAGGGTGTGCTATTTTTCTTCCTGTTTTTCATTCTGTTTTTGCTTTTTTCATTGATTTTGGGACTTCTTATGATCATCAACCTACAAAAAAAAAATGACAAAGGAAAATAGTTAATTATAAAACATTGGGTTGCCTCCCAACAAGCGCTTCTTTAATGTCATTAGCTTGACAGAGGACTCTCATGGAGCCTCACAGATACT
>NC_029778.3:62900305-62901043 GCF_000817695.3 Arachis duranensis
GCTTTTTCTGTGCAATTCCTCTGCTGAATGTTCTGAATCTTCAATTCTTCTGTATTATTGACTTGAAAAGACACAAATTACAAATATTTTTGGATTTTTAATAATAAGGATAGATCAAAATGCAACAAGAATCAAATAACAATGCATGCAAGACACCAAACTTAGCAGTTTGTATACCACTGACACTAACAAAATGAGAATGCATATGAGACACACAAAACACTCAAGTCAATTGAATTTAAAGATCAGAGCACGAAAATCATCAAGAACAACTTGAAGATCCTCAAGACACATGAATGGATGCATATAATTGACACCAAACTTAAAATGAAACACTAGACTCAAACAAGAAATATTTTTGGTTTTTATGATTTTTTTGATTTTTTTGTGCTTTTTCGAAATTTAAATGGAAAAAGATATCAAAATTCTTAATGAGAATTCCAGGAATCAGTGCAATGCTAGTCTAAGACTCCGGTCCAGGAATTAGACATGGCTTCACAGCCAGCCAAGCTTTCAAAGAAAGCTTCGGTCCAAAACACTAGACATGGCCAATGGCCAGCCAAGCCTTAGCAGATCACTGCTCCAAAAGCAAGATTGATAAAAATCAACAAGCTCTTGTGATGATAAGTTGAAACCTCGGTCCAATGAGATTAGACATGGCTTCTCAGCCAGCCAGACTTCAACAAATCATCATGAAACTCTAGAATTCTTCTTCAAGAATTTCGAAAAAAAATAAAT
>NC_029778.3:62901729-62906267 GCF_000817695.3 Arachis duranensis
GGTGTGTAGAAACTCCACCGTTGAAAATATATAAGAACAAGGTCTAGGCATGGCCGTGAGGCCAGCCTCCCAATGATCTAAGAACTAGATGTCCAAAGATGATCTAGAGATCTAAGGTGATCAAAAGATTCCAAAGATCAGAAAATTCAAAAACAATAGAAAAAGGTCCTATATATAGAGAACTAGTAGCCTAGGGTTTACAGAAATGAGTAAATGACATAAAAATCCACTTTCGGGCCCACTTGGTGTGTGCTTGGGCTGAGCAATGAAGCATTTTCGTGCAAAGACTTCTCTTGGAGTTAAACGCCAGCTTTTATGCCAGTTTGGGCGTTTAACTCCCATTTTGGTGCCAGTTCCAGCGTTTAACGCTGGGATTTCTGAGGGTGACGTTGAACGCCAGTTTGGGCCATCAAATCTTGGGCAAAGTATGAACTATCATATATTGCTGGAAAGCCCAGGATGTCTACTTTCCAAAGCCGTTGAGAGCTCGCCAATTGGGCTTCTGTAGCTCCAGAAAATCCACTTCGAGTGCAGGGAGGTCAGAATCCAACAGCATCTGCAGTCCTTTTTAGTCTCTGAATCAGATTTTTGCTCAGGTCCCTCAATTTCAGCCAGAAAATACCTGAAATCACAGAAAAACACACAATCTCATAGTGAAGTCCAGAAAAGTGAATTTTAACTAAAAAATAATAAAAATATACTAAAAACTAACTAGATCATACTAAAAACATACTAAAAACAATGCCAAAAAGCGTACAAATTATGCGCTCATCAGTGTCCATTTTACAAATATCCATGCGAGTGTGACACGATTTTCTGTTTATCATTTTTGATTAGCGTATCCTTCAAGGCTCCTAGATATGATTTCATCCAACTATATCTATGTGCATATCCTTTTCTTTTAGATGTTGTAATATCTTGCCACCTCTGCTTTACGACTTAAGCATAAGGCTCTGTGTGGTATGGTGTTACATTTGTCATCCAATAATAGGGGTCGATTTGTCCATTTTCCTTAAAGGGGTGGTTAAAATTTAAAAATGATTAAGGTATACTATGTCTCACGGGAAAAAAGTCAGGGGAGTCGTATATGGTATTTACCCTATTTTTAGGAACTTTTTTAAATAAATAATTTAAATATTTAATTTACAGATATAGATAATTTATAGTCTATTTATCAATTTACATATCTTTACTTATCTCATTTATAGTGTAAATGAAATAAGGTTGTATATATCTCGTTTACACTGTAAAAAAAATAAGATACATTTAATGTTGCACATATTACGTTTGCACACATGTTGTGAAACGAAGTTAGTATAAACGAGATAAATAAAAAAATTACAAATTAATAAATATGCTACAAATTATTTATATCTGTAAATAAAATATTTAAATTATTTATTTAAAAAATTCATATTTTTAGTGAAAAATAGAAAGAATATTAATTTAAATACAAAATAAATACAACATATAAATATGGCTCATTAATTTAGATATGGAAAACATTGTGGTGTATTGGCCGAAAATAGAGATACGGTGTGTATTACACACAGGTGGACGTGTCAGATGAAGGCACAACACGCAGGGGGCGTGGTGTCTGAACCACGTGGAGGGCGTGGAAGCTAGGTGGCAAGTTGTGGTTGAGCCAACTAGGCAGCACGCAAGGGGCGTGCTTAGTCAGCACGCAGGAGGCGTGCTGATGTGGTAGAAGCGGATTGGCTTGGAGGGGGCAGCACGTGGGGGGCGTGCTGATGTGGCGAAGGATGATTCGTCCAAGCATACAACACGTGGTGGGCGTGCTTAGTCAGCACAGGGGGCGTTTTGACACGTCAAAGCGTGATTGGCTGAGGCAGGCAGCACGTGGGGGGCGTGTTAAGTGCACCCCTCTATATAAGGCAAAGCTCGATAGTGTTTTACATACTGAGTAAGATTTGAGTGTGTTGTGAGCATTCTCTAAGGCTGTTGTTGGTGTAATGGAGGGCACCGCAAATTTGGTGGTGTATCATAACGGTGAGATAATACGTAATACTCATGAAAGAGTGAGGTTTGTGTCCCAGAATCCGTTTTCGTTTGTGGTTTCATGCACAATGACGTTAATGGAGCTACAGAACGGCCTCTGTCAAAGCATGGAGAATGGTACGTTAATGAGAGTGACCAAAATTCTGTATCGGTATCCGGTTGTAGTTTTTGGTGGTCTAATACATTTTGATACCATGCCGATCACGGATGAAGCGAGTATGCAGAATATGTTTCAAATTCATCGGCAAACTCAGATGCGACACCCAAAGATTGAGTGTACGTTGAGTTCGAAGCTGTAGAGGCAGTAGCGGTCCAAAATGATATAGATGCAATTGATGATAGAGCTGCAGTGTACGAAGGAATGAATAATGAAAGCAAAGAGGACTTCGAAGCCACTTATGAAGCCGGCGACGAAGATGGGGATGGTGATATGGGAGTTGAGGCAGCAGCAGAGAATATAGTGGTTCATCCCTCGAGCAGTCAACTGATGGGCGTTTCACCTTTTATGCGTGAGTTGGATCTCGACGCCATGCATGCCCCCGAGTTTCCAGAATATGCAAACATAGGTACGTGTTGACTAAATAATAAGTTTTTGGTAATTTATATTTTGGATTGATCAATGAACGATGATTTCGGCTTTCTGTAGGAATTGCTTATCCTGAGGACGGAGAGTTCCGGATTGGAATGGAATACAGTTCTAGAAAGTTGGTCGTTGCAGCAATTAGAAGTTTCACTATATCTAGAGGAGTTGACTATGATGTGTATGAGTATGAGACACAGACGTTCTATGCAAAATGTAAGATGTACGGGCGTGGATGTGACTGGCTTATCCGAGCTAGCTTGATACGGAGAAAAGGTTGTTGGGAGATACGCAGATACAACGGTAGGCACATGTGCACGATCGGAACGATTTCACAAGATCATTCCAAGTTGGACTCGGATATAGTTGCTGAGGCTATAAGGCCATTGGTTGAGACGGACCCGTCCATCAATGTGAAATCTATAATTGCAGAAGTCCAGTCAAGGTTCAATTATACGATCAGTTACCGAAAGGCTTGGTTGGCAAAGCAGAAGTCCGTAGCCAAAGTTTTCGGTGGTTGGGAGGATTCTTACCAAGCCTTGCCATAGTGGCTCTCAGTCATGGTGCAGAAGATGCCTGGCTCAGTTGTCCAAATAGAAACACGACCACTGTACAACGGGAATAAGGAGGCGCAAGGTGTCAAAATACTTCATCGTGTATTCTGGAGTTTCAATCCATGCATTAGGGCATTCAGGTATTGCAAGCCCCTGGTTCAGGTTGACGGCACACATGATATACCCCATTTTGAGGATTCATCTTGTGTTGATTTCAGGGGTTTTATCAATAATTTCGCACGCTTTCTAGATGAAAATACAAGACTTTGTGTTCCTTTCCTAATTTTGCCTCATGGATGAAAACATGCTTATTTTGCACTAAATTAGATACATTTCTAATCTTCTCTTAATGCCATTCGATCCCGTGACCCGTGTGTTAAGTGGTTTCAGAATATAGGGCAAGGATGGACCGGAAGAGAGAAAGAGGACGGGTGCAAAGGAAGGGAGCATGAAAATTGAACTTTGGAAATCTCAGCATGGGCGCGTGCGCGCACTTGACGCGTCCGCGCGGATTGAGCAGTTAGAAGTCGAAGCCAAGAGCCAAGCCACGAGCCGGCTTGCGTAGTGGCTAGGCCATGATCTTCGTGGGCGCGCACGCGTACATTACGCCTCTGCGCACATTACAAGATGTCCCGTGGGCGCGCACGCGTATCTTGCGCGTGCGCGCCGATGTTCGAATATGATTTTTTAAGAGTCACGTGACTTGGGCGTGGAGGTAGTTGAGAATCCCATTTTGGGGAAGTGCCCTGGCGGGAAAAGTATAAAAAGACCAAAGGAACAAGGGTTAAGGGACTTTTAGCTCATTTTCTAGATTCTAGATATTTTGGAAGATAGTTAGTTACACTTGTGGAGAAGGAGAGAGACAAAAAGCTCTCAGTAGGGTTCATCTTCATCTAATTTCTGAATTTTCATTCACTCTTTGGTGAGATCCCTTGCAATTCTCAATTCATTTTGTTCATGTCATAGATCTTCTTCTCTAATCTCCATTAGTGTTTGTAATTGCTCAATTCTCATAGATCTTGGATTCAATTTTGTAGTTTTGAATTTAATCAATTCCTTTAGAATCTCATTTCCATTGTTGTTCTTTGTTAATTGTTGTTAGTTCCTTGTGTTGAAATACTCTTAATTCTACTTCCTTCTCAATTTTACTATGACTTTCACTCTTGCTCACCAAATGTTTGATAAAATGTCAACACTAGTTATGGAGTAAAAGTTTCTTACTTGGCATAGGGTTTGGGCCATTAGAAGAAGTTGAATAGTTGTGTCAATTGTTGATTTAGAATTAGGGATTGCTAATTGACTTGGAGTACACTAAAGCTAGATTTTCATAAGGTAAATCTAGGACTTGTGACTCAAGTTGATTACTCTCATTTGACTTTCCTCTA
>NC_029778.3:62906350-62955254 GCF_000817695.3 Arachis duranensis
GAACTATAAGGATAGAATTTCTAATGCCAACCCTAAGCCAAGTCTTCTAAGGATTGATTGTTTGTTTTCTACTTTGCTAAAACCTTCAAGGAATCATAACAAGGCTTTCTAATCAATAAGATGCACACTCTAGAAATTCCAAGGGAGGACGACTCGGGAGACTAATACTCTCGGTTATAGATTGTAGGATTGTTTGATGCGAAGTTTAAATGTCGAGTAGACTATACTCACGATCATATTCATCATTGAATTCTAAATCGACATGCTAAATTTCGTTTATCAAAATGGCGCCGTTGCTGGGGAAGCTTGCTTAGTGTGCCACGTTATTGTTTGGAATGAATGTGTATATATGTACATAGTTGCATTTCATTGTAATTTGTTCAAGTGACTAACCCCTCATCGTTACCATGAATCTCACTTCCCATTCATTGCATGAAGCGTTCACAACCGAATCCGAGCTTAGTCCCTTTTGATCCGGAAATAGAACGAACTTTGTTTCATATTAGACAAGCTCGGAGGCGGCTAAGGTTTGGGAAAGGTGAAGAGGTCTTCACCACCTCAACCACCTTACTAAAAGTGAACATTGAACCGTCACTCAAAGAAGGCATTAGTCATACTTCCATCAATATCACTAACAATTCTTCTTTCATCTTAGGTACTAATACCATGGATGCTCCCAGGAGAGTTACCATCAAGGAAGCGGGTGCACCGGATTATGTCCTTCAATCCCTTCATGTAACTTCACCCCACTTAAATGCAAACTTTGAATTGAAGACCGCTTTGATCAACCTCTTACCTAAGTTTCACGGGCTTCCCGCACAAGACCGTATTCGACATCTCAAGGACTTTCATCGTATATGCTCAACCACGAGACGGGAAAGATCCGATGAAGTTGCTATATGGTTATTTGCTTTCCCTTTCTCTCTTGAGGACAAGGCGAAAGAATGGTTCTACACTCTATCTAGTGAAGTCACCTCCGATTGGGACCTACTTAGAAGAGGATTCTTGGATAAATTCTTGCCCCCGGAGAAGATGGATAGGCTAAGGAAGGAAATGTCTTGTATTGTGCAAGGTGAGACGGAACCACTCTACGAGTATTGGGAACGATTTCGCAAGCTACTAGACGCATGCCCTAATCACATGCTTGACACTCAAGTATTGCTTGGATACATATGTCAAGGAATGCGAGAACAAGATAGAACTCTCTTGGACACCTCTAGCAATGGTTCTTTGTCTAAATATAAAACAGCGGAGGAGGCATGGCAACTTATCATTGACCTAGCCGAATCCAATCAACATATGAGACGAAGAGTCAACCGCCCGAGAACCGTGAATGAGGTATCAACTAGTAGTGAAACCACCGCTTTAACTCAATCCTTGAGCGAAATGACATCCATCTTGAGGCAACTCCAATTGAACCAACAACAACCACAACAACCTCAATCATACCAACAACAACCCCCACCCCCTCAACAACACAACCAACAATTGGTCCCTCAAAAAGTGTGTGGCATTTGTTCTTGCTATTCCCACTACACGGATGAGTGCCCAAGCCTTCAAGAAGACAACACCTTGGCAGCTACCCATAATTTCTATGACCACCCAAATCAAGGGTACTACCAAGGCGGTAATCCTAACCAAGGGAACCCTTATCAAGGAGGAAGCTACAATCAAGGGAATGGAAATCACAATCAAAATTGGAGAGATAATCATCATCAACAAGCGAATAGGGACAACAACAACAATAGAGGAGGTCAAAGATGGAATAACAACTCACAAAACCGGCCACCATTCAACCAACAAAATCCACCATTCACCCAACAACATCAACCATATAACCAACAAAACCCACAAAGAAACTACCAAACATATCAACCACCACATCAAAGACCACCACCCAACCAATCCCAATCCTAAGGGGGGCATCAATGCCATCACCCTTAGATCCGGAACACAATTAAAAGAGAAAGAAGCAAAGGATCCCAATCCCATCACGACCACCCAAGAGGATGAGGGAATAGATATGGAAGAGGTAGAGGAAGAGGAGACACCACAAGTCATAATTGAGGAAGAAGCTCAACCAACAAAGGAGACCCCCAAGGCCAAGAGAACCTTGGAAGAAGAAATTGCTCAACCACTCCCATTTCCAACACTTGCAAAGAAAGCTAGAAAGCGCATAACTCGACCCCAAAATGGTAGAAATGTTCAAGAAAGTTGAGGTAACCATCCCCCTCTTTGATTCCATCCATCAAGTTCCTAGATATGCAAAATTCCTTAAAGATCTATGCATGAGCAAGGATAGAATTCTTGATTTGGAAACCATCCCATTGGGGAGTTCTATTTCCGCTTTAATGGGAGCATTGCCCGAGAAGTGTGATGATCCGGGCCCTTGTATGGTCACTTGCACCGTCAATGGAGTTCAATTTATCGATTGTATGTGTGACCTCGGAGCATGTGTTAGCATCATGCCGCTCTCCGTCTACCGAGTATTGAAATTGCCACCACTAAAAAGATCGACGGCAAGATTTGTCCTAGCGGATAAAAGTATAATAACCATGACTGGTGTTGCGGAAGATGTATTGGTGAATATCAAAAGGTTGGTGTTTCCAATTGACTTCTATGTCCTTGAAATGCCATCAAGCGAAACCGAGAGAGCATCATCTATCCTACTTGGAGGACCATTTTTGAGAACTTCTAGATTTAAGCTAGATGCCTACTCGGGAACCTACTCATTTGAAATAGATGGGAGGGTCGTAAGTTTTAGCCTAGAAGAAGCAATGAAGCATCCACCGGAGAACCACTCTCTATTCCGGTGTGACCCAATTGACAACATGGTCGCCGAAGTGCACCTTGCAAGGTTAGATGAGAAGTACATGATTGAAGAAGCAAATGAAGATCCAAGCAAATTAAACACCACACACCATACAAACCATCCAGAAACTCAAACTTCAAAGAATGACAAAAAGATGGAATTGAAGCCACTACCACCCCAGTTAAAGTACTCATATCTTGATGAAGCCCAAGAGCTCCCCGTGATAATTGCAAAAGAGTTAACGCCTCAACAAGAAGAAAAATTGCTAGATGTATTGAGAAAAAATAAAAGGGCAATTGGGTGGAGTTTGGCGGATCTAGTGGGAATAAGCCCCCAAGTATGCGAGCATCGCATATTTCTTGAAGAAGGAGCAAAACCGGTCCGACAACCTCAAAGGAGACTTAATCCAACCATTCTTGAGGTTGTGAAAAAAGAAGTCACTAAGCTACTTGAAGCGGACATCATCTATCCTATCTCGGATAGCGAGTGGGTGAGCCCGGTCCAAGTGGTGCCAAAGAAATCCGGGGTGTCCACAATCAAAAATGAAAGCGGTGAACTTATAGCGACAAGAGTGCAAAATTCTTGGAGAGTATGCATAGACTACCGAAGGTTGAATGCAGCCACAAGAAAAGATCACTTTCCACTACCATTTATTGATCAAATGCTTGATCGACTAGCCGGTAAATCATATTATTGCTTTCTTGATGGTTATTCCGGATACTTCCAAATTCACATTGCTCTAGAGGACCAAGAAAAAACCACATTTACCTGCCCCTTTGGAACGTATGCTTACAAGCGTATGCCATTTGGCCTATGCAATGCACCGGCAACGTTCCAAAGATGCATGATGAGCTTATTTGCAGACTTTCTAGAGCAATGTATGGAAGTTTTCATGGACGACTTTAGTGTGTACGGTGATTCATTTGATCATTGCTTAGGAAACTTTGAAAAAGTCTTAGAGAGATGCACCAAAACAAACCTTGTTTTAAATTTTGAAAAATGTCATTTCATGGTCAAACAAGGGATTGTTTTGGGACATATAGTCTCAAAAAAAGGCATCTCCGTAGATCCGACAAAAATAAATGTCATATCTAGTTTACCTTACCCCTCCTCCGAGAGGGAAGTCTGTTCTTTTCTTGGACATGCAGGATTCTACCGGAGATTCATCAAAGACTTTAGCAAGGTAGCCTTACCTCTCTCTCGACTACTACAAAAGGACACTGAATTTGAGCTAAGCAAAGAATGTATGGAAGCATATGACAAACTTAAAGTAGCATTGACACAAGCCCCTATTGTGCGGGGACCGAATTGGACTCAACCATTTGAAATCATGTGCGATGCCTCAAATTATGCGATAGGAGCCGCGTTAGCACAACGCGAAGGTAAGACTCCCTACGTCATAGCTTATGCTTCCAAAACACTAGACGGTGCCCAATCCAACTACACTACAACCGAAAAGGAACTTCTAGCCATTGTTTTTGCTTTGGACAAGTTCCGAGCCTATCTTCTTGGTTCCAAGGTTGTAGTGTACTCGGATCACGCAACACTAAAGTATTTGTTGACCAAAAAGGAATCAAAACCGAGATTAATTCGTTGGGTGCTTTTGTTACAAGAATTTGACTTGGAGATCAAAGATAGGAGTGGTTCCCAAAACTTAGTGGCGGACCATCTAAGCCGCCTCGAACACACAAAAGGCGACACCACTCCTATCAATGACTCCTTTCCTCTAGATGGTTTGCACGCAATCTCGGAAGTAGTTCCTTGGTTTGCCCCAATAGCAAACTACTTGGTTTCACGCACCCTCCCTCCCAATCTCAGCAAACATCAAAAGGATAAGCTGAAAAGCGAATCCAAATACTATGTTTGGGACGATCCCAATTTGTGGAGGTGTGGAGCGGACCAAATAGTGCGACGGTGCATACCTCAAACCGAATTCCAAGCAATCTTGGACGCTTGTCATGCTTCCGAAGGAGGTGGCCACTATGGCCCCCAAAGAACGGCAAGAAAGGTCCTTGATTGCGGATTTTGGTGGCCAACACTTCTAAAAGATTCTTTCCTCTATTGCAAATCTTGCCCCCAATGCATTCGGTTTGGAAATACTTCTAAGAAGGACGAAATCCCCCAACAAAATATGTTTTTTTGTGAAATCTTTGATGTCTGGGGAATCGACTTCATAGGACCATTTCCAAACTCCAATGGCTTTCTCTACATCTTGTTAGCCGTCGATTATGTGTCAAAATGGGTGGAGGCAATCCCCACCCGAACGGATGATGCTCATGTTGTTTATTCTTTTGTGAGGAACAATATCATTTGTCGCTTTGGCTCCCCAAGAGCAATCATAAGTGACCAAGGATCCCACTTTTGCAACAAAAAAATGGACGGCCTCATGAGGAAGTATGGCATCATACACAAAGTTGCCACGGCCTACCACCCTCAGACGAACGCCTAAGCTGAGGTTTCTAACCGGGAAATCAAACATGTGTTGGAAAGGGTTGTGAAGCCGAATCGGAAGGATTGGAGCGCTAAACTCTCCGATGCACTATGGGCATATCGAACGGCTTACAAAACACCCATTGGCATGAGTCCCTTTAGGCTTGTGTATGGTAAAGCATGCCACTTACCAATAGAAATCGAACACAAAGCTTATTGGGCCATAAAGGAATGTAATATGAGCTTGGGTGGAGCCGGAGTAGAGAGAAAGCTTCAATTAGCGGAATTGGAATGCTTAAGATTAGAAGCTTATGACAACTCTAGACTTTACAAGGAAAAGATGAAAGCCATTCATGACAAGAACATTAGGAGAAGAGAATTCCGACCCGGTGACCTAGTCCTTCTTTACAACTCAAGGTTGAGACTACTACCCGGAAAACTTAGATCAAGGTGGGATGGACCCTACCAAGTGGAGAAAGTAGAACCTTATGGAGTCTACCACTTGCGCCACCCATCAAGTTCGGACATTTTCAAGGTAAATGGGCACCGTCTCAAATTGTACCATGGTGAGCAAAGAAAGAACTCCAAGGAATTTGAAGTGTTCCTCTTGAGGGATGCATCTCTTGAACAAGAACTTTGAGCTAGAGAGAGTCCAACTTAAGGACGGTAAACAAAAGTGCTAGGTGGGAGACACCCCACCATGGTAAGATCTTCCTTTGTACATAGCCTTTGAATTCTTCTTTGATTGACACTTGCTTGACACTTGACTTCATGTTTAGTACCTAGGTAATAGAAGTAGTTGTAGTTAGATTTCAATTCTAATTTTGCTTCATTTGTTGAGTTTACCCGACACATGTTAGATTCGGGGGACCATAAAGCGACGACCAAAGGGTTTAGATGCCCGCTACCTCACTCAAGAAGCCACGGCATGGGCCCAAATTCTAGCTCACTACGTGCTCCCAAGCACCCATGGGTCATCCATTACCGCCGAGCTTGCATTATTGATATGGTGCATTCTAACCGAGAAACCGGTCGACATTTCGCATACCATTCGCCAATCCATGGGGTGCATTCATGCCAAGGAAAATCTACCATTCCCTGCTATGGTGACCGAGTTAGTTGCAATGGCCGCCGTCCACCGAGAGGCTAAGGATAGGAGAACCTCAATTCTGGTCGAGGGCGATGTTATTCCGACCAAGAGGTGCCTCAAGCCTCCGGAATTCACCAAGGACATTGGACTACCCACACCATCTCGCAACACCACCACATCATCCACACCACAAAAATCAGCCACCCAACGCCTTGAAGACCTGCACAAGAAGTTGGACCATTATGAGAGGCGTAACCAACGCCGATACGCTCACGTGAAGAAACTTCTAAGCGTAGTCACCCCACCTATGGAGGAGCCAGATATCTCCACATCCACCGCAACTTCAAGCGGAGATAGCGATGACATTGGAGATGAGGGACACTCGGGACTCGACCAACCATTGCGCCTAACCTATAGCGCGGAGGACCGTGCTAAGTTTTAAGTGTGGGGAGGTCGGCCGACCGATCTCCGTAGGTAACACCCGAATAAATTTTCATTCTTTGAACTCCTTTATAGTTAGGATAGGTTGCATGATTAGGTCTTATTTGACATAGACTGCATGATAAGTCTACTTGGTTGAAACAATGAAACTCCTTCTTAGGAAATCAATACTTTGGGGGAACCGTGGCACTGCCAATTTCGAATATTTTGATGCTAAATTTGCATGAGGAATTATATCTTGGAACATGGATCTTGAGCTAAGAACACAAGCTAGTGAGCTTTGAGCCTTGTTTTGTGGCTACATCTTATAGTCACCTACTCTCCTTCTTGTGTGAAATTGTTTTTCTCTCTATGAATGTGATCCTTGCTTTGTTTGAGTCTATATGTCCATTATTCCTTGTATTCACGCATTTATATGATTGAGGCCATCATTTCATTAGCTCACTTACCCAAATAGCCTTACCTTTATCATCCATTGTTAGCCAATTTGAGCCTACGCTTAACTCACTCTGTTCTTAATTTAGCACATTACAAGCCTTAAAGCGAAAAACAATAAATGTCATTAATTTGGATCTTTGATTGGCTTAGGCTAGTGTGTGTGAGTATCATTCAAGTGTGGGAATCCTGAGACATTGGGTGAATACAAGGGTAGTTTTATATTTCTATTGAAATTATTGAGAGTTGGGTACATACTCATGTATTGATCAAATGTAAAACCTTATGCATTGATGCTCTTGTATATAGAAAGAAAAAAATGATGAGAAAAACAAAAGAAAAAAAAAGAAAAGAAAAAGAAAAATGATATGGAAAAGAAAAAGAAAAAAATAGAAAAAAAAGAAAGAAAAAAAGAAGAAAAAGAAAGAAATAAAAAGGGGATAAAATGCCCCAAAGCAAAGTGTAGCTCAATAAAATCAATGCATGAGTTTGTGAAATGAAAAGAAATTGCATGAGTATGTGAAAAAGTGAGAAATGGGTAGTTAGGTTAGAATTTAATTGTATAGGATGTCATAGGTTAGGTGGAAAGTTTAAGCTTATCAAGGATTCAAATTTCAACTCACTTAACCAAATATGCATCCCACCTTGACCCTAGCCCCATTACAACCTAAAGAAAGACCTCATGATATTTGTACACATGCATGGAATAAATGTTGATTGTTAGATGGAGAATAAATCTTGGAAAGCATGATTAGGAGAAAATTGAAAGAATCAACCCTAGACACTTGAGCGAATAGAGTGTAAACACTTCCGGTGAGGGTTCGAAGGCTCTAATTCATGATTCCCGGCTCTCACGAGCATTCTTCATGCAAGGTTGCATATATTGCATTTGATGCTTGAAAATTGGTAAGTCCTATATATTGACCACCATCGGACCCTATATGCTTGCATATATCTTAGGAAGGTTGATTTGTTCCTAACCAAATAGATAATAGCACTAGTCATAGTTGCATTCATATAAGTAGGTTGCACTTCATGAGTCTTATACCTTTATGATCCCTCGGTCTTTTGTGTTTCTTTTGCATTTCTCTAAGCATGAGGACATGCTAGAATCTAAGTGTGGGGAGGTTGATATACCCCATTTTGAGGGTTCATCTTGTGTTGATTTCAGGAGTTTTATCAATAATTTCGCACGCTTTCTAGATGAAAATACAAGACTTTGTGTTCCTTTCCTAATTTTGCCTCATGGATGAAAACATGCTTATTTTGCACTAAATTAGATACATTTCTAATCTTCTCTTAATGCCATTCGATGCCGTGACCCGTGTGTTAAGTGGTTTCAGAATATAGGGTAGGGATGGACCGGAAGAGAGAAGGACGACGGGTGCAAAGGAAGGGAGCATGAAAATTGAACTTTGGAAATCTCAGCATCGGCGCGTGCGCGCACTTGACGCGTCCGCGCGGATTGAGCAGTTGGAAGCCGAAGCCAAGAGCCAAGCCACGAGCTGGCTTGCATAGCGGCTAGGCCATGATCTTCGTGGGCGCGCACGCGTACATTACGCCTCTGCGCACATTCCAAGATGTCCCGTCGGCGCGCACGCGTATCTTGCGCGTGCACGCCGATGTTCGAATATGATTTTTTAAGAGCCACGTGACTTGGGCGTGGAGGCAGTTGAGAATCCCATTTTGGGGAAGTGCCCTAGCGGGAAAAGTATAAAAAGACCAAAGGAACAAGGGTTAAGGGACTTTTAGCTCATTTTCTAGATTCTAGATTTTTTGGAAGGTAGTTAGTTACACTTGTGGAGAAGGAGAGAGATTCCAAGCTCTCATTAGGGTTCATCTTCATCTAATTTCTGAATTTTCATTCACTCTTTGGTGAGATCCCTTGCACTTCTCAATTCATTTTGTTCATGTCATAGATCTTCTTCTCCAATCTCCATTAGTGTTTGTAATTGCTCAATTCTCATAGATCTTGGATTCAATTTTGTAGTTTTGAATTTAATCAATTCCTTTAGAATCTCATTTCCATTGTTGTTCTTTGTTAATTGTTGTTAGTTCCTTGTGTTGAAATACTCTTAATTCTACTTCCTTCTCAATTTTTCTATGACTTTCACTCTTGCTCACCAAATGTTTGATAAAATGTCAACACTAGTTATGGAGTAAAAGTTTCTTACTTGGCATAGGGTTTGGGCCATTAGAAGAAGTTGAATAGTTGTGTCAATTGTTGATTTAGAATTAGGGATTGCTAATTGACTTGGAGTACACTATAAGGATAGAATTTCTAATGCCAACCCTAAGCCAAGTCTTTTAAGGATTGATTGTTTGTTTTCTATTTTGCTAAAACCTTCAAAGAATCATAACAAGGTTTCCTAATCAATAAGATGCACACTCTAGCAATTCCAAGGGAGGACGACTCGGGAGACTAATACTCTCGGTTATAGATTGTAGGATTGTTTGATGCGAAGTTTAAATGTCGAGTAGACTATACTCAAGATCATATTCATCATTGAATTCTAAATCGACATGCTAAATTTCGTTTATCAAAATGGCGCCGTTGCCGGGGAAGCTTGCTTAGTGTGCCATGTTATTGTTTGGAATGAATGTGTATATATGTACATAGTTGCATTTCATTGTAATTTGTTCAAGTGACTAACCCCTCATCGTTACCATGAATCTCACTTCCCCTTCATTGCATGAAGCATTCACAACCGAATCCGAGCTTAGTCCCTTTTGATCCGGAAATAGAACGAACTTTGTTTCATATTAGACAAGCTCAGAGGCGGCTAAGGTTTGGGAAAGGTGAAGAGGTCTTCACCACCTCAACCACCTTACTAAAAGTGAATATTGAACCGTCACTCAAAGAAAGCATTAGTCATACTTCCATCAATATCACTAACAACTCTTCTTTCGTTTTAGGTACTAACACCATGGATGCTCCGAGGAGGGTTATAAGGAAGGAAATGTCTTGTATTGTGCAAGGTGAAACGGAACCACTCTATGAGTATTGGGAACGGTTTCGCAAATTACTAGATGCATGCCCAAATCACATGATTGACACTCAAGTATTGCTTGGATACATATGTCAAGGGATGCGAGAGCAAGATAGAACTCTCTTGGACACCTCTAGCAATGGTTCTTTGTCCAAATATAAAACAGTGGAGGAGGCATGGCAACTTATCATTGACTTAGCCGAATCCAATCAACATATGAGGCGAAGAGTCAACCGTCCAAGGACCGTGAATGAGGTATCCACTAGTAGTGAAACCACCGCTCTAACTCAGTCCTTGAATGAGATGACATCCATCTTGAGGCAACTCCAATTGAACCAACAACAACCACAACAACCTCAAGCGTACCAACAACACCCCCCATCCCCTCAACAACACAACCAACAAGTGGTCCCTCAAAAAGTGTGTGGCATTTGTTCTTGCTATTCCCACTACACGGATGAGTGCCCAAGCCTTCAAGAAGATAACACCTTGGCGGCTACCCATAATTTCTATGACCGCCCAAATCAAGGGTACTACCAAGGCGATAATCCTAACCAAGGGCACCCTTATCAAGGAGGAAGCTACAATCAAGAGAGTGGGTACCATAATCAAAATTGGAGAGACAATCATCAACAAGGGAATAGGGACAACAACAACAATGGAGGAGGTCAAAGATGGAGCAACAGCTCACAAAATTTCTCACAAAACCGGCCACCATACAACCAACAAAACCCACAAAGAAACTACCAAACATACCAACCACCACATCAAAGACCACCACCTAACCAATCACAAGCTCCTCAACTCACATATGCAACCACCCCCTCCAACCAAGACGAAACACTTCGGACCATCATCCAAGGCCAAAAGGAACTACAAAACACACTTGCTTTCGGCCTCACCGGCCTCACCTCTACACTACAAGCTCTTCTTGCACGAATGGATACACCATCAAACCCCACTCCTCAACCCCCAATCAAAAGCGTCATTCCCTCTCAACCCCAACCCAATCCTAAGGGAGGCATAAATGCCATCACCCTTAGAAGGGGGGCATCAATGCCATCACCCTTAGATCCGGAACACAATTAAAAGAGAAGGAAGCAAGGGACTCCAATCCCATCACAACCACCCAAGAGGATGAGAGAATAGATATGGAAGAGGTAGAGGAAGAGGAGACACCACAAGTCATAATTGAGGAAGAAGCTCAACCAACAAAGGAGACCCCCAAGGCCAAGAGAACCTTGGAAGAAGAAATTGCTCAACCACTCCCATTTCCAACACTTGCAAAGAAAGCTAGAAAGTGCATGGAACTCGACCCCAAAATGGTAGAAATGTTCAAGAAAGTTGAGGTAACCATCCCCCTCTTTGATGCCATCTATCAAGTTCCTAGATATGCAAAATTCCTTAAAGATCTATGCATGAACAAGGATAGAATTCTTGATTTGGAAACCATCCCATTGGGGAGTTCTATTTCCGCTTTAATGGGAGCATTGCCCGAGAAGTGTGATGATCCGGGCCCTTGTATGGTCACTTGCACTGTCAATGGAGTTCAATTTATCGATTGTATGTGTGACCTCGGAGCATGGAGTTCAATTTATCGATCTAAGTCATCTACCTCCGGAGCTCTCGAACCACCGCCTCTGTAGGAGCGGCTGACCCACCTGCATCTGTCGGAGCGGCCGACCCGCCAGCCTCTGCTGGGGCGGATGGACCGGGGTTGAACATGTCAACAACTGCGTATGCCTGCTAACGCTGCATAAAACCACTATCACATGACGCACTCTCTGACGTATGGTTGAAAGTACGACCCCGCAAACCATGGGCCATATCTACTGATGCCCTATGTGGATCAGCCGACATTGTCGGTGAAGGGATACTACTAAAATCTGACCTGCCACCCAAACCAGCGTCGGTCCAATACTGTTGTTGCTGATCTCCGTGTCTGTCGCTGATGAAGTCAAACCAATCATGACCGGAAGGAATGGTAAGTATGGGATCATGATGCTGAGAGTGGTGGTTGCGCGGAAAGTGCTGAGAAAGGTGGCTACCCTGAGAGTGGTGCCTGTGCTGAGAGTGGTGGCTGTGCTGAGACTGCTGAGAGTGGTGGCTGCCCTGAATGTGATGGCTATCATGACTATAGACCGGTGGCTGTGGTATTTAATAAGGAAACGGCTCAAACACTGCATGCTGAGGTGGCTGAGGGGCAGGTGGCTGTGGGGAAGGTGGCTGTGGATGATGAGGAACGTACCCCGTCAATCTCAATAGATGTCCGTAGGAGCGTACGTACCAATCCCGGTACTCAGCAGTCGGTAAAAAATCCCAGGTCGGAAGGGGGTGCAGATCCCGCAATCGACTGTGTCGCCTGTTGGCCCACTCCGCTATCCATGGCCCATGCAAAACTGTCCAGTCATGAAGCTGCACTTCGCGTAGAACGATGCAATGCTGGTCAAGTGGAATATCCCTTGCTGCCTGTAGTGACGGACCCAGAAAATTTTAAGAGTGGGGGCAAAAATATATATACTAAAATAAGTTTGGTTAAATATTATTAATTATATAGAGATATAAAAATTAAAGAGTTAGTGAACACTTTCATTCCTAAAATACTATTCATTATATATAATTTATAAAAAAATTTTATTTCTAAAACTTGAACTTAAAATATTTTAATTAAATTATAAATATCTTTTTATCCTAACTAATTTTTTATACACATTTAATAATAAAAGACTAATAATTTGAAACTAGAATTATATATAAATACTAAAATAATTAAATATGTATACGAAAGTATGTTTATATAAAATAACAGAAACATAATTCACAATTTTTTATTTCTTTTTTTTAAATAATTAAATTTGTTTTATATTTTTTAATTTAATTTTGATATAATGTTACATGAAAGATTTTATACATCTGTTTAATTATGTATTGTAATTAAAATATTTTTCTATTACTATTTCTAAAAATAAAAAATATATTCTAAATTAGTAAATTAATTAATTTATTTTAAAATTTTATACACAATATAGGTACATATAATAGAACAAAAGATAAAAACTAAGTAATAAAAATGAGTAAATCGAAAATAAAATAAAATATATAAAGTTACGAAGAAAATAAAATATTAGATTAATACCTAAACTATAATTGTTTGAATTAAAATTTGCAATTGAAAATATCAAAAAGAGAAACAATGAAATTGAAAGATACATAGAGTCATGGAGAACTATATAAAAAACATAAAAAATTTAAAATTTATTTTTTGATGAAAAGAAGATGACCACTAGACAAGGAATAGAACAAAAAAGTTGAAAATATAAAAATAAAATGAGGGTTTAAGGGAATAAATAAGTGACGACACAAGAATTAAATTTGATTAGGTTAAATAATAATCAAAATGATAGAGAAATTTAAAAAGTGAATTTGGAACTTTAGCTAATTGAGTTTAGTTTATTTATACTGGGGTCATTTAAAATTTGAAGTGTGGGCATATTATATATAACTATATTTAAAAAAACATTAAAACACTGTGGGGGCAAGTGCCCCCTCTTCTTTGCTACTGGGTCCATCCCTGCCCGCGGAGGAGGTTGTACATATCCAAACTGACGCATCACTCGGTCCGCAGGGTGCCACTCGACACACTCGAACGATAACAACGGAGCAACGATATCACACACCTCAAGATGGGGATGCAAGTCGTCGGGGACGATCAATCCGTCATACGGCCGCCACTCAAACTGCCACAGTATTTTGGTATATTATAACCCTAACAATAATGGTTGGAAAAATGGATCAGAAGAGCCATAACTATTTACCTCCTGCATGTAGTCTATATCATGCCTGAATGTCTCTACGGTCTTCGATAACGACGCTGTGGTCCGTTCCGAATGACTCCACCTGAAACATTGTTAATTGAAAAAATTTAAACAACTCACCATATGTCAAACATGCATCATGGATATAACACATAACTAAAATAAGACTTATTACCTTCTGGCAACTGGTATCTCGGCCGGTGGAAGCATTTGTCTCGGTACGGGAGCAAGACACGGCATTCGCTCCCATGCCCAAACAAACAAGAGATTTAGAGGGCCATCCATCTCCTTTGTATCATATCGTGATGCACGGCATAGTGCTCTGTAAAAATGTGCGAGACATGCTGCCCCCCAACTATAAGTATGGATCCGCTCGAAATCGCGAAGCCATGGTAGATATTTCACATGGGCATATGCGGTCGACTTGTCCGTGAATAGGGTCGACCCTAACAAACAGAAGACCTGACATCTGACGTATCTCCTGATAGACTCCTCAGTGTCCAACGGCTCTGCATCTCTGATACGTCGAACCCAACCCAGCTTTATATAGGACTTCGCATTATGACTGACTGATGGCTCACGACCGAATATCGCTATGCCCTGACTTTAAACGAAGTCGCTACTACTATCTGTCCATCCACTGACAGGCTCTCCATCAATGAGTAGGCCGAATATATGAGCGACGTCCTCTAATGTCATCGTAACCTCACCGATCGGCAATACAAAGGTGTGGGTTTCAGGCCTCCACCTTTCAACCAGAGCAGCTAACATGGGGGTAAAATCCTCTTATGACTCCAATTTTAGAGACGTGGTAGAATCCCGTAGTGCGTAAGTAGTTATCCACCATCGAATTCCACATCTGTGACGATTCCAGTTTACGCACTAACAAATTTCTGTTAAGCTGCATCAACAAAGTTATATGTTACATTAATTAAATAATAATTTTTATAAATATTTTAATAAACATTTAAATTATTAAAAAACTACATATTATTATTATTATTATTATTACTATTATTATTATTATTATTATTATTATTATTATTATTATTAACGTTTATTTCATAAAAATATTATTATATTGTTAAAATATTTATAAAATACACAAAATAATATTCTCATTATAAAATATATATACATTAAAAAATATAAATACATAAAAAATAAACTGTAAATACAGAAAAAAATTAAAATTTGTCAACTTACATAAATAGGATGATCCAAATAGTTGATAATATGTTTTTCGGGCGCAATATAATTACGTACCATTTTTTTTAAATCCCTAAAACTAAATTTTTTTTACCGTATAAACTTTTAATTCACTACTACTAACTACTACTCACTACACTCTTCTCACCCTAAATCTATACACCCAAACAGCCCACACTTCTTTCTTTCTCTCTAATTTCTTTGTTTCAGCAACTATTTCCCTTACAATATACAAGAAGCTTCAGCATCAGCAACCATTTCCCTAAACATATGCAATGAAGAATGCATATATATATATATAGAAGAAGGAGAACTCATTGGTTCCCGGAGGAGGGGGTTGTCCCCTGTATGCAAGTAGCTTGCAGCACGCCCCCACGTGGTGCAGCAGCAGTGTTGGAACTGTGCGAGAATCTCTGCTGCGCTTTACGTGTCTCCAGACACCACACCCCCTGCGTGGTGAGTCAGCACGTTCCTAACGTAGTGGAGGAGTGTCGCCATGTCGCAGGAAGCACGCCTCCGGCGTGTTGATAGAGTGCCGCCACGTCGCCACCTGCTAAGGCACCACGCCTCCGACGTGTTGACCGTGGGTTTCATACTTCGACAATATTCTTCTTTAACCAATATCCAGCTAATACACCATCCATACATCCATAAAAAAAATAATTTCTATATAAATATTGGCTCCTGACATTTGTATTTATTTAATCAAATATTAATTTATTTAATGTGAGATATTGTCAAAGGACCAGACACATGATAACATGCCACGCGTTAACCATTAGTTGAAACCAAACTTTTGATATTAGTAATCATCCTTAGATTATTTTAGTCGAGTTATTTAAAATGAAAAAGCATGATTGAGTTTTTAATGATAAAAGAAGACAAGCCCTCGGAAGAAACATAAATTAAATGAAGACCATACATAAACTAAACACCGTCAAAAATTAATGTATTTAGATTCAGATCACCTATGGGAGCCCATAATCATAATATAATACTCCATAGACGAGATCAAGAACAATATGATTCAAAACTCTAATAAAGTGGATTAATTATTATTATTATTATGTTTTTTTTTTGGTATTAAAGTGGATTAATTAGTTAAAGCAGAAAAATTAAATGAGGATGTTACTTGAGCTGCACATCCACGAAAGTGGCCCCAAAAAAGAAGAGGATCCGAAACTTGGTAGAATCAACCAAATTTACCTTCTTAGCAGCCAAACCAAGCCAGCACCATATCTATGACCATGGACTTTATTGGCATAACAATACAAAAGATCTGCGTGTAATAAATTTACTTGCACAAAATGCTAATGTAGTTCACCCAATTATTATTTATATAATTGATTTGTTAAAAATTAAAATTACAACAATTATAATAATTAATAGTATCTGCGTCACTAGTTTATAGTTTGCGATTTTTATTTCAAAATGAAATTGGTACATTAAAAAATAATGTAATTAAGCACATATTGCATCTAAATACATTTATTTTATTAGGATTTTTTTAAATAAATAAAATAAATATTTTATTTATAGATATAGGTAATTTGGAACGTTTTTATTTATTTGTATTACATTACTTATCTTATTTACACTATAAACGAGATAAGACATATTTACTATTGCAGTATCATATTTGTACACGGGATACATGGGAGTGAACGATCAACACATGTTTCGTTTACAGTGTAAACGAAATATACATACACTTATTTTGTTTACACTATAAACGAGATAGACGTTAAGTTATAATGTTTTCACTATAAACGAGATACAGTACGATAAATTTTGATCAGCTATAAAAGGATCTGCAACTATTTGTATTTTTCACAAATATTTTACTTCTTCTTTTTCTCTGTTTTTCTTCCAAACATTAAGTAAAAATGTCTAATGGTAGTGGATACGTGATTGTTAGTGTGTATCCTAGTTGTCATATGAGAAACAGTAACACTGGGGTGATATTTGAGTGTGATAATCCTATTCTATTGTACATCCAGAGAGTAAATTCTTTGTCTGAGCTAAAGAGTCTAATATTGAGGAATATCGGTGCTAGCAGGACAAAAGAGGTTGAAAGAGTTGGGTATAGGTTGCTAGCACCGATAAAAAATGGAATTTTTCGGTTTCATCTATTTTGACTCCATGGCGATGAGCATGTGTGCCTCATGTTTGACATCCACGGGAGAATCATGGCGGAACAAGTGATAGAGCTTTTTGCGGAGGTTGGTTATGTTGGTGGCAGTAGATCTAGCCACTCGAATTTTGTGCAGGATGACCCACCTCTTGCACCACCACCGCTGCATTATGCTAGTCTAGCGATAGACTTGGACATCAACGGTGAAAATCCGATGAGGAGTATGTTCCTAAGAGCAACGATAATGGTTCTTTTGAGGATGATGATGGGGAGGAGTTTGTACCAGAGAATCCGGTCGACGCATCAGTTTGGTATCTTTTGCCTGCCCTGCAACCAATTCTGGAATTATCAGTTGTACCCAGTCACTACCATACATTGGATCTAGATGCGATGCATGAGGAAACTCCAATTTTCAATATTGGTGGGGACAATTACAACATAGATAGTAGTGTTGAGTTTAGGGTTGGCCACTGATTCATAAGCAGAGAGGCATTAATGCTTGGTGTGAAGAATTATAGTATTCATAGAAGTACTTAGTACTGAGTCGTGGAATTGAATCGATTAAAGTACCATGTGCATTGTAGGCATAAGGAGTCAGAATGTCCTTGGAGTCTTCGTGTTGCCCTTCAACAGAATCTCGGATATTGGTGAGGTCAAGTTTTTAATTGTGGTGTATATTCTTATTTATAATCATTATTTTGGTTATAAATGCCTACCTTATATCTTTTATTTCATTAGGAAGGTGCGCACACCTGTGTAGTCCTCACCACGTCCCAGAATCATCGACAATTGGACAATAATCTTATTTATAGTGTCATTTTGCTCCTCACATAGTTCAGTCCATCAGGCATTTTCCATGATCTATAATATGCTAGATTTTATATTGACTAAAATATGCTAGAAGAGTCTAAGAATTATAAATTCGATACGATACAATTTTATATTAGGAAAAAGTTATGTTTAGTTGAATTTGTAGAACTTATTGTTGGGAATAAGACACCATTCCCCCTTGAGAAAACACCTTTGACAGAGAAATAAAATAGACACAATCACAACACAAGAATTTAACGTGGAAACTCCAATTACCGGAGAAAAAACCACGGCCGTTGTCAAATGACAACCAGAGAATATCACTATGTGAAAATTGTTACAACACATAGATTTCTTTCTCTCACCGGCACCCCAGTACACCCACACTCTCTCAAAGCAAATATCTAACTACACCTCACAACACTCTCTAATCAAAGAGTACAGAGGAAAAGAAAAATCAGATACAAGCTTAAAGTGTTTCCGACTGGTGCAAAAACAAATGGAGAACTTAGCCTCATATTTATAGCCTAGGCCACCCACTCCATTTGCTATCCTAAGCAATGTGGGACTAATTCAACCAAATCCTAACACTTATTTTATTGTAAAAGAGTCTTAATAATGACAAGTAAGATATTCTAATTATCTATATGAATTCAATGCAGATCAATAACGAAGATTGCGAGCAGAGAAAAAGAAAAAGAACAATAAAAAAATGCGAATAGAGGGAGAACGACAAAACTTATTACGTTGAAGAAGAAGAACAAAAACACAAAAAAGAACAAAGTTTAAATTGTAGCAGAAAATTTTATATTGAAAAAAGATTTATTATGCAGTAAAAAGTTTACCTTATATAAAATGCGTGTATAACAAACGAGTGATTAAATGAAGGAGACCGTGTGAAAGAAAATACTTAAATAGTTTGGATAAAGAAATTGTGAATGTAGAGCTTTTCTGATCTAATATTTCTCTATTACACTATTAAAGAAAGGAATTAGCGGAATCATATGTAAATTAGTCAAACAAACAGGAGCTAAACGAACTGGACGAAACAGAAAAGCAATCCATACCCGCCAAATGGCCACGTGGAGTTCAACGGTCGTTTCACTCTACGAATTTGGGTGCACGCTACGCTATAACAATTAACAACCCAAATCCCCCTTTCTTTCTCCTCTTTCAGTTGGCTGCTAATTCTAATTTATGAAGTAATTCACCTCTTTTATTATTCTCTATTCCTGGTCCACGTAATCCTTTTTGTTATTGATTTTGAAAATAGGATAAAAGAATATAAATATAAAAAATATAAGATAAAATAAATAATAAAAAATTTAATTTATCTTACTTTTTATATAAAATTAAAAAAAACATAATTATAAAAAATTAATAGTAATAATAAAAAATAAATTATTTTTCTAACAAAAAAATATAATATACTGACTGAGTATTTTAAAACACAATATTTGATGCGTCTATAGTCAAAATTACTTGTGACTCTTGTTAGTTGTTAGCTGTTTCTGCACCCACTGAACAACATTCTCACATGATTGGAACACCCGTAACACATCCAACGCCTCTCCTCAGGCCACGTGTTTACTCGATTCATCCAACGGTGCCTGCACTCCCTATTATATAAAAGAACCTTGAGCGTTTGCGTTTCTCTCTCTCTCTTTCTTTCTTCCAACTTCTTTGTTGTTCCCTTTTTCTGTACGTTGGGGAGAAAAAGGTCATCCATTGTTCGTGAAAACGAGGGTTTCGATTGGCTGGTACTTTTTGGGGCTAAATTTTTGAATAATAGACACTTTCTCAGATTTTAACGCTTAGGTATTCATTCATGATTAATGGCGATTTTTTTATTTTTTGTCAGTTCTTTTATTATTTACCTTTTTTGTTTTAACCTTAATTAGGAGTTCCTTGATGCTCTGAATCTTCCTAAAAAAAATGCGAACTTTCGAAACCGGTTTTTGGCGTTCAGCTTTTCAGTTCCTCTCATCTTTACTCGACTTTGTTATCCGATTACAAAAAATATTAAAAAGATTTTTTTTTATTGGATTCTGTTGTGTTTGTTTAACAATTTTATTTTTTATTTTTTATTTTTTGAATTTCTTCTAAATTGCGATTTTCGTTTAAGAGCTAAGCATGTACTGAAAAAATGAGTCAAGTTTGAAAGTTAAATTGGATTGGATTCTTTCAAGTTTTGGCTATTTTTATGTAGATTTCTGCTTTGATTCTGCTATTATACTTGCTTATGTGTCAAGGTCAATTTTAATTGTTTCTTACTGTTTTGAGAATAATTGTCTTGATTCAATGTACTTTAGAATATTGTTTTTGGCTTTGTTTTTTGGGTGTATACATTCAATGTATATAACAAACAAAATTTTAGCACCAATGCTAAGAGTTTGTATTTGTCTTTCTCTTGAACTTATATATGGTGGCCAGAAAAACCATTTGAATAGCCAAGCTGAACAATTCAACTCTACTAGCTGTTTGTGCTTGGAATTCAACTAGCACCTACCATTTTCTTGTCATACACGTTTTTTTTTCTTCAAAAAGGTTTATATAGAGGTAAAAACATACTCGTGTTTTCTTATTCAGATACTTCTTTAAAATTTAAAACGTGGGATTTCGTTCTTTTCTTCTTTTTTCATCAACATTGTTTTCACTTTGATTGATAGGGCTTCTTTGTTTTGGTGTGGTTTTGTAGTAATTAATCAAGTTCTTCATTATAGGTTTCTCCAGCAAGAGAGAGCTTTCTTGTTCAACAAGAGCTTGTGCTTATTGGATTATCAAAGAGTTTTGCTGCAGAATTTTGACACCGTTGGGTAAATGGCTGTGGCTTTTACCAACCTATCATGGTGGTTATGGAGTGGAAAGCATCAAGAGCCAAGAATCTCAAACAGTTCTTCTATAAATCCTTCAGCCGATTCAAATATGTGGGAATCGGATGTTTTGAGGTTTCCTTTGGTCAAGCAGGCTAACATGGGCTCTTCGACGAGGAGGGTGAAGCGTAAATGGCATAGTAGGGAAGAGAGGAAGATGGATAGGGAATACGATGTTGTTCTGGTTCCATCTGATGGTGGATGTGTCTCTGGTTCTGAATCCGATGATTCTGACTGGTCAATTGGCTGGTTGGAACCTCATGGACCTGGGTTCCCAAGTGATGATGAAACAGATAACAGCTTTGCCGTGCTGGTTCCCTGCTACGGGCGAGAACAAGCTTATGATATGATGGTGGAAGACCCGGGAAGCAACTTTCTGAGTGGTGTTGGGAACTTCCCTGATAGTTATTCAGATGGTAAGAGCATCTTTTCATTAACATCTATGAGAGTTTGTCCTTAAGCAGTTGTCAATTTGAGTTTCTCTGTTTAAGAAGTCATTATAATTTAAAGACATGGGTTTTGATTGAACAGTAGTTAAGAAAATAAAATCCTTTCAGAATGTTGGCTTCATGTTTTTAACACCATGAAATGTTTTTCTTTTCATCAGCTATGGAAATGCAATACAATCTGCTAGTCGAAAGAAGACTAGCTACATATAAATTTTTGGTTAGACTTAGCTGTCTGAATTGTTAGGCATATTATTTTGTAATTCATATTGCATATCTTGTGGATTTTTGCCCCGTTCTCTTATAAACAAAGTTAAAAATCATGTTATAAATGAAGATAAGCAGAGGAGTGAGTGATCTTGCTGCATCTATATTTAAATTCAGAATTAGGTAAATGTGATTTGGGGTTGATATTCACAATCATGAGCTAGTTTTAAATCCAATGGAAAAGTTCGGGTGAATTTTTTCTGTAGTAACATTGACATAAAAGGTTGATGTTCACTTGGCCTGTGTTCACATTGAATAATACTGTTTAGTACGAAAACATGGTAAATCAATAGTTACAAAGATAAGGTGGCGTTTGATTTCTTATATTTACTTTTTAATTGCATGCACAATCAAATTTTAGCATTTCAAATTCATAATTCCTTCTGACTAAGATCGTTGTACTAAAGAGCATCACTGTTTTCCTATCTGCAGAGAGCAAGAAATATGTGGAAAACTGGCTTTCGGCTCTTCGAAACACCTGATGGACAAACACTAATCATTGTGATTCTTGTGTCTGCATGAAGAAATCCCACTTTTGTGGTTAAGCCAATAACTGTGTATAATGTAAATACTGTTTAAAAAAAAAAAAGAAAAAAAAGCATGAACCATGAGGGAGCAGATTATGGTTCAAGAATAAAGCAGTTTGTGATGCTCTAACCTCTGTATGAAAATGTTATAATACTGCTATGCTGATTCCTGTCTCTCACTCTCTTTTGAGAATCAAACATTGTGCCTGAATTTGGAGTCAAGAGATCTGGATGAATTTGAATTTGGAGCTTGCAATTCGTTGATGTAAATATTTCATTGTGTAGATTCGGGAATTGATTGTAATATAGAAATCACGTGTACTTAAAAAACAGTTCATATAGCTGTATATGAATTTTGTATAATAGGATGTACTCTCTCTCTCTGTGTTGTTGGGTTCCCATGTATGTAGAGTTTAAAACATTTTTGTATAAATCCTAACTCATTTTAATTATTAGTAAGTAATGGATTTTGCTACAAAATCTGCAAATTTATCAGATGATATGGTTCTAATTGATGAGCTAGAAACAGATAAAGAAATTAGAGACATATGGGGATACAATCGAGTTTTGTGCAAACAAAGATAAACTAAAGCTATACTATATAAACCGAAACCTTGGCAGCAGGTTAACCATCCTGAGCTAGATACTTTTAGTAGTAGGGCCATCTTATTATAAATACGGGTTCAAATTAATATAACTTTTGAAGGCAATATAAATATTTTTTCTGTTTTCATTATCCGACTAGTTTAAATGCTTTTTCTATAGGAAAAAAACTACTTAGTAAATTGTCACAAACATCCTCCTCTATGAAAATAGCGTTTTAGTTCTTCAATGTTGCATTTGTTTGCAAGTATGAAATACTAAGAAAAGAATATGGGTAAACAAAATCATATTTGCTACACGAAATATAGATATAAGTAGTGTTTTGAAATATTAAATTAGTTTCTTTTTTTAGTATATTTTTAAATAGGTTCCTAAAGAATTTTGGATAGAATGTTTTTGTCTTCAAAAATATTTTATTATGTTAAGATACTTAAACTTTATAAAAATAAGAATATAAAATTTTGTATCACATATTTAAAGATTTATTTGTCTAAATAAAAACAATAGAACTGACTAAAATAGATACTTATATATTTTATTTTTGTAAAGTTCAATAATCTCAATATAATAAAATTTGTTGGAGATAAAAATATCCTATATAAAATTTTATAGAAACCTATTTAAATATATTCTTTATATTTTGTGTTTTGCTTAATATGATGGACATAGAAACAAATACAATAGTAAAAAATACAATTAATTTTTAACCTTTTTATTATTTTTATTAATTTTTATAATTATATATTTTATTATTATATATTTTTTAAAATTTTGTGTTAAAGAAATGAGAGTAAAATCTGAACTTTTATAATTTATTTTTATATTTAATTTATTATTAAATAAAATATAAAAATATTAATTTTTATATAATACAGCTCAACTGAGAAGGAATGACTTGTTGTCTCTAGTGGGTTCAGAAGTTATCATATCTGGCGTGGTATGCAATAATTTATCTGCTTGAAGTGTAATTAGCAATTATATCAAAGTATTAACGTAATGAATTAACTATTTTTGTCTTGTGCGAAACAAAAATTAGACCAATCATAAACTTGGACTAAAACAACCAATTATTGGCTTCCTTTGTGAACTTTTCTACTACTCTCTTTTCTTTTTAACATTTTATTTTCTTCTAAATTCAAAATGTAACTCAATGGAAATTTGGTTTAGAAAAAAAAAAAAACCTGGATTAGACAGGGACAACCCTTCTCTTCTTTCACTGCTTTTCTGAATATGTCATTAATAATTTATTAATTTAATATACTAGCAGAACAAATAAACGTCTAAAAGATGTAATTAATTAATTATAATAAAAGGTTGCTCGCTGAGGAAGGATTTAGCCGAGAGTGGAATCCACGATATTTGTGGGTTGGAAAGAAATGGCCAACAAAGACCAAAACCCAAAAACAGGCCTAACGTTAGAGTATATTTTGGAAAAAATGGCCTTCCAATAAATTTTCAATTTTTTTTTTTATTTTGTGCTTACAATGTTAATTTTGTTGTAAAAATATGATGAAAAGTAATAAATATATGAATATAAAAAAATTTGTATCTTGATAATATCCTCGTAATATAATACTTGGTAATTTATAAAAATAAATTTTGTATTTCACAAAATAATACACAAAAATTCAATACAAAAGTTAGAATAATGTAAACTTGTAAACTTAATGAGTGTTAAAATTTTCTCTTTGAGATTTATTTATACATGAAGGTTTTAAAATAAATAATAGTAAGATATTATTTATCTAAATCACTTACTAATTAATAAAAATACATTATAAAAATTCATACCCCATTAATTGATAATATTTCATACTCCATGATGATAGGACATTCATAATGGATAATATTTTATATTCCATTATATATAATAATACTCTATGATATTTACAATAATAATTATTTTATAATACTCATCTTTAAATGTCATTAGGGATATAACTCGCTAAAAATTTTGTCAAGAAAAATCCTACGATATAAAAAATCTGAATAAGAAGAAAAGAGTACAATATTCTTTATAATAAAAATTGTTCATTAAAAAACGTCATAAAAAAAATTCAATGGATAAAATCCTTATCAGAAAAAAAGAGTATAGTCTTTTCATCTCTTGATAACATCCTATAAGATATCAAAAGCGACACATGATGATTTTGTGAACCTAATTTTCAAAGGAGGATGCAAAAAGTAAGGTATATAATCTGCCAAATTATCACTTGAACGAATTTGTTGAATCTCAATTATTCTTTGATTTTAAAGGTCGTGCGTGAGAAAGAACTGGGCGGTGAAGGCGGACCCTCCGCACCGACCACTCCATCGCATGCTGCGAAATCTAGAAATCTCTGATGGATATGGATAGCCAAAGTAAAAAAAGAACTACTCGGAGAATCTGACATACAAATTGGAAATCTAAACAAAATTTACCAAAATAGAAAGAAAAGGTCGAACTATTGGAAGCAAGGGAAAAGGAACATCGAGTGGGATCAAAGAAATTAGCAGACTGATCACTCAAGAGATACAAATAGGTGCAAATTCTGACATGACCACTCCCCACCATAACCCTCAGGGATGTTATGGACTCAACCGGTAATTTCAAATGAGTGACGAGACGTAGCTTTACTTTCCCTTCAAGGCGAAATATGGAGCCATAGAGCCATTCATTCTCCCCCATAATCTAGGCTGCGAGTACCCACTTTTGAGTTGAGCAATTCATATAACGTTATCTTCATACAATGTTGTAGGGATTATTTTCTTATCAGACAACTCACATGATAATTGAATATATATCCAATCAAACTCATGAGCCAAAAGCATTCACGACTTGCCTCATATATTGCAAGTATTTCAATATGATTGGAAAATATTGCAACTATACTTTATTTTATAGATTTTCATAATATAGTTGTGTTACCAAATGTAAACAAGTATTCTACCTTTATGGGGAATAGATAGATAACCTATACCTGCATAGCCAACTAATTATGATTTAAATGCATAAAGATAAAATAATCCCATATCAGTTGTTCCACGAAGATATCGAAACACAGTTTTATTCCGTTCCAATATCTTCTAGTTAGAGAGGAACTGTATCTCACTAATTAATAAGTTTACAGCAAATGCTATGACACTAAGATATAGTACTTCATAATAACCAAGTATTTTTTTTTTCATTTTTTTGTTAGAATGGATCTTTCTTCACACATCTAATGATCTGACGATTATTTGGGTTCTTATTGGATGTGATTCATTCATATCAAATTTTCTCTATGTAAGTCTTTTGATGAATAAATATCCCTTTTGTTACATTCTCAATCTAAAAGCCAAGACAAAATTTTATTTTTTCAAAATCTTTTATCTCAAACTCTTCTTTTAGAACATTTATGATTGTTGGTATCTGTTCAAGATAATTAATGATATTTAAATCATCAACATACACATCAATTATAAATCAAGATACAGATTTTTTTATATAAAACTTCTTCTTTTAGAGCATTTATGATTATTGGGATCTCTTAGGGAGAACCAATGATATTTAGATCATCAACATATACATCAATTATAAATCAAGATTCATATTTTTTTTATATAAATATATAGGCAAATATCATTATTTTTGAACTCTTTTTCATCAAATGCTCTGTAAGATGGTTGTACCACAACCATATAGATTACTTTAAAACATATAAAGATCTTTGCAATATAACCGAATATAATCATCGAAAATTCTCTTTCAATGATTAAGATATCTTTAGTATTTGAAGGACTTTCATATAGATATTATAATCTAATGATCCATGTAGATAGGTCGTAACCACATCCAATAGATACATATTTTGTTTACGATATGCAAATAAGCTAATCAAATATCTCAAGGTAATTGCACATACCACAGGAGAATAGATCTCTTCATAGTCTATACCAGATCTTTGTGAGAAATCTTGTGCTACAAATTGAAATTTATAATGTACAATTTTATTATTCTCATTTTATTTTCTCACAGATACCCATTTTTATCCAACAGATTTTACACTTTCGAGTGTTCGGACTATAGGTCCAAAAATTTCATATTTTCCAGGTGAATCTAATTCATTTTTATGGCGTTTTTCCATTTTTGCCAATCTTTTCATCGACATTCTTCGATGATTTTTTGTTCAGAATCCTCATTTTCATGCATAATATGTAGCGCTATGTTATATGCAAATATATCATCGACATCATTTCTCTTTGATTCCATTTTTCTCCCGTAAAGACATAGTTTATTGAAATCTCATCATTTTGACAATTTTTAGGTACCTAAACATCTTTTGATATTTCAATTATATCATGAATTTGGACAACAATATGTGTCATAACTATGTCTTTGTCCTCTTGAATAGGAAGATTATTTGCCTCTTTATTACAATTTTCCTCTCTTATCTTACGAAGATTTTTATCTTTAGAATCAATTGGTCTACCACGCTTTTAACATTTAGTTGTACTAATGACCATTTCTCCAACAGGGACATGAATTCGAATTAGAACATTTTCAATTGGTATATAGAATTTCATTGTTCTTTTTATATCAAAAAATACATCAAGCAATTCATTTGATTTTCTACAAATGTATAATCTTTTTAATTTCTAATTCAGATTGTCTTGATCAGTGACGGGCTCAAAAAATTTTAGAAGTGGGGTCAAAAATATATACACTAAAATAAAATTTGTTGAACATTATTAATTATATGGAGATATAAAAATTAAAAAAATTAGTGAACACTTTTATTTTTAAAATATTATTCATTATATATAATTTATAAAAAAATATTTTTTATTTCTAAAACTTGAACTTAAAATATTTTAATTAAATTATAAAAAATTTGTTATTCTAACTAATTTTTTATACATATTTAATAATAAAAGACTGAATCAATTAGCACATTAGCAGCTAATGATACACTAGTATTTATAATTTGAAACTAGAATTATATATGAATACTAGAAAAATTAAGTTTGTATATAAAGAGTATGTTTATATAAAATAATAGAAATATAGTTTATAACTTTTTCTTTCTTTTTAAAATAATTAAATTTATTATATATTTTTTAATTAAGGTTTAATTACTCTGCAGGTCCCTATAGTTTCACCGAATTTTCAATTAGGTCCCTATACTTTTTTTCTTTTCAATTGGGTCCCTATACGTTAATTTTTTTTTCAATTTAGTCATTGTTAACGTTAAACGTTAAAAAATGTTAATGAATTGTGAAATTACTTGTATACCCCTAGGGACTTAATTGAAAAGAAAAAAAGTATAGAGACCTAATTGAAAATTTAGAGAAATTATAAATATTCAATGAAAGATATTCATATAATCCCTATTTAATAATTCTACGACATAAAAAATATTTCTATAATCCCTTTTATTTTATCACTATCATTTTTTTTCTTATTTATATACAAATTGTACCAAAAATACCGTCTCTTTATTTTTTTGACTTTCAAAATACCTTATCTTAAGAATATACAAAAATAATAATGGATAAAATGAAATAGAAAAATAGTAGTAATAAGTATAATATAAAATTCAATTTTCATCACTCAAGTATTTATTATGACTAACATAATGAAAGAACTTACATATGGCATATGGTAACAAGAATCATTGATAGAATAATAACTAAAATTATTTACAAAAATTGAGTTCTATATAGTTCCTCAAACAAGAGAACTAATTTAGCTCACAAAAACTCAAAAATAAGTATATTGAAGAAATGAATTTTCCTTATGGTAACAAGAACTATCAAAAAGAAATCCCTAAAGGCTGCTTGCTCTAGCATAAACAGATATTCCATCTCCCTTAGATATGATCTTTACCATTGCAACTGATGCCAAGTGACGCACAGGCCGTCGAACACCAAAAATGAGCAGGGAATACAATGCATCCTCACACCGTCTTTGCCACAACAAAATATTTTCCTAGAAGATATGATAAATTGTAACATCAAAAAACACATCAAGATTTTTAATGAAAACCTAAATCAACAACAACAAATAATATCAAATGAATAGCACCAAATCTTAATTAAAAGCCAATTCTCAAAAGGTATGTTTTTCATTCCAATTTTAAGAGTAGTTGGTCCATTGAATGGATAGAAAATCCACATTGCAAGGCAAATAGTAATATTTCATTAGTAATACAAATATGGTAAAAGTAATATGGTAAAAGTAATATGCTGACCTTGCAGGGAACAGAACCAAATATCAAATTACAACTCCAAAGCACCACAAAGGAAATAAATAAATATTCCAGTTCCTAGGTTCTGATCGAATTAACTTAAAGCACCTTAAGAATGAATCCTACTCAGCATAAAACTCAATATGTGAGCAGATGACCAGAATTTACTGCTAAACATATTAAACTTCATCTCGCATGAATAATATTGAAGCATTACCCTTTTATTTTTTTCACCTTATATTCAATTAGAATTTACATCCAAATGGTCACTACTGTAGAACCCACCTCCACTAAGCAAAGCATCCAATACCTAGCCATCCAAGATGTTTGTGATAAGACAAGTATGTTTGCATATAATATTAGCTTGTAGGTCATTTATTGAAGGAGTTTGCCATAATTGAAGGCCTAGATATAAAAGCAAACCAGAGATTATACCTCAGCAGTGATAATCCAATTGAAGATATTTAAGGTATTAAAACTACTACTACATCTCCCCTTAGAAAGGTGAAATTGCAAGCAGTGAGAGAGTAAACCAACACAGCCCTACCTACATCCATGGTGTTTGCACCCTCAGACAGCACTCCCGGAGCCGGGCTTCTGACTCCAAGAATCGCAATCTGTCTCAAGAAATAAAAACAATATAGTAATTGAATTGAGAAAATCACCAGGGTGAGAAACATTTTTGCTTCGAACACTAGGTACTCAATGTGAATATAACAGAACCACAATGCCTACAATTAATACAGTTACACGGCATAAAAAAATTTTGAGGAATCCATACTTTAGTGCTCCCATACACATTTGTAACTAGTCTAAAACCTTTTCCATGAATTACACAATTATAGTGAATAGATTATCAATGCCAAAAAATAAAACACAACTATGAAGACATGAATGACTTGATACCAAACAAATAGCAGCACAAAATTCAAAATCTTATACATTTAACAACCAAAACGAAATAAAAATGAAGAAACTAACTCACCTGTTGTGGCAGATCGAGTGTGCAGGCAGCAAGGCGAGGCAAGGTGCGGCGAGATAAGGCGAGGCGCGCCGAGTGGCGGACAGGGCTTCGACGGATCAATCAGTGCAGATCCTCAGAGACCGACAGACCAATGGAAGCTATGGATGAAGACGACGGATCGACAGCTATGGATGAAGATGATGGACTGACGGAGGAGAACGCACCGCACACAATTTTCAGGCTAGGGTTTTTTTTCCTTTGGAACAAAATGCCAAGAGGTTTTTAGGTATTTTGAAAAAATAGAGATATCTCCAGTTAGTTACCTAATCTAAACAGAAGAATATTCGTGTTTTAAACAGAATATTCTGTTATCTTAGACGGTATTCTCACGGCAGGGACTTAATTGAAAAAAAATTAACGTATAGGGACTCAATTGAAAAGAAAAAAAGTATAGGGACCTAATTGAAAATTCGGTAAAACTATAGGGACCTGCAGAGTAATTAAACCTTTAATTAATTTAATTTTGATATAATGTTAGATGAAAGATTTTATGCATCTATTTAATTATGGGAAGAAGGGACAAAAGTACACCTGAAAGTTTGCACGCTGGACATGATTACACTTCAATCATTTAATGAGTCACGCGTGCACACCATTTATACACTCCGGCGGATACAATATTTTTCGTATTTATTTTGTTTAGGAAGAAGGGACAAAAATACACGTGAAAGTTCACACACTTGACACAATTACACTTCAATCATTTAACGTCGCCACACGCCAATGGTCAGAAGGGTAAATGTGTCCGCCGGAATGTATAAATGGTGTGAAAATGATTAAAATATAATTGTGTCTAGCGTACGAACTTTCAGGTGTACTTTTGTTCCTTCTTTCTCAATTATGTGTTGTAATTTAAATATTTTTTATTATTGTTTCTAAAAATAAAAAAATATATTCTAAATTAATAAATTAATCAATTCATTTTAAAATTTTATATGCAACATAGGTACATATAATAGAACAAAAGATATAAAACAAGTAATAAGAATGAATAAATTGAGAATAAAATAAAATATATAAAGTCATGAAGAAAATAAAACATTAGATTAATACCTAAATTATAATTGTTTGAATTAAAATTTTCATTTGAAAATTTTAAAAGAGAAACAATGAAATTGAAAGATACATAGTCATAGAGATTTATATAAAAAAACATGAAGAATTTAAAATTTACTTTTTGATGAAGAAAAGATGACTACTAGACAAGGAATAGAAAAAGAAGGTTTAAAATATAAAAATAAGAAGAGGGTTTAAGAAAATAAAAGAGCAAAGACCTAAAAACTGAATTTGATTAGGTTAACTAATAGTCAAAATAATAAAAAAATAAATTTGAGATTTTGACCAATTAAATTTAATTTATTTGTAATGGGAACATTTGAAATTTAAAATAAGGACATGTTATATATAAATATTTTTTAAAAAAAATTGAAAATACAGTGGGGCAAGTGACCCCTCATGCTTGTTGCTAGTTCCGTGCCTTGTCTTGATTGAGGATCCAAATGTATTAATGATAATGCATTTTTAATTTAACTCTTTTTTCATATGTTTATTCTTTCTTCCTAATGTTGAAAATAATATCTCATTAAAGTGACAATTTGAAAATCAAACTTTAAATACATTTTCTGTTTATATCTCTAGATACTTCATAATAGAAAGAGAATCATATTTAACATATATTTTTTATTTTTCTTAGGGCCCATTTTGGTGCGATTAAGTGGAGCAATTAAAACTCACATCCAAATATTTTCAAATGGAATATATTTGGCTATTGGCCAAAAGTCAATTGTAAAGGATAAAATTTGTGGTGACTTGTTGATGTTAAACGAATAAGTATTGCAAGATGTAAAATAGCATGCTCCGAGTAGAAATTGAGAGATTCGTTCTCATAAATAGGAGTATAGAAATTAACTAGAGGCATTTAATAAGTGATTCTACTAGTTCATTTTGTGTATGAGCATGGGTTATATGGTCATATAATAAGTATCAAAGGTTTGGAAAGTAAATTCACCAATATTATCAAGACAAATATTTTTATTGAATTTTCTAAAAATTGTGCTTTTAATTTTATAATTTGTGCAAGTAGCCTCGCAAACACCAAATTGTGAGATGATAGTAAGTATACATGAAACCATCTTTAAGATGTGTCTATTAGCATCATAAAATATATAAAAGATCCATATGGTGGATAAATTAGTCTATATATATCACCTCGAATTCACTTAAAGAATTCAGGAGACTCAAATCCAATCTTTATTGCTAATGACCTTACAATCCGTTTTTCTTGAGAACATGCAGAACAATATAACTCACCGGATTAAAGAATTTTATAGTTCTTCAATGAATGCTCTTACTATAACATGTGCTTTAATTGCACTAATATGAGTATAATATATATCAAAAAAAAAGTATAGACATTTTTTTCAATATGACTTTCTTATTTGAATAACAACTCATAATATAGAGGAACTCATTTTTTTGTTGCCCATAGTATCCCTCAACCTGATAGGTTAAAGACTAATCCATCGTGAATCTGAGTTCCATTTAAGGGTTTGTCACTGGCCAATAGATTGTTGCATGCACAAGGCGAATAGAGAAACTCATTATTATCCTCATTTACTATCATTGATATCCATTCTTATGGATATCTTTAAAACTCAACAAGCTTTTGAGACTTTGAAGATAATAATATATTATTTATAACAAGTTTTGTTCTTTCGAAGAACAAAATAATAGCTATTCTAGAGTTATCAATCATTTTACTTGTACTAATAGTAATAGCAATACTTGCCTCTTCATGTACAAAGTTGATAAAATACTTTTTTTTGAGAATACTGTGTATATTTACACTATCTATAAGATAAATATCTTCTATTTATACTATAATCATTTTCTACACAAGAAAGAGTAAACAATATGTGAAAATACAATTCAATATATGATTTATCGTTAAAATTATTTTTTTTAAATTTATAACTCAATCATTTTGTTATATATATATATATAGAGAGAGAGAGAGCGCTAAATAAAAATCTTATTTGCATAGTTATTTTATTTATTATACACATTATAATAGCACAAGTTTGTTGATTGATTCTTTGAAAGCTATGTAGATGGACAATGTAACACTCTAACTTTTAACACGTCATGATCGTACCAAAAGTAAGGCGTTATGGACCTAGTTTCTTTTATTATAAATTTACTATTGAGCCTTTACGTCGATATCGCGTTTCAGTTTTTGAGAAAATTCCAAAAAAAAAACGTTATTTTTACTAACTAAAGTCACATATCAAGAGATCTTCAAACATTAATATTCACATCATTACTAATAATAATAAGCGCTATACAATTAAATTCAATATAAAACTCGATTAAAATTTCTATCCCTCTGTATAAAATAAAATCTAAAATAACAAAGGCGAGGGAATTCTATGAAAGCAACTCAACTCATAACTTAACTTAAAATAAAACTAATAACTATCCGCAGCTTCAAGCTGAGTCTTCAAACCTGTGTTATTGAAAGGGTGAAAGATTTTTGGGTGAGAACAAACCGTACGTTCTCAGTAGAGAATGAGAATGCCGTAAAAGTAATAAAATAAAGTGCAAATAATTAACTTTACTCAATAAAACAATATTTTTTTATCAAATCCTTTGAAAATACTTGGTGCACGAAAATCACACTCACACTATGTAATTCCGCACAACTAACCAGCAAGTGCACTGGGTCGTCTAAGAAATACCTTACGTGAGTATGGGTCGATCCCACGGAGATTGTTGGCTTGAAGCAAGCTATGATTATCTTATTATTCTTAGTCAGGATACCGATAGGATTCTTTAATTTCAGTTGTAAAAAGTGAAAGAGCATGAAAAGAGTAATGGTTACATTGTAATGGAGAATGTGTTGGAGTTTTGGAGATGCTTTGTCTTCTGAATCTCTACTTTCCTACTGTCATCTTCTTCACGCACACAAGGTTCCTTCTATGGCAAGCTGTGTGTTGGTGGATCACCGTTGTCAATGGCTACCATCCGTCCTCTCAGTGAAAATGGTCCAGGTGCGCTGTCACCGCACGGTTAATCATCTGTCGGTTCTCGATCATGTCGGAATATGATCCATTGATCCTTTTGCGTCTGTCACTACGCCCAACACTCGCGAGTTTGAAGCTCGTCACAGTCATCCAATCCCTGAATCCTACTCGAAATACCACAGACAAGGTTTAGACTTTTCGGATTCTCAAGGATGCTGCCAATGGATTCTAGCTTATACCACGAAGATTCTGATTAAGGAATCTAAGAGATACTCATTCAATCTAATGTAGAACGGAGGTGGTTATCAGGCACACGTTCATAGGTTGAGAATGGTGATGAGTGTCACGGATCATCACCTTCTTCATATTGAAGTGCGAATGAATATCTTAGATAAAAACAAGCGTGTTTGAATAGAAAACATAAATAATTGCATTAATTCATCGAGACGCTGCAGAGCTCCTCACCCCCAACAATGGAGTTTAGAGACTCATGCTATCAGAGAATACAAAGTTCAGATCCAAAATGTCATGAGGTACAAAATAAGTCTTTAAAAGTTGTTTAAATACTAAACTAGTAACCTAGGTTTACAGAAAATGAGTAAACTAAGATAGATAGTGCAGAAAGTCACTTCTGGGACCCACTTGGTGTGTGTTGGGACTGATACTTGAGCTTCTCACGTGCATGTGCTGTTTCTGGAGTTAAACGTCAGGTTGTAACCTATTTCTGGCGTTTAACTCCAACTTGCAACCTGTTTCTGGCGTTCAACGCCAGAATGCAACATGGAACTGGCGTTAAACGCCAGTTTATATCATTTATCTTCGCGCAAAGTATGGACTATTATATATTTCTGGAAAGCCCTAGATGTCTACTTTCCAACCCAATTGAGAGCGCGCCAATTGGACTTCTGTAGCTCCAAAAAATCCATTTCGAGTGCAGGGAGGTCAGAATCCAACAACATCAACAGTCCTTTTTCAGCCTGAATAAGATTTTTGCTCAGCTCCCTCAGTTTCAGCCAGAAAATACCTGAAATCACAAAAAAACTCACAAACTCATAGTAAAGTCCAGAAATATGAATTTTTCCTAAAAACTAATAAAAATTATACTAAGAACTAACTAAAACATACTAAAATCTACATGAAATTACTCCCAAAAAGCGTATAAAATATCCGCTCATCACAACACCAAATTTAAACTGTTGCTTGTCCCCAAGCAACTAGATAAATAATATAGGATAAAAAGAAATCAAGAAGCAATAATATCTCAGATTTTTAAGTGAAGCTCAGATTCTAATTAGATGAGCGGAACTAGTAGCTTTTTGCTTCAAAACAGTTTTGGCATCTCATTTTATCCTTTGAAATTCAGAATGATTGGCATCCATAGGAACTTGGAATTCAGATAGTATTATTGATTCTCCTAGTTTATTATGTTGATTCTTGAACACAGCTACTTTATGAGTCTTGGCCGTGGCCCTAAGCATTTTGTTTTCCAGTATTACCACCGGATACATAAATGCCACAGACACATAACTGGGTGAACCTTTTCAGATTGTGACTTAGCTTTGCTAGAATCCCCAATTAGAGGTGTCCAGAGTTCTTAAGCATACTCTTTTTCCTTGGATCATGACTTTAACCACTCAGTCTCAAGCTTTTCACTTGGACCTGCATGCCACAAGCACATGGTTAGGGACAGCTTGATTTAGCCGCTTAGGCCTAGATTTATTTTCTTGGGCCCTCCTATCCATTAATTCTCAAAGCCTTGGATCCTTTTTTACCCTTGCCTTTTGGTTTGAAGGGCTATTGGCTTTTTCTACTGCTCCTTCTCTCTCTCTCTCTCTCTCTCTATCTCTCTCTCTCTCTCTCTCTCTCTCTCTCTCTCTCTTTTTTCACTGCTTTTTCTTGCTTCAAGAATCAATTTCATGATTTTTCAGATCAACAATAATATTTCTCTTGTTCATCATTCTTTCAAGAGCCAATAATTTTAACATTCATAAAATTCAATATAAAAAATATGCACTGTTCAGGCATTCATTCAGAAGACAAAAAGTTTTGCCACCACATCTAAATAATTAGAATTTTTCTTATTAAAAACTCGAAAAAAATATTGCCTCTTTATTCTAAAAATATACTATTTTATTTATGTTTGATGATGATGAGAAAAATAAATTATAGCTTAATTAGAGATAAAATCAAAATAGATATGCTAATTACTACTACTCATATGTAACTTCTAAGGTAAATTCCTAATAAGAACAACTATCACAGAGTTAAGGCTAATATTAGGACTCAACAACCTTTATTTTAGAAGGTGGATGCTCCTTTAATCTGTGGGGTGCTAGGCCCTTCATGAGACAACTTCTGACGCTTCAGTTGCTTCAGTTCACGCCCTTGCTCTTCTTGTTCCTTAGCAGTTTGCAAAGCAGGCTATTTTGATTTTGCTGTTCTTCCTTTAGTTGCTCCATAGCTTCTTGCAATTTGGTGACAGATGCTTCAAGACGCTCCCAGTATTCAATTTGAGGGATTTCCGGGAGGAACTCCTATGCTTTCCTCTTGATGGGGTCGTCCTGCACTTGTTGTCCTTCCATTGACTTTTTTGTGATTGGTCGCTCAATTGAGATATACTCAGTTACTCCCATCTTCACCCCAGCATCTTTACATAGCATAGAGATTAAGCTTGGATAAGCCAATTTGGCATCTTTGGAGTTCTTGTTTGCAATTGTGTAAAGTTCACAAGAAATCAGCTGATGAACTTCCACTTCTTTTCCAAGCATAAAGCAATGGATCATTACTTCTCTTTTGATGGTGACTTCAGAGCGGTTGCTAGTGGGTAGTATAGAACGCTCAATGAAGTCCAGCCAGCCTCTGGCGACTGGTTTGAGATCTTCTCTCTTGAGTTAATTTGGGACACCCTTTGTGTTGGTTATCCACTTGGTTCTAGAGAGGCATATGTCCTCTAGAATTTCGTCCAAGCCCTTATTTGTTCTCATCATTCTCCTATTAAAGGAGTCTGGGTCATCTTTCAGCTGAGGTAGCTTAAAGATCTCCTGATTTTGTCAGGGTGAAGGTGAACAATCTTCCCTCTGACCAAGGTCCGATAGTCATAGAAGGCGGTTCCAGCTATTTTCTGCCTGTCTGTTTGCCACAGATTAGAGTAAAATTCCTGAACCATGTTTCTTTCCACCTTTATTTCAGGATTAGCTAGGATTTCCCAGCTCCTGTTTCGAATTTGCTCTGGGATCTCTGGATATTCGTCTTCTTTCAGATCGAATTTAACTTCCGGGATCACTGACCTTAGACACATTATTTTGTAGTAATGGTCTGAATGTTCTTTGGTTAAGAACTTCCCTTGATTCCAAAGTAGTTTTGGAATATTCTCTTTCTTGCCTCTTGGAGTGGTTTGTTTTCCCTTAGAAGCCATGATCTTAGTAGGTATTAGTTTAGTGATCACGAATAAACACACCAAACTTAGAGGTTTGCTTGTCCTCAAGCAAAAGAAAGGAAAAGAGAGGGATAGAAGGAGAGCCAATTTCGAATGGTGGAGGAGAGGAGGGAGGCCGAATGTGGATTTAAAGGGGAGGGGGTGGGTTTTCGAAAATTTTGAAAAAGATAAAATAGAAGATATGATTTGTAAAAGATAAGTATGATAGGAAAAAGATATAATTTAAAATTTGAAAAGTTATGAAAGATATTTGAAAAAAATAAATCTGAATTTTGAAAAGAAGATATGATGAGTTTAAAAAGATTTGAAAAGAATTTAAAAATATAATTGAGTTTTGAAAAAGGTTTGAAAAGATTTTGAAGAAGAATTAAGAAACAAGTTTAGGATTAAAAATTTTTGGAATTGAAGTTGAAATATGAGAGTTTGTAACATGTTTATGCAAGAAATCATGAATTGAAACATGAAAAATGGAAAAAATTTGAAGTGAAAAACGAATTTACCTCCTCCCCACAATCCTGGCGTTAAACGCCCAAACGCTGCATGTTTTGGGCGTTTAACGCCCATTTGTAGCTTCTTCTGGGCATTTAACGCCCAGCTGTAGCATCTGGCTAGCGTTAAATGCCAGAAAATCCTTTATTACTAGGCGTTTATCTGAACGCCCAGGATGCTGCCAATCTGGCGTTAAACGCCCAGAAGTTGCTTCTTTCTGGCATTTAACGCCCAGATGACTATCTCTACTAGCGTTAAACGCCCAGTAGATGCTTCTTTTGGGCGTTTAACGCCCAAAGCAGCTCTTACTGGATTTTTTGCACCAGTGAGCTTCTTTTTACTGTTTTATCCTCTTAATCCTTCTGTAACTCTGTGAACTCATGCAATTTCTATTTTACCTTGAAGATAATTAGTATGAACCTGTAAAATTCAATTAATTAACAAAATGGCTGGGTTGTCTCCCAACAAGTGCTTCTTTATTGTCTTTAGCTGGACTATTACTGAGTTTTAATCAAGTATCAATTTTGAGCATTCTTGCTCAAAATTTCTTTCAAGATAATGTTTGACTCTCTGTCCATTAACAATGAACTTTTTGTTAGAATCATTATCCTGAAGCTCTACGTATCCATATGGTGACACACTTGTAATCACATATGGACCTCTCCACCAGAATTTCAATTTCCCAGGGAATAATCTGAGCCTAGAATTAAACAGCAGAACTTTCTGCCCTGGCTCAAAGAATCTGGATGATAGTTTCTTATCATGCCATCTTTTTGCTTTCTCTTTGTAAATTTTTGTATTTTCGAAAGCATTGAATCTGAATTCCTCTAGCTCATTTAACTGGAGCAATCGTTTTTCTCCAACTAACTTGGCATCAAGGTTTAGGAATCTGGTTGCCCAGTAGGCCTTATGTTCTAGTTCCACTGGCAAGTGATAGGCTTTTCCATACATAAGCTGGTATGGAGAGGTCCCTATAGGAGTCTTGAATGTTGTTCTGTATGCCCACAGAGCATCATCCAAGCTTCTTGCCCAATCCTTTGTATGGTTAATCACAGTTCGTTTCAGGATTCTTTTAAGTTCTCTTATAGAGACTTCAGCTTGCCCATTTGTCTGTGGATGATATGGAGTTGCCACCCTGTGGCTGACTCCATATCGAACCATAGCAGAGTAAAGCTGTTTATTGCAGAAATGAGCGCCCCATCACTGATTAGCACTCTAGGAACACCAAATCTGCTGAAGATATGTTTCTGGAGGAATTTCAGCACTGTCTTAGTATCATTAATGGGTGTTGCAATCGCTTTCACCCATTTGGATACATAATCCACTGCCACCAGAATATAAGTGTTTGAATATGATGGTGGGAAAGGCCCTATGAAGGCAATACCCCATACATCAAACAACTCAATCTCCAAGATCCCTTGTTGAGGCATGGCATAACTGTGAGGTAGATTGCCAGATCTTTCCCAACTGTCACAATTAAGTACAAACTCTCGGGAGTCTTTATGGAGAGTAGGCCAATAGAAGCCACATTGGAGGACTCTTGTGGCTGTTCGCTCACTTCCAAAATGTCCTCCATATTGTGATCCATGGCAATGCCATAGGATCTTCTGTACTTCTTCTTTAGGCACATATCTACGGATTACTTCTTCTGCACATCTCTTGAAGAGATATGGTTCATCCCAAAGATAGTACTTTGCATCTGTGATCAGTTTCTTTGATTGCTGCCTACTATACTCTTTGGGTATGAATCTCACAGCCTTGTAGTTTACAATGTCTGCAAACCATGGTACTTCCTGAATGGCAAAGAGTTTCTCATTCGGAAAGTTTTCAAAGATCACAGTAAGAGGGAGGGACGCCCCTTCTACTGGTTCTATTCGGGACAGGTGATCTGCTACTTGGTTCTCTGTCCCTTTTCTCTCTCTTATTTCTATATCAAACTCTTGTAGAAGCAACACCCATCTTATGAGTCTGGGTTTTGAATCCTGCTTTGTGAGTAGATATTTAAGAGCAGCATGGTCAGTGTACACAATCACTTTTGATCTTACTAAATAAGATCTGAACTTGTCAATGACATAAACCACTGCAAGTAACTCATTTTCTGTAGTTGTGTAGTTCTTCTGTGCGTCATTTAAAACACAACTGGCATAATAAATGACATGCAGAAGCTTGTCATGCCTTTGTCCCAACACTGCACCAATGGCATGGTCACTGGCATCACACATTAGTTCAAATGGTAATGTCCAGTCTGGTGCAGAGATGACTGGTGCTGTGACCAGCTTAGCTTTCAGAGTCTCAAACACCTGCAGACACTCCTTATCAAAGATAAATGACGTGTCAGCAGCTAGCAGATTACTCAGAGGTTTGGCAATTTTTGAAAAATCTTTTATAAACCTCCTAGAATCCTACATGCCCCAGAAAGCTTCTGATTGCCTTAACATTGGCAGGTGGTGGTAATTTTTTAATTACCTCTACCTTAGCTTGATCCACCTCTATTCCCTTGTTCGAAATTTTGTGCCCAAGGACAATTCCTTCAGTTACCATAAAGTGACATTTTTTCCAGTTTAAAACTAGGTTAGTCTCTTGGCGCCTCTTTAGAACTAGTGCTAGATGGTCAAGACAGGAGCTGAATGAGTCTCCAAATACTGAAAAGTCATCCATGAAGACTTCCAGAAATTTTTCCACCATATCAGAGAAAATAGAGAGCATGCACCTTTGAAAGGTTGCAGGTGCATTGCACAGACCAAATTGCATCCTTTTGTATGCAAATACTCCGGATGGACATGTGAATGCTGTTTTCTCTTGATCCTGGGGATCTACTGTAATTTGATTATAGCCTGAATATCCATTCAGGAAGCAGTAGTATTCATGATCTGCTAGTCTTTCTAGCATCTGGTCTATGAATGGTAAAGAAAAATGATCCTTTCTGGTAGCTGTATTGAGCCTTCTATAATCAATACACATACGCCACCCTGTAACTGTTCTTGTAGGAACCAGTTCATTTTTTCATTATGAACCACTGTCATGCCACCCTTCTTGGGGACGACTTGGACAGGGCTTACCCAGAGGCTATCAGAAATAGGATAAATAATCCCAGCCTCTAGTAATTTAGTGACCTCCTTATGCACCACCTCCTTCATGGCTGGATTCAGCCGCCTCTGCGGTTGAACCACTGGCTTAGCGTCACCCTCCAATAGGATCTTGTGCATGCATCTGGATGGGCTAATGCCCTTAAGATGACTGATGGACCACCCAAGAGCAGTCTTGTGTGTCCTTAGCACTTGAATTAGTGCTTCCTCCTGCTGTGACTCTAAGGTAGAGCTTATGCTTACAGGAAAGGTATCACCTTCTCCCAGAAATGCATATTTCAGGGATGGTGGTAATGGTTTGAGCTCGGGCTTGGGAGGTTTCTCCTCTTCCTGAGGTATTTTTAGAGGTTCTATTATTCTCTCTGGTTCCTTCAGATCAGACTGAGCATCTTTAAAGATATTCTCTAGCTCTGATTCGAGACTCTCAGTCATATTGACCTCTTTTACCAGGAAGTCAATAATATCAATGCTCATGCAGTCGTTTAGGGTGTCTGGATACTGCATAGCTTTGACAACATTCAACTTAAACTCGTCCTCATTGACTCTCAGGGTTACTTCCCCTTTTTGGATGTCAATGAGGGTTCGTCCAGTTGCTAGGAAAGGTCTTCCTAGAATGAGAGTTTCACTCTTGTGCTCTTCCATTTCCAGCACCACAAAGTCAGTGGGAAAGGCAAATGGCCCAACCTTGACAATATGTTCAATCACGCCTGATGGGTATTTAATGGAGCCATCAGCAAGTTGGAGACATATCCGGGTTGGTTTGACTTCTTCAGTCAAACCAAGCTTTCTGATAGTAGATGCAGGTATTAGGTTGATACTTGTCCCAAGATCACATAGAGCTTGCTTGGTACAAGTACCCTCTAATGTGCATGGTATCATAAAGCTTCCGGGATCTTTAAGCTTTTCTGGTGAGCTTTTCAGAATGACTGCACTGCATTTTTCAGTGAGGTAAACTTTTTCAGTTTCTCTCCAATCCTTCTTATGACTTAAGATCTCTTTTATGAACTTAGCATAAGAGGGTATTTGCTCAAGTGCCTTTGCAAACGGAATCTTTATTTCAAGAGTCCTGAGATAGTCTGCAAAGCGGGCAAATTGCTTATCCTGTTTCGCTTGGCGGAGTTTCTGAGGATAAGGCATTTTGACTTTGTATTCCTCAACCTTAGTTGCTGCAGGTTTATTGCCTACAGATGTGGGTTGAGAAGCCTTTTTAGAGAGGTTGCTATCAGCACTTGTATGTGTCTGATCCCCCACTAGTGTTTGAATGCCAGGGGTAGAAGCTGGAGTGGCGTTAGACGCCAACTCCTTACCTGTTTCTGGCATCTGAACGCCAGAACTGAGCTTCCTTTGGGCGTTCAACGCCAACTTCTTGCCTGTTTCTGGCGTTTGAACACCAGAACTGAGCATGGGTTGGGCGTTTAACGCCAGTCCTTCACCCTTTTCTGGCGTTTGAACGTCAGAATTGTTCCTCTCTGGGCTCTTATTGTCCTCAGAGGGATTTTGGGTAGCAGTTTGTTCATTTCTTGGCTTCCTGCTGCCTTGAAGTGAGGTATTTAATGTTTTCCTACTTCTTAATTAAACTGCTTGGCATTCTTCTGTTATTTGTTTTGATAACTGCTATTTTGTTTGCTTCAACTACACTTCCATATTCATATTAGCCATTCTTGTGTCTTGTAGTATCTTCTTGAATTCAGCTAGCTGTTTTGTTAGAAAATCTAATTGCTGATTGAATTCAGTAACCTGTTCTGCAGGACTGAGTTCAGCAGTTACTATTTTAGCCTCTTCTTTCATGGAAGATTCACTGCTTAGGTACAGATGCTGATTTCTGTCAACTATATCAATGAGCTCTTGAGCTTCTTCAATTGTCTTTCTCATGTGGATAGATCCACCAGCTGAGTGGTCTAGAGAAATCTGAGTTTTCTCTGTAAGCCCATAATAGAAGATGTCTAATTGCACCCACTCTGAAAACATTTCAGAGGGACATTTTCTTAGCATCTCTCTGTATCTCTCCCAGTCATCATAAAGGGATTCATTATCTCCTTGTTTAAAGCCTTGGATGCTCAGCCTTAGCTGTGTCATCCGTTTTGGAGGGAAATATTAATTCAGGAATTTTTCTGACAGCTGTTTCCATGTCCTTATGCTAGCCTTAGGTTGGTTATTTAACCACCTCTTAGCTTGGTCTTTTACAGCAAATGGAAACAGTAATAATCTATAGACATCCTGATCTACTTCTTTATTATGTACTGTGTCAACAATTTGTAAAAATTGTGCCAGAAACTCTGTAGGTTATTCCTGTAGAAGACCGGAATACTGGCAACTTTGCTGCACCATGATAATGAGTTGAGGATTTAACTTAAAACTACTGACTCCGATGGAGGGTATACAGATACTACTCCCATATGAAGCAGTAGTGGGGTTAGCATATGACCCCAGAGTCCTTCTGGACTATTCATTTCCACTTAGGTCCATGATGGAGAAAGGGAGATGACGTGGATTTATTTTATAATTTCGAAATAATAATAAAATAAAATAAAATAAAAACTAAAATAAAAATTTGAAAAAGTTTTATGAATATTTTCGAAAAAGTGAGGATAGAGAAAGTGGTTAGGATATTTTTGAAAAATATGTGATTTTTTTAAAAAAAATCTTAAAAGGATAAGATTTTGAAAATTTTGAAATTAAAATCTGAAAATTTAAAAAAAAATTCGAAATAATTGCTAAAAAAAATAGTTATAAAGGATAATTTTTTTATTTTTTAATTTTATTATGAAAGAGAAAAATACACAAAAGACACAAGACTTAAAATTTTTAAATCCAATGCTCCTTGTTTTTGAAAATTTTTGGGGGGGAAATACCAAGGCACACCAAACTTAAAAATTTTAAGATCAAAGCACAAAGAAGACTCAAGAACACCTTGAAGACTCACAAGAACAACAAGAACAAAAGAAAGAACACCAAACTTAAAATTTGGCATAAGATTTAATCAAAGAAAAATTATTTTTGAAAAAGTTTTAAAAGGAAGATAGCCAATTGCCAAGAACATAAACCAACGCTCTAACCAACTGAGCTATAAATTTAACATGTTTTAAAAAGATATTTAATAAATAAAATTTTTTTTTTTGAAAACTAAAAATTTGAAAATGCACAAGAAAACCAAGAAAAGATACAAAACAAGACAAACCAAAGATCAAACACGAAAAATTGACAAGAACAATTTGAAGATCAAGGAAAAATAAAGAACATGCAACTCGAAAATTGAAAGACAAAGAAAAGCATGCAATTGACACCAAACTTAATACTTGACACTAAACTCACAGAAAAACTAAAAATTAAAAAAATATTTTTGAAAAAAGAATTTTTCAAAAGAAAATAAAAGACTCTGAACCAAAAGACAAAATTTTCCTAATCTAAGCAACAAGATTCACTGTCAGTTGTTCAAACTCAAACAATCCCCGCCAACGGCACCAAAAACTTGGTGCACGAAAATCACACTCACACTATGTAATTCTGCACAACTAACCAGCAAGTGCACTGGGTCGTCCAAGTAATACCTTACGTGAGTAAGGGTCGATCTCACGAAGATTGTTGGCTTGAAGCAAGCTATGGTTATCTTATTATTTTTAGTCAGGATACCGATAGAGTTCTTTAGTTTCAGTTGTAAAAAGTGAAAGAGCATGAAAAGAGTAATGGTTACGCTGTAATAGAGAATGTGTTGGAGTTTTGGAGATGCTTTGTCTTCTGAATCTCTGCTTTCCTACTGTCATCTTCTTCACGCATGCAAGGTTCCTTCTATGGCAAGTTGTGTGTTGGTGGATCACCGTTGTCAATGGCTACCATCCGTCCTCTCAGTGAAAATGGTCCAGGTGCGCTGTCACCGCATGACTAATCATCTGTCGGTTCTCGATCATGTTGGAATAGGATCCATTGATCCTTTTGCGTCTGTCACTACGCCCAACACTCGTGAGTTTGAAGCTCGTCACAGTCATCCAATCCCTGAATCCTACTCGGAATACCACAGACAAGGTTTAGACTTTTCGGATTCTCAAGGATGCTGCCAATCGATTCTAGCTTATACCACGAAGATTCTGATTAAGGAATCTAAGAGATACTCATTCAATCTAATGTAGAACGGAGGTGGTTGTCAGGCACGCATTCATAGGTTGAGAATGGTGATGAGTGTCACAGATCATCACCTTCTTCATATTGAAGTGCGAATGAATATCTTAGATAGAAACAAGCGTGTTTGAATAGAAAACAGAAATAATTGCATTAATTCATCGAGACTCTGTAGAGCTCCTCACCCCCAACAATGGAGTTTAGAGACTCATGCCGTCAGAGAATACAAAGTTCAGATCCAAAATGTCATGAGGTACAAAATAAGTCTCTAAAAGTTGTTTAAATACTAAACTAGTAATCTAGCTTTACAGAAAATGAGTAAACTAAGATAGATAGTGCAGAAAGGCACTTCTGGGGCCCACTTATTGTGTGCTGGGACTGAGACTTGAGCTTCTCACGTGTCTGGGCTTTTTCTGGAGTTAAATGTCAGGTTGTAACCTGTTTCTGGCGTTTAACTCCAACTTGCAACCTGTTTCTGGCGTTCAACGCCAGAATGCAACATGGAACTGGCGTTAAATGCCAGTTTACGTCATTTATCTTCGCGCAAAGTATGGACTATTATATATTTCTGGAAAGCACTGGATGTCTACTTTCTAAACCAATTGAGAACACACCAATTGGACTTCTGTAGCTCCAAAAACTCCATTCCGAGTGTAGGGAGGTCAGAATCCAACAACATCAGCAGTCCTTTTTCAGCCTGAATCAGATTTTTGCTCAGCTCCCTCAATTTCAGTAAGAAAATACCTAAAATTACAAAAAAACACACAAACTCATAGTAAAGTCCAGAAATATGAATTTTGCCTAAAAACTAATAAAAATATACTAACAACTAACTAAAATATATTAAAATCTACATAAAATTACCCCCAAAAGCGTATAAAATATCCGCTCATCAATACTCTTGGTTCTACTTTAGCTAACTAAATTACTTCTTTTTAAAATCTCTAAATTCAAAAAAAATTTTAAATATAAAACTAGTCACATTACCCGTTTCTCAATCACATAGTTAATCCTCAGTCAAATATCAATTCGTAATCACTTTAATACATTCACAAACAAATAGTTCAAGCAAGAGATTCAATTCAATGTACAAGCAAGTCACAACAGGACAAATAGAACAATCACAAAGAAATAAGACAAGCAAGCGCAATCAAATGCAAATGTGCAAACAACATAATGCATGTCTATCCCTAACGCAGGCCATGATCTCATGTGTCGGTTGCTTACCCACTCCCGACACTACCCGGGCACAAGTCCCAGATATGGCTTTCCAGATGCATACAGTGTGACTTTAAGTCGTACGGCTAGGCCGCATACAGTGTGACTTTCCAAATCAATAAACGTACATCTGGAAAGCAGTTCTCAGTGTGTGGGCGTTCCCACTTTACATTAGCACTAAGGCCTAAACAATGTCACACCTGCTCTCCTGTGGCAGACAATCTCTTTAAGTTAATATATTCTTTAAATCCTTGTTCTCTACTCTCTTGTGACAGAGATTCCTTTTCTTAAAAAACCGAGTTCAAAACAATACTTAAAACAAAATCTCTCCTTGCAAAATTGGATTTAAAACATTATGTTTTTCTTAATAAATCGAGTTTAAAAATAGAATACAAATTTTCTCAACTAAATAAATCTCAAATAATTTAATTTTCCAAGACCAAATTTTTTAAAATAACTTTTCAAATAAAATCTCAAATTTTATAAAATTTTGGCAGCATTTCCCCTAAAACTTGGGCTTAGCCACCCTTTTCAGGTTCCAACTAAACCATTTTCAACCTCTTTTCAATTATTTCTAATAACTCAAACTAATTCCAATATCAGAAATCATTTTCAAATTTCAGTTCAATACCAACAAATCGAACCAATTCCAATGTCAAAATCTTTACCGACCCTTAGAATCATTTTCGATAAATCAATAAAACTCGTTCCCAATATCTCAAATCGATTCAAATCGATTCAAATGCGGATTTGTTTTCAATATCAAATTAATCCCGAGCCAAGAAAATTCATTTTACATAGTATTTAATCAAAGCGACTTTCTAACTCAATAATTAGAATTTTCAGCAATCCTAATCAATCAAGAAATCAAATACATATTCATCAAATTTAGTCATTTCAAACAATCATAAATTATTTACAAATACCCACTAAATTTCTATGGCATTCATAGTTTAAATAAAATCTCCTACCTCTATACAAAATCAAAATCAACAAAAATTTTGAGAAAGTTTTTTGATTGAGCTGTTAAAAAAAAAACGTCAATAATTTTCTATACCTCCTAAAACTCTAATTAGCTGAACTTAAAAAAAAAAATTACGTCATAGATAATTTCTGTCAAACAAAAATAACACTAACATATAAAAAATAAGAATACAAATAATTTTATCAAATTAAATTTTTTATTGAAATTAAAGATCATAGAAAATTGGAGCCGAAAGATCATAAGGAGTCACGGTTTCCTTCCTCACCCTCGGTCTCTCTATCTTTCCATTCCTTCCTTATGATTCGGTGATAAAAGAAAAGGAATAAAAGATAACGATGATGATTAAGGATAAGGCATGTGAAGGTGTCAAGGTTATATATATATATATAGACACACACCTATGTGTACTAAATCCACGTTTCCATTTTTTTCCTTTTGTTTTTATTAATTATAATTTTTATTTAATTATTTTTAGTAAAATAATTTTTTTAAGAAACAAAATCTCAATAAACATAATTCATAAATAACTAATTATTTAATTTTTAAAAATCTGAAATCATACAAACAAATTTAAAAGTAAATACATTTAAATATAAATAAGTAAAAATATATATTGATAGATCGAAAATCAAATAGACAACAAAGAAAAAAATTATTCAATATTTTTATTATTGATCAGATTACCAATATTTTTTTAATATCTTTAAAGAAATCAGACACATCATAATGAATTGTGAAAATAACATCTTTTGAGATAAAATTAATTTTTATCTTTTTCTCATTCACTTTTAAAGATGCTTGTTATAAGATCTAGAATTTTCAAAAAATATTTTTTATGAGTCAATTTTAATTTATTTATTCATTAAAGACTTTAATTTTGGAAATTATTTTATTAAAGCTAATTAAATCAAGTTTTGATAATTAAATTAGAATTTTTATCTAATTTTACAATGTTGGATAATTTCCATATTTAAATTATAAAGTTAGTAATTGTAAAATACTAAGAATTTTATATGATTCGATTGAAATAATTGAGATTTTAGAATTTAATACTTTAATTTTTATAAATAAAGGAAATTAATTATATTATCTTTAATCCTTGAATTAGAGTGTTTTCTTGAAATCAATTTATAAATTTATGATTAAATAATATTTTCTTTAAAGATAATTTTTAAGAGTTAAAAAGTGATTTTCAATTACTCAATTACCCCTAAATTTATTAAAATTACATAAACTACCTAAAAATTTCCAAAATTGAATCCATTAACCTCTAGCCATTGCCTCACCCACCTTATCCCATATACACACACGCGCATAACACCACTCACACACACATAGAGACGCCGAAGAAAGAAAGGGAGAAGAGAAAACGGGGAAGAGCAAAGGGAAGAAAGGGAAGGAAGGAGAGAGGAGGAGGGAGGAAGAGCATTGCCGCCGCGC
>NC_029778.3:62955270-63015006 GCF_000817695.3 Arachis duranensis
TGCTTTCCGTCACCATCAACACCTTTGGAGTCGGTTGCCACCGCCGCCATCAATGCAGCACAAAGAGAGAAGTGGGTCGCGTGAGAGAGGAGAAGTTTTTGGTTGCTATCATCGTTAAGCCTTTGATCGTCGTCGTCAGAAGCTGCTGCCACAACCGCTGCCCTCCTAGCTGCTGCTGTGGTTGTTGCTCGTCGTGTATGGCCGCCGGGAAAGTCGATGTGGTTGCAGGAACCTCCATCAGTTCTGGCTCAGTTATTTCTTCGATATGCATTTCCGTTCCGAAAACCCCTTTTAGTCACTATTTTATTTAACTTACACTGAGATTTTGCGGCATTAATTGCTATAAGATTGAGTTTTGATAATTATATGTTTTGATTAGAGTTGCTATGGTTGCTGCGGAAGCAGATTGGAGTTGAGGTTGTGGCTGCCGGGATTACAGGCCGAGAAAAAAGGGTTTTGACTTACTGTATAGCTTTCAAATTTCGATGAGTTAAGATAGGAGTTTTCCTAAAATTTATTTTATATTATAGAGTTGTTATAAATAGATATTTATGTGAAAAATATATTTATGTGATTATGTTTGTCTCGTGGATGTGGTTGTTTGCTGGATTGGGTTACTGATTACCTGAGTGGTATGCCTTTGTTGACGAGAAATTAGTTTGTAAAGTTATTTAGTTGACTATTATAAAAAGTGGTATTTTTTTTGTTTTGGAGTCAATTTGATAATATAAATGAATCGACTTTGAAAATGGTTTGAGATATGAAAATGAATTGATTTTGGAAGCAGTTTGATTTTGAATTAGTTCGATTTCATAAATAATTTAATATTGGAGCTGGTTTGATTTTGAGAAAGATTTATTATTGGATTTGGTTCGATTTGAAAATAATTTGATATTAGAACTGGTCAAATTTTGGAAAATGATGGAGATTTGGAAATGGTTAAAAAGGATTTGAGGAATGTTTGGATGAGACCCGAAAAGAGTGGCAGAGTCGAGTTTTAGAGGAGATGCTGTAGAAAATTTTATAAAAATTGGAAGCTTTGTTTGAAATAATTATTTAAAAAAATGGTTTTAAAGATTATATTTTTTAAGTTTGATTTATTTAGAAAATAATGAATTATGTTTTGAGTTAGGGTTGTTGATGAACGAAATGGGAGGATGGATGATGATGATTGAATTTGAATGAAGGATGATGAAGATTGATTTTAAAGTATGATTTTGATTGAATTTGGAAATGATATATGAATTGATGAATGATGATGATATTGAGAATGATGTGGATATTGATGAATTATGATTGAAATATTCATATGACTTATTTATTTGAATTATCGAGATACGAGTTTCCTTGAATAGACGCAGTGACTTGTCACCACTTGCTCTAAATTGAGACTCAAACTCCCCGGGTTTTCCCATGGTTATGCATATATATATATTGGATATCGAATATTATAATATTGAGTTTGGAGTTTGACTCCATGGAATATTATATTTGTGCTTGGAGTTTGACTCTATAGATATTATTTTTGAGCTTGGGGATACAGAGGGACTATTCAATGGTTAGCTAGCAGGACATGTCGGGTTTGCTGTATAACCGACAAAAAAGCTCATTGGTCATAGGGTAGCTATTCATCATATGCATCTATGTGACATTGTTTGGGTTTACCTATGTAAATAATTCTGTTTAATTGCTAATTACTATACTTGACGTAACTTCTCTTGATTGTGTTTGAACTTTGAACCTCATTACTTGTGCTTGTGACTGAAATCGATTGGGTTGTAGTGAATTGGATGCTGAATGAGCTGTTTGGGTGTGAAGTCGTGATTGGTTTATGTTGTGGTTTAGTAAAGTATGGAATATCAAGCTGGTTTAGTATAGAATTAATGAACCTATGTTTGGAACAGGTTGGTCATTCATATTGTTAGAAAACTTATAAGACTTTTTTTTTATCTAAAAAGTGAGTTTGAATTTCTGGATAATTAACTAATTTCTTTTAGAAAGGTTTTGGATTTTTTATGGTTAAACCATCGATTTTCAAAGGATTCATAAGACAACGATAATCACTGAGCTATTAAATGATTTTCTTATTAAATATCTTCTTATGACAATTCCGAAACTCAGTGGTGAGACCGTGTGGTTAAGTTCTCACCCCCTATAGCTTTATCTTTTCAGGAGACGGATGTAGAGGCTCACAAAGGGTTTTATTGCGTTTCGCTTATTCGATGGTGTTGTTTTAGTTTTTATTTATTTATCCCTCACCATTAATATTATGTTTTGTAAGAGGGATAGGAAGTGTATGTATTGTATGTATATTATAATCATAAGCTACTTATGTAAGAACTTTTATATATTTGTATATGTTTGTTTGTTTTCAAGATATAGTATTTTTTCAGCTTTTCAAAGAAAACAGCAATACAGTTTTGAGTCAAAGGTTCCTATTTATTTATTAAGTATATGAAGTCATCGTAATACTTTTTGCTATCAGAGTGGTACAACCGGAAACGTGACATTCTGATGGTGAGGGTATTACATTATGGTATCAGAGCAGTTCATCCTGGATAACAAGAATTAGAGCTTTATGAACATGACTTTATATTTGTTAATGCTATTAACTTACTGTTGCATATCTGCTAATGTAAAGTCTGGCTAACTTAATGATGATGGTCTATGTGTACGGAAAAATTAATGGGTTATCATAGATAAAAATAGAATTAATAGGTAATGCGAATAACGGGTTTTGGGAGCGTTAGAAATTAATTCTTGAAGTTAGTTGATGTATGATCCTTATTTGTGTTTGGTGTTTTCCTCTATCAGTTGCATTGTAATTCCTTGTTTCACTGTTTTTTTGAGATGCGGTTTGATTTTCTATCAGATTGTATTCCTGATCATCTCCTATTCTTGATGTTATGCTCAATTTTGCGTTCTCCTATATGAACCTTGTACTCTAATTTAATTGGGACTTACTTCAATAAATATATTATCTTTCTTCTTATTGTTCCTAGCAAAATTTTTAGATTTAGATTCCTACCTTAAGTTATGATTTGATATCTTAGCTTTATGCTTTGCACTTATGCACATTCTACTCTAAACATGCTCCTAGCTATCCCATAGATTCTTGATATCACAGTTTTAGGTTCTGCATTCTTCTACTTAAACGATGTAATTTATTTACAAAATTTGAATCTGTTTTGTCGTAATACATCCTATCTTATAGTATCCTCTTGTAATTCTTGTTTTGGATCTTCAAATTAATTCTGGTTTGATTCTCCTTTTACTTGAATATTTTTTAAAATTCTTGAGAGAATATTTTTGTTCATAGCTCAGTTAAATTCTATTTTATAAACTTTGCATATTTTATTTTAGTTTGAGTTGTTTTGGTGCAATACTTTATTTAAACCTTTAGTATTTCTTTTGAGAAAGTAAATTCATTCCTTCTTGAGTTTATCTATTCTTGGTGAATGCTTCCATTGACTGTTAGTATTCTTTTTGACTTAGCTCAGAGTCGGTTCAAATTAGTGTACCGTTCTTCCTCTTGTTATTCCTACCGAAGTTCATTGATTCAAAATTCTTTCTTAGGATTAAAACTTAATTCCCTACCAACCTTGCGGCTGTTTTTATGCAAATTCTTTTTATTATGTTCCTAAAGTATCTTTTAAGGTTTTCAAGGAAATATTTTATCCTTAGCCTAACTAATTTTTCATTTTACAAATCTTGCATAATCTAGTTCGACTTGAATGTGTTTTAACATGACGTAATATTTATGATTTTACTAATTCTCTTGAATTTTGTAAACGACACAGCCACTGGTGCACGAAATTGTAAATCACACTTTTCACAACTCGTACAACTAACCAGCAAGTGCACTGGGTCGTCCAAGTAATACCTTACGTGAGTAAGGGTCGATCCTACGGAGATTGTCGGCTTGAAGCAAGCTATGGTTATCTTATTATTCTTAGTCAGGATGTCAATAATGGTTCTTAGTTTTAATTGCGAAAAATAAACGAACATGAAATAAATACTTGATATGCAGTAATGGAGAATGGGTTGGAGTTTTGGAGATGCTCTGTCTTCTGAATCTTTACTTTCCTACTGTCTTCTTCTTCACGCACGCAAGGCTCCTTCCATAGCAAGCTGTATGTTGGTGGATCACCATTGTCAATGACTCCCATCCGTCCTTTCAGTGAAAAAGGTCCATATACATGGCTAATCATCTGTCGGTTCTCACCTGTGCTGGAATAGGATCCAGTGATCCTTTTGTGTCTGTCACTACGCCCAACATTCGTGAGTTTGAAGCTCTTCACAGTCATCCCATCCCAGATCCTACTCGGAATACCACAGACAAGGTTTAGACTTTTCGGATCTCAAGAATACTGCCAATTGATTCTAGCTTATACCACAAAGACTCTGGTCTCACGGATTGAACGTTCTGTTGTCAGGAGAGGCAGTCAAACTCGTGAACCAGGAACCCAAGAGATACACACTCAATCTAAGGTAGAATGGAAGTGGTTCTCAGGCACGCGTTCATAGGTTGAGAATGGTGATGAGTGTCACGGATCATCACATTGATCATGTTTAAGTGCGAGTGAATATCTTAGATTGGAATCAAGCGTGATTGAATAGAAAACATCAGTAATTGTATTAATCCATCGAGACACAGCAGAGTTCCTCACCCCAACCATGGGGTTTAGAGACTCATGCCGTAAAAGATACAAATTCAGATGTAAAATATCATGAGGTACTGAATGAATCTCTAAAAGTAGTTTTTATACTCAACTAGTAACCTAGGTTTACAAAAAATGAGTAAGCTAAGATAGATAGTGCAGAAATCCACTTCCGGGGCCCACTTGGTGTGTGTTTGGGCTGAGCAATAAAGCTTTCACGTGTAGAGGCTATTCCTGGCACTTAACTCCAGCTTTTGGGCCAGTTTAGGTGTTTAACTTCTGCTTGTATCCTGTTTCTGGCGTTTAACGCCAGAATAGGGTAGAAAGTTGGCGTTAAACGCCAGTTTACGTCATCACAACTCGAGCAAAGTATGAACTATTATGTATTACTGGAAAGCCGAAGATGTCTACTTTCCAACGCAATTGAGAGCGGGCCAATTGGGCTTCTGTAGCTCAAGAAAAGCTATTTCGAGTGCAGGGAGGTCAGAATCCAACAGCATCTGCAGTCCTTTTTCAGCCTCTGAATCAGATTTTTTCTCAGGTCCCTCAATTTCAGCCAGAAAATACCTGAAATCACAGAAAAATACACAAACTCATAGTAAATTCCAGAAATATGATTTTTGCATAAAACTAATAAGAATATACAAAAAGTAGCTAGATCCTACTAAAAACTATATGAAAATACCCCAAAAAGCATATAAAATATCCGCTCATCAGCCACGTTCTCCTCTATGGGTTCTGTTAAAGTTCTTTGAAATCGAAATTTTTTCCTATATACAATTCAATTTTTCTTTCCAACTATGTTAAAACTCTTGTAACACGGTTGTTAACCTCATATTTCTCCACAAGCTAAGAAACCCTTGTAGTAATCTGAAGTTGTTCTATTGTGATGTGTCACTGTTGTCTTTAATCATTCCACTTCTATAAAATCTCATACCTTTTCAACTCAGCTTGAAGTTTATTTCAAATTAATGCGCTATTTTTCTGGTACTCTTATTGATCCTATCGAATTTCTTTGATTCAAGAGTTATCCGTGGAGTTGCCAATTAATTCCTTTCTGGTACTCTTCATTATTTGTGCATCCTTTTTTATCTGCAATTTTATTCATTCTTTCAAATTATTATGAGTAATGTCCTTGTCACTTGTTCTTCTTTCCTGAGGTCTAGTACCCTTCTAAGTAAACTCGAGATTTATTTTAGTGACATGTGCGACCTTTAGATATAGCAAGCGATACGTTAGTTTTTAGGACACAATAAGTAGATGCAGAAAGTAAAGCTTGTAAGTGTGCGATATCACAGGATGTTGTGGAGTTTTGTTTTACACGAAAGGGGTTTGGTTGATATTAGGCCTGTGACTAGTTGTGTGTTCCAAAGTGATTCATGAGATTGAGAACCGTCGAATGGATTGTTCGATGAAATATGATTGAGAACATTTAAGAAAAGTTATGTCGAAGTTAGGGAGTTGAATCTCTTAAGCTAGTGCGAGATCAGTGTGCGAACATTAATCACGTTTTAGCGCTAGTCTGTTTTGTGATCTTTTACACCAAACCTGTTTTGTAGCTTCTGTATCGCATCCCACTTATATCCTTATATCCTTAAGCCATATAAAAATCCTAGAATTTGAAAATGTATGTACATATGCTGAAATATTTTTGCTTTTTTCTTTAAATGTGTTCAAAAAGTGAAGTGATATGAAGTCTCTTTCGTTTTGTATCAATTTCGAGGATGAAATTTTTTTTAAGGTGGGTGGAATGTAAGACCCAGAATTTTTGAAAAAATATTATTATGAGTCAATTATAATTTATTTATTCATTAAAGACTTTAATTTTGGAAATTATTTTATTAAAGCTAATTAAATCAAGTTTTAATCATTAAATTAAAATTTTTATCTAATTTTACAATCGTTGGATAATTCCCATATTTAAATTATAAAGTTTAGTAATTGTAAAATACTGAGAATTTTATATGACTTGATTTAAATAATTGAGATTTTAGAATTTAATACATTAATTTTTATAAATAAAAGAAATTAATTATATTATCTCTAATCCTTGAATAAGAGTGTTTTCTTGAAATTAATTTGTAAATTTATAAATAAATAATATTTTTTTCAAAGATAATTTTTATGAATTAAAAAGTGGTTTTCAATTACTCAATTACCCCTAATTTTATTAAAATTACCTAAACTACAAAATTTCCAAATTGAACCCACTAGCCCCTAGCCACCACCTCACCCACCGCCACACCCCACCTAACCCAATATACACATGCGCGTAACACAACATCGACGATGAGAGAGAGAGATCGGGCAGGGAGAGAGAGCTCGTGAGGGAGCTACCGCTGGAGCAGTTGTCGCGTCTTCATCACCGTTCTGCCGTGGATGCCGCCAAGCTGTTGCTTTCCGTCACTATCGATGTCTCTAGAGTCAGTTGCCACCGCCGCTGTCGATGTAGCACAGAGAGAGAAGTGGCCCGTGTGAGAGAGGAGAAGCTGTTGGTTGCCATCATCGTTGAGCCTTCAATCGTCGCCGTTAGAAGCTGCCACCATGACCGCCGCCCTCCTAGCTGCTGCTGTGGTTGTTGCTCGTCATGTATGGTCGCCGGAAAAGTCGATGTGGCTGCTGGAACCTCCATCGAATCTGCCATGGTTGTTTCTTCGGTATGCGTTTCTGTTCTAAAAACCCCTTTTAGTCACTATTCTGTTAACTTACGCAAAGGTTTTGCTACCTTAATTGCTATAAGATTGAGTTTCGGTAATTATATGTTGTGCTTAGAGTTGTTGTGGTTGCTGCGATAGTGGGTTGAGTTGAGATTGAGGCTACCAGGATTACAGGCCGAGAAAAAGGGGTTTTGACGCGCTGTATAACTTTCGAGTTTCGAAGAGTTGAGGTAGGTGTTTTTTTTAAATTTATTTTATATTACAAAGTTGTTATAAATAGATATTGGTGTGACAAATATATTTCTGTGATTATGTTTGTCTCGTGGATGTAGTCGTTTGTTGGATTAGATTACTGCTTGAGTGGTATGCCGTTGTTAACGAGAAATTGGTTTGTAAAGTTATTTAATTGAATATTATGAAAAGTAATTTTTCTTTGTTTTGGAGTCAATTTGATAATGTAAATGAATTAGCTTTGGAAATGATTTGAGATATGAAAATGAATTAATTTTGGAAGCAGTTTGATTTTGTATTAGTTAGATTTTATAAATGATTTAATATTGGAGCTGGTTTGATTTTGAAAAAGATTTATTATTGGATTTGGTTCGATTTGAAAATAATTTGACATTACAACCGATCGAATTTTGGAAATTGATTTAGATTTGGAAATGATTGAAAAGGGTTTGAGGAATGTTTGGATGGGACCCGAAAAGGGTGACAGAGTTTGAATTTTTTAAGAGATGCTGTCGAAAATTTTATAAAAATTGGAAGCTTTGTTTGAAGTAATTATTTAAAAAGATTTGATTTTAAAGATGATATATTTTAATTTTGATTTATTTAGAAAAGAATAAATTATATTTTGAGTTGGGGTTGTTGATGAACGGAATGGGAGGATGATGATTATTGAATTTGAATGAAAGATGATGAGGATTGATTTTAAAGTATGATTTTGAATGAATTTGGAAATGAGATATGAATTGATGAATGATGATGATATTAAGAATGATCTGGATATTGATGAACTATGGTTGAAATATTTATATTGATGATCTGAGACATGAGTTTCCTTGGATAGACGCAGTGGCTTGTCACTACTAACTCCAAGTTGAGACTCGATACTTTGTTGACCTTTTGTCGAAAGATGTGACTGGACACTTTAACTCCTCGGGTTCTCCCATGAGCATGCATATATATATGGATTTCGAATATTATAATATTGAGTTTGGAGTTTGACTCCATGGAATATTATTGAGTTTGGAGTTTGACTCCATGGATATTATTAACTGATTTCTTTTAGAAAGGTTTTGAATTTTTTATGATTAAACCATCGGTTTTCAAAGGATTCATAAGACAACCATAATTACTGAGTTCTTAAATGATTTTCTTATTAAATATCTTCTTATGACAATTCTGAAACTCAGTGATAAGGTCGTGTGGTTAGGTTCTTACCCCATACAGCTTTATCTTTTCAGGAGACGGATGAAGAGGCTCACAAAGGGTTTTTTTGCGTTTCGCTTATTCAATGTTGTTGTTTTAATTTTTATTTATTTATCCCTCGTCATTATTAATATTATGTTTTATAAGAGAGATAGGAATTGTATGTATTGTATGTATATTATATTCATAAGCTACTTATGTAAGAACTTTTATATATTTGTATATGCTTGTGTGTTTTCAACATATAATATTTTTTCGGCTTTTCGAAAAAAATAGCGATACAGTTTTGAGTCAAATGCACCTATTTATTTATTAAGTATATAAAGTTATCGTAATACTTTTTGCTATCAGAGTGACGCAGCTGGATGCGTGACATTCTAATGGTGAGGGTGTTACACTTGTTAAAGTTCAATTAAGTACTATGACGTACGGTAAATATGTGACCATTGACCTTTACTATCACAAACGATGACATTTTCTTTCTATATTTTTATTGTGCCGTTTTTCTTTTATTACAATTCCACTTTTTGTAAGATCATTTATTATTGAAAAGTGTTTTCTTCCTTCCTTTGTAATATTTATTACCAAAATAGTAACTTTTATTATTTTTGGGATTATAATGTGTCACATTTCACTTCGGAGAATCGAGTATGTAACACTCTATCACATAAAACTTTACGCTTAAGCCATAAATCAAAAGTGGTGTGGTATTACGACCTCTAAAATAAAACACAGACACACATGAAGAATAATATATCTAGAAGTCCTTGAAAGGAAAGAGTACGATACACACACACACATATATCAAGAATAATATATCTAGAAGCCTTGAAAGGAAAGAGTACGATAAAAACAAAATCGAAGATACACGCTCACGAGAAACCGAAAGACAGAAAGTTTATACAGAGAATCAAGAGACAGATATATATAATTAGAGTTCCAAAAAATAGTCATATAATCAAGATCTAGACTCGACCTTGCAAGTAAAGGCCGACTAGATTATATACATATACATTTATTCCATTAAAATCCAACCATTCTCAACGCATCAATAATCATCATTATTCATATATTCATCGTACACAACCAATTCAATTCATTCCTATTTTATAGTCTTCTAACCTAAGTTTTCACGTGACATTAAACATTAACTACGAGAAACTAAAACCATATCTTAACCCCTAAACCTAGAACACTTCAAATTCCACCGGTCCTCAAGTTTTCACTTCCCTAAACCTTGAGGTTTGTGAACAAAATCCTTTTTTTTCCCTCAAAAAATTCAGTTATCATGGTTCATTCTCTAAGGAATGAAAAATTTTCTTGCTTCTCTTATTTAGGAAATCATTTTTAGAAGCCTCAAAGTGTAGGAAAACATCTTTCTCAAGCTCAAAAAGTGAGAATATTTATTTCTCTTAATTCTCTTCAAATTTTTCCCAAGGATTTCTTGGAGACCAAGAAATTAACTTTAATAATGTTTTATTCATGAATTATATCTTAGGATTCTCAAAATGCTCATACACAAATTTCAAGCTTCAAAGGGTGAAAAATCTTTCCCTTTTTCCTCTGTGGTGATTCGACCATAAGGCCTAAAAGTGATTAAAATGAATTTTAATTTTGATTTAGGAGGAAGAGGCGGTCATAAGGTGCTAACAAATGAATCGAAAAGCCTTACAAGTGAGGTAAGGATTAGGATTAAATTAGATTCCTCATGAATGTAATGCGTTGATGATGATTTGAAAAAAAATTATGCCTTTGAGTGTTTATCATGATGATTGAATGATGAATGAGTTATTGATATAGTTTATAAGTGTTTGTTATGAATTTTGGATGGTTGAACATGATTGATGATGATGGCCGGATCGTGATGTGCACTTAGGGCGCAAAATATAATCTTGAGAATCAAGAAAAATACTCATAAGATGATGTTTATTGTGACTAAGTGTGTAAAAGAATGAAAGATTTCAAGAAAAGTGATTAAAGGCTTAAAAGTGTCATAAACAAAGAATTGATACATATAATTTTTGTATAATACACCCAAAATATGAGTATTAAGTAACTTAGGGTAAAAAGTGGACTAAAGTATAAATAATAAAATATTTGGACTATAAATGTGATGAATATAGAAAGTCTAGGTGTAAAAACATAAATATATAAAAGATTCGAGATAAAATATAATTAAAATAAAATTTTAGACATAAATAATAATCTTAATAAAGTGTAGGGGTAAAATTGTAAACAAGATAAATACTAAAACAAAAGTGAGTAATCCCATGTTATTGGATAAAATTTCACACCATTAAAAACACAAATTGATGGCTATAAATTACAAAATTTGCTGGTCCTTAGAACTCCTCATAAAAATTTAGTCAAATCAATTAAATCATTTAACTATTTTCAACTATCAACTTCACAAGAAATCAATTGCACTTGAATTTTCATCTTATTTCAATCAATCGATCAGCTTGCATGATCAGCTTGCATGTATCACTATAAAATAGGACTAAGATGTAATTTGATTGACCCTTGAAGTCAAAGTGAAGTTGATATCATTTGCTATTTTCATCGCATCAAATGAAATGCCTTCTAATCCTCTTTTCGAAAATCCAGCACTGTAAATTCCATGTTTTCCTTTCCAATGATTTGGGTAACTTGGTTTTGGCATTCCATTCTCATTGAATAGACCCTTGTAATCCTGAACGACAAAAAATGTAACACAATTAATTATACAAACATATTTATTAAGTACATTAATCTAAACAATAATGTTAAAAAGACAAAAAATAGTGTCAAAAGTTATTATTAATAAATATTAAATAAAATAAATTGTGGTTAATTTTGTTTATTTTTCTTTGTTATAAAATATTTTCATAATTTAAAATTGAATTTGAGACTACTATACCCACTATCCATTGAATAAATTTGTTTCTTTAGGAAATACTATATTGTTTTCGAAATAAAAATATAAATATACACACCTTAAGCCACTTCAGCACATTGGTTTTGTATCCAGTAACAAAGATGATTGCATCGAAATGAGCATGTTGTCCATCAACAAATTTAACTACCTTATTTTCCTTGATACTTGAAATACCAGGATAAACCTAAATTTAATTTAAGACAAGGATAATTAATTGATTGGATAGAACCCGTTGTTAATTAAAAAATTAATTTATAAATTGTAATTAATTAATTAATTAATTAAAAATATAAAAAGTTAACTTTTACTTAAACAACATTAACCGACTTTAATGTTTAAATTATAAATATTTAAGATTAAATATTTATAATTTGAAGTCCAAAATTTTAAATAAATAAAATAATTTTAAAAAATTAACTGATGTTAAAAAATTGATTATCTAACATTAAACAAGTATATATGTATTTATTACCTTTATTTTTCCGTTCTTAATCCTTTTCACGCAACCAACATCAATGGTAGGAGTAGTACCACCTTTTATTTTGAGTGCAAAAGGTCCTTCCTTTGGCCTCGTCAAACCATACTTAGACATATTTCCATACTTCAATTTGCTCATAACAATCATGATCTTGTCCACTTTTTCCACCGTGAAGTGTTTTAGCATCAACATACCCACATACACCATTTTCTTAGTAAAATAATGCACCTGAATGAATAGCATACACTCACTATTAAATTTTGTTGGTTATTTTGAACTACATAGGGTTCATATATCAGAATAGATGCAACACATGCAATTTGATTGCAAGCACAAGAATTTACATAAGAGAAATGCTAGGAAACTAACAGGTTTTGTGATTTATACCAATTAATTAGTTATCATTAGTGATTTATTAACACTCTAATTTGCAAGAATTATAAAACCATCTTTTTCAGAGATATAGACATAAATAGTTACATATCTATTGACAGAAAAATAATTTACTTGACTTCTGATGACAATAGAGGTATATGCACCCCAAGTTGAAAGATCATAAGCAATTTTCATGCCAGAATTGCCACATCCAACAACCAAAACATTCTTCTTGTACATTTCTCTCCCATTCAAATACTTGCTACAATGCATGGACTCTCCTTGATAGCTCTCAAACCCTTTAATGTTTGGGATGTACTCTTCACTATTCTCTCCGCTCGCAACCACCAGAAACTCTGCCTCATAGATTTCGCCGGCACCGGAAGAGTTGTTGGTAACAAGGAGCCTCCACTTTCTACTGCTTTGGTCAATGAAAGCGGAGTCAACAGAGCAGTTGTAGTTGATGTCAATGCCAAAATGCGCAATGTAAGAGTCAATGTAGTGCAAGAAATCAACCCTGGGGACAAAATTGGGAAAGTAAGAAGGAAAAGGATAATGTGGAAGGTTACAAAAGTCTTTTCCTAAGTGTAGTTTCAAACGATCATATGCTCTTTTTCTCCAAAGAGAAACAGGACAATCATCTCTTTCAAGAACAATGTTAGAGATTCTGAGTTTGTTGAGACATCCTGCGGTTGCTATTCCAGCAGGTCCTGCACCTACAATCACAACATGTACTTCAATAATCTGCATACTTGATTGTTATAGTTAATAATCAATTTAGTCTCGATGTTTTTATAGTTTTACAAAGTTCTGTTATTATTGAAAGCATCCATGAGTTGTGATGATCTTTTTATAGTTTTTTGTTTATTTTGTTGTAATTATATATGGGGCAATGCGTATGTTTTGGAGATAGTATAACTGGTTACTGGTTGGTCAAGTAATTTTTAGGAAAAATTATACAATAAGAGTAATATATAATTTAAGAAGATTATTTAATTAACATGTGTTTTAAGATTATACATGCTAAAGTTATTAATCACTATCAGAAGTGTCATTAAGAAAGAAATTAAGATTAAATTGATAACTTGGAAAATATTACAAGTAAAATGGTTAATTTAGAAAAATATGGGGTTAAAATGGCAAATATGGAGTCTTAGGGATAAAATGATTATTTTGACAAAATATAAGGTTAAAATAATGATAAGAATGGAACATTAAAGATAAAATGGTTTTTATAAAATGTCAAAGAGAAAATAGTAATTAAGAAGAAAGAAGGATATAGAAGTCTTTTATAAAAAGAGATATTGAAGACGTAATGGTCATTTTAGAAAAATAAATGACACAATGTTTAACTTAAAAGAATTTAAGGGCATAATTGGCAATATGTAAAAAGACTAAGGACAAATGTTTTCATAGAGAATAAAATAAAATCTTAAATAGAGATGTCCTAAAAGCTGTAAAACGATAAAATGAAACTCGAAGATGCTTATGAATTAATGTCCGCCTAACAGAGCTAAGGTTTTGTCCTGCCTAACCAGTGCGGAATGAATATAAGAATCCTAACTTATATAATGAATTTTGTTTCTCAACTGAAAGCATACCGTGGCGGCAAGCTCTGCAACAATTGTCAAGTGCCTTGAATGCACATGGTTCGCTCAAGAGGCATATATGCTGAGTGTACGCAGTTAAGAAACCATATCTAGGTTTGGTCCCGAAAAACGTCAGGTTGCGGCTAGTCAATCTATGAGTGAGTTCATGACGTGCGTAGTACAGACATACATCATAATATTTGTTACATTTTATAACATCCTTACTATCAGAATGTATGTCACGCTTCCGGCTGCGCCACTCTGATAGCGAGAATATTACATAAATTATAACTCCTATCCCTCTTTACAAAAAAAATATCGATAACAAGGGTGAGAAAAAATATCTCAGATATTAAAATAGGTAAAGCACAACCAAATACTCAGACCAATAGCATCAAGTTGGCCAAATTGAATACCATAAAATGTGCATGGTAGGCTAACAGAGTTAAATTAGTAGATAGTTATGTGCATAAAGCTCTACCTCCTGTCATCCAGATAAGACCTACTACATGATAGACGTTTAGAATATGCAATGAAATATAGTCAATCCATTCCTCAAGTTCTATAGGAAGATTGTTCAGATTAAACCTAAGCTTTGATACCACTTTGTCATGGCCCAAAACGAGCCATGACCGGCACTCAGGAAAATAATCCCTAGCAAGCCTAACCGACTCAACGATAAATTGAATAAAAAAATAACAAATATTTGAAATAGAAAATTACAGTTTTTAAAATGAATAATTACATATTTTTAATAAAAGATAAAATAAATAAATATGGATGGATCCTGCCTGTGACATATGGAGCATATACATCTAGGAACTCGACAAAAATAGATACTCATTGCAGATCGTAACTCTTGATTAGAAAATCTCACATAGTCAAGTATTTGTTCCTGAAAAATATTTTTAGAAAAAGGGGTGAGTTTTGCAACTCAGTGACTAGACAATACATCTATAATCCACATGAGACCATATAAACATTATTATCAAAGTAATTTAAATTAGAAAATAGTAGTTGATAATAATAAGTGAATCAATAAGGGAGTTCTCATTTAGAAATCAAATCAAAAGTCTACACGTGGACGGCTCCACCTCTATGGGTAGCCCTTTCCTCTTGTGTGTCCTAACAGAATAACAGATCTAATGTGTGACCTACACGTTAGACTAGCAACAACCCTGCTAGCTGGGGTCTGAGTCAGATGCATCTAAGTTAACGTCATAACCACCGTTAACTACGGTTTTCTAATACGAGCCTCCCAAACCAATTCAAAACATATAGTTTCAAATACAATAAATCTTCAATCTCTCAAATATATAAGGTATCGAATCAAATCAATCAGATAATATTTTTTTATTAGAAATCTTTTCAAATCATACTTTCTCAATCATAAAAACATATTTCATAATTTTAAAGTGAGTGCCAACAAATACTTTAATGTTTCAAAAGTATATATTCGAATAAAATTAATATTTTAAAATAATATAAGGCTTTATAAAACATATATATAGTCTCATGTAAATCTCTGAAGTATGAATTTCATAAAAATAATTATTCAGTTATAATAAATCAATTATTCTAATCAAATCAAAGTTCTTCAATAACAGTTTTATAAATATAATTAAAAACTCATAATAGCATAAACCAAAAGCTTAACGGTTATAAATGTAAAGCCTACTCACAGCATGGTCCTAACAGACCGAAGAGACCAAACCCAAAGTGTCGAATTCAAGATAAGGAAGATTGAAGTAGAATAAAACGAATGAGCGCAGAATTTGGACCGGAGTAGTGACAAAATGGAGTTGGCGATAGTCCCAGAAATCTAAAACAGGCAAAACTAAAATCGAATTAAAACAAGGACAAGACAGATTAAATGGTGGCATAATAGGACATGAAAGCTAGAGCAGAATCAAGAAAAAAGGCTGGACCGAAATAATGACAGGAACAGTTCAGCTCCGGTGGCAGGAAGATAGAGTGTGTGAGAGGAGAGATGACTAGGCCTACTTCTATGTGTATACTTGTATGTTAACGGAGTTGGGGATTCGGTTCTCTTTTACTGATTTTGAATGTGGTGTTTTGTCGTTATTGAGCTGTGCTCCAACACAACTGAATCCTAATAGGACATGAAAGCTAGAGCAGAATCAAGAAAAAAGGCTGGACCGAAATAATGACAGGAACAGTTCAGCTCCGGTGGCAACGACGACTTGGTTCAGGTACATCCAAACGGCGACAGGAACAACGCAGCAGCGGACGTCCCTCCTTAGCGTTTCTTGGAGGCAGAGGCACGGCGGCTATAGCAGCAGCAGCAGCGGAGTTCCAACGGCGGCAGAACCTCCCTGCGACCACTTCTCTCTCCACGCGCATTCTGTTTCTCTCCCGGCGACAGATCTGGCGGCGCGAAATGGAGGCACAAACAGCGGTGATGGTGGCTGGGCTTGACGGCGACGACCCTTCCCGTGGCGGATCTGGGTAGAACAGCGTGTCTTCCCTCTGTTTGCAAACCTCCATAGACGGCAACAATGAAGAACTCGACGGTGACGACGGCGACACGAGACAGTGACGCCTCCTTCTCCTTGCGCGACTCTCTCCCTCGGTTCTGGCCTTCCTCACGATGACACCACGGCAGCGACGGTGGCAGTGACGCCCACCGGCGCCACTTCCCTTCCTTCTTCTTCTCTTCCCTCTCTGGTTCTCCCCCTCTTCTTTTTTCCCTTTCTGTTCTTTTGTTCTGCTGTTGGAAGGGGTAAGGGTGGCTAGGGTTTTGGTGAGTGTGTGAGGGAGTGTGTTATGTCAAGGTTAGGGTTAGAATTTTGGTTTGGAAAGAAAAAAAAAAGAGAATGGTATTATAGGGATTTTACATTCTACCCTCCTTAAAAAAATTTTTGCCCTCGAAAATTAATATAATCTGCAAGACTTTACTTGGTTTTAGCACTTTACCAAACATGAGAAAGAAGTATAAAGAGATGCAAAAGTTACAAGATAGATTTTTGTTAAAAATATGCGGTTGACATTCACCGACTCACATTTTCTTGACAGCTCAGATGTACATAGCACTCTTCACTTTGTTTCTCAATCTCCTCAAAATACATTCTTACTTCATACTCTCCTTGGTTCTGTAGTATATATCTATGGAAGCAACTGGTCTTACGTCATGTCTTAGAATTACAACTTTTCAAACTTCAGCATGAATAAGCTGTGTCCTAATGAATTAACGTATCGTTTGCTATCTGGGAATCGCACGTGACACCGAAACAAGCACGAGTTTACTCAAAAGGATTCGAAACCTAGAAAGAGAAGAGCAAACATCACAGATGGTGTTCGCACGAACGTGGAAGGATGTTTAAGATTGCAATTAAACAATGATGTACAGAAACAATGAAGTGTTCCAGAAAGAGAGTCAATTGAATCTTAACGAGAAAATCTGAATCAAAAAAATTTGATAGAAACAATAAAAGAAAAGATAGTGCATTAGGTCAAAACAAGTTTAAGTTGGATCAAAGAAGTACAAAGTTACTAAAAGAAGGTAACCAAAGTCAATGGTAGTGTTTTTTTTAAAAGATTTAAGTGGATGATTAGGGACACGATAAGGCAAGAAAAGAATCAAATCAATAACTTTTCCAAAGAAGATCTGGGAGTTACATAGTTCACGTAAAGGAATGCAACGTTAACACCTATGTTGTCGAGAATCTATGGGATAGCCAAAAGCATGACGATAAGATCGAGATATGCACAAGATGTAGGACGTGAAACAAAATAATCAAATTTTCAATTTCAACAAGGATTAAAACAAGGAACACTTGATATGAAATATAGCGGAGTGAACGATAAATAAAATCACGCGGCACGATTATAGCACATACTTCAACACAAACCATCCCAAGAAGAACACCTAACGTTCCCAAACTTAATGATTACCATTACTTAAATAAAAGAAACGAAAGAGTTTAGAAGAACTATTTCTCGCAAGTTATAATTTCTAGCTCTCTGTATGCACCATGCTAAACAATCATACCACAAGATGTGACGACGCTAGATAGAATATAGATTTTTTTTCTTTCAACAAAACTAGAAAGTGAACAAAAGAAAACAAAGTCCAGCAGAACAATATCATTATAGCATAAGAGGCTTTAGGGCATAAGTAATTGTTGAAATAACTGAAAAAGCTTCACCATATTCCTTATTCTATAACCATTCCTCATAAGCATCATCATCAAGACTCTAAAAAGGCCAAAAATAATGAAAGTATTGCAAATAATTGAGAGAGTAAATTAGGAAAAGGACATAGATGTTGCATCCAAAATTAGAAGCTAGCATATATAAATAGTATCACTTGAAAATTTTTATTTCTAAACATCAATAACCATAACAAAATGAAATATTCAAACACAATCAATCAACGCATACAGATAAAGGAAAGATTCAAAACAACCAAATGTAACGTATGATAAAATCCAAAATAAATGAACCAATTAAAAAAGGAAACTCATGAAAAGAAAGAAAAAAATGATAAATTTACATCTTCAAGATCAAACTGTGATCAATCCATACCCATTATTTTCTAGGTTAACAAGCTATGATGGAACAACTCAAGATCAAACCCAAAAACTCAAAAAGAACTCACAGTACAAAAATTTATTCATCAATTTATTTAGAGTATAGACTTCCCCAATTTTCATACATTGCAAACAAGAAAATTTTCAATCTCCATCGCCCACAATTTCAGTGCAAAGTGTCAAATACAGATGGGCTGGCAATTTAAAATATTTTCGACATAATTCTATAATCATGAAAGAAAACTTAAACATATAGAAGTTTATGACTCAATACAGTATTAATTGTACAAGCACATGATTCTCAAGTGAGCATTACCATACTAATCATATGAATTTAAAAGGAAAAATTCTTCCTTGATATCTTAAAAGTGAAATATCTAAAGGAAATAGCATCAACCAATCAAGAGCCATCACTATATCATAAAGCCAATGACATATAAGTTGAGCAATTAGAATTTAGTTCTTTCACTCTTTGTTCATGGAAGAATAATAACAAAAATAACTAAATAAATAATCGCATAAGTATGAAAGTCAAGTTTAAACCGTAAACATTTTATGAATAAAATAAGATATAAAAACCTCCTAGCTCACTATTAACTTATTTTAGCAATTTTCAACCAATATTCATCAAGTTACAACCGCATCAATCACCAATTAAGCAACACTTACATATTATTAAACTACTTTACAGCAGCAACCAATAACCTCATGCATCCCTCAAAAGCAATTAACTCAGATTACTTATTTGTTAATAATCACTAATCAAGCAACGTATATCAGCAAAGAACTATCTAAATTAGTAATTAACTCTCACATGCAAGCTACAATTTAACACATATTCAAGATAATCATCATATGCTTTATAATCATTAGAATATAACAAGGAAAAGAAAAACGTATATAAACTTTGTTTAGCTTTGAGGATTTAGATATCTAGTTTTTTTCGTTGAAAATCAATAAAAATTCTTTTCAATATGCAAGATCTATAATCCCAATCTCACAAGGTACTACAAATCAAGAAAATTAATCTCTCTAAACTTTTGAGAATAAAAACTAGTTAAGAGCAGGAAAATTCTCAAAAAAACTAAGATTGAGAGAATTCTCAAGTTTTAGATCTTAGCCAAGAGCAAAATTCATTATCTAATCACCAACAAAAAATAAGCGTTCATAATCTAGATATCACCTGAACAATCAGAAAAATAGTTCCATAACAGAAAAACCGTATTTGACAACATAGTACCATAATAGAACCAAATCAGTAAATTAAAAAAAAACTCAACCAAACTTCTAGATTGAAAAATATTTCAATCCAGCCAATTAATCACCCAAATAATTCACTACACCTAAGTAGAGAAAATCATTAATCTAACAAACAACAATAACACTTCATTCATATGTTTATCGCATAATTCTTCTCCTTGAGCAACTGAATAACAATTTTTAAAATTATTGATTTGAAAGAAAGGATCACAAGCAACTCAAAATTTAGTCATAACTTCAAAGATTATCAACATAAAAATAAAAATTCAGATATCGCTTATCAAGTCCAAGACAAAGCATCTCGTTTTGTAACTCAATGAATTCATGCAATCCAAAATTTCAAATACAGCTCTATAAAGGAATTAGATAATAATTCACAGCAAACACCAATCGGATCTTCTAAGTATTTCATGAAATATTGACATCAGGAATTATAGAGAACAACACAAAGACGAAAAAGATTAAAGCATGCATTCACAAAAAGGGGAAAGATTAGAAGTAGCTACAAGACAAGAATCGCGAACCGGAACCGAAACTGAAACTATTGCAAGAACACGTTCGAGAAAATCTAGCAAAGGATAGGGCAAGATTGGGTACAAAAGGACAAGAGTAGTAAGAAGCGGCAGAGGACAGATGATCACAATAATCAGAAGACAACAATGATATAGAAGACAAAGAGGACATTCCTATAGGCCTTTGATAGTACCACAATTTGTACAAATAGGCGCACTTCTATTTATACAATTGTGATCCTACCATAGGACACTTGCTCCATATTACACAGATTAAACCTAAGCTTTGATACCACTTTGTCATGGCCCAAAACGAGCCATGACCGGCACTCAGGAAAATAATCCCTAGCAAGCCTAACCGACTCAACGATAAATTGAATAAAAAAATAACAAATATTTGAAATAGAAAATTACAATTTTTAAAATGAATAATTACATATTTTTAATAAAAGATAAAATAAATAAATATGGATGGATCCTGCCTGTGACATATGGAGTATATACATCTAGGAATTCGACAAAAATAGATACTCATTGCAGATCGTGACTCTTGATTAGAAAATCTCACATAGTCAAATATTTGTTTCTAAAAAATATTTTTAGAAAAAGGGGTGAATTTTGCAACTCAATGACTAGACAATATATCTATAATCCACATGAGACCATATAAACATTATTATCAAAGTAATTTAAATTAGAAAATAGTAGTTGATAATAATAAGTGAATCAATAAGGGAGTTCTTATACAGAAATCAAATCAAAAGTCCACACGTGTGCGACTCCACCTCTATGGGTAGCCCTTTCCTCTTGTGTGTCCTAACAGAATAACAGATCTAACGTGTGGCCTACACATTAGGCTAGCAACACCCCTGCTAGCTGGAGTCTGAGTCAGATGCATCTAAGTTAACGTCATAACCGCCGTTAACTACGGTTTTCTAATACGAACCTCCCAAACCAATTCAAAACATATAGTTTCAAATACAATGAATCTTCAATCTCTCAAATATATAAGGTATCGAATCAAATCAATCAGATAATATTTTTTTATTAGAAATCTTTTTAAAGTATACTTTCTCAATCATGAAAATATATTTCATAATTTTAAAGTGAGCGCCAACAAATACATAGCATAAACCAGCATATCAGCAATGAGAACTAACAGACAGAAGACCTGGAAATACCTGGAAATACCAGCAACGTGGAGAAGAACCAAAACGCGGACGAACGACGGCCAGCGACCTACGCGAAGAGGCGTCTAGAACGCGACCAGAACTAGAACCACGCCGACGAACATGCCTCCGCGGGAAGAAACAACAACGGCGGAGACGACGGGCTTCCTGGTGCGGTGTGCCGGTGTGCGCGACGTGACGGCTGTCGGTGAGGGGACTGAGATCCACAGTGCGTCTGTGCGTGACTCGTGAGAGACTGAGATGTCGCGGTGAGGAAGACGGACAGAGGGGATGGGTGACGGACTGAGCGGGTGGGAGGTTGGGAGGTGGCCTCGGTGGGTGGTTCAGAGGAAGAGAGGGAAGAGGGATTAAGGGTTTCTGGGTTTGTGAATTCACTGACGGCTAGGGTTTTACTTTCTTCCCTATGTTATATATATATATATATATATATATAGTCTCATGTAAATCTCTAAAATATGAATTTCATAAAAATAATTATTCAGCTATAATAAATCAATTATTCTAATAAAATCAAAGTTATTCAATAATAGTTTTATAAAATATAATTAAAAACTCATAATAGCATAAACCAAAAGCTTAACGGTTATAAATGTAAAGCCTACTTACAGCATGGTCCTAACAGACCGAAGAGACCAAACCTAGAGTGTCGAATTCAAAATAAGAAAGATTGAAGTAGAATAAAACAAATGAGCGCAGAATTTGGACCGGAGTAGCAACAAAATGGAGTTGGAGATAGTCCCGAAAATCTAAAACAGGCAAAACTAAAATCGAATTAAAACAAGGACAAGACAGATTAAATGGTGGCATAATAGGACATGAAAGCTAGAGCAGAATCAAGGAAAAAGGCTGGACCGGGATAACGACAAGAACAGTTCAGCTCCGGTGGCAACGATGACTTGGTTCAGGTACATCCAAACGGCGACAGGAACAACGCAGCAGCGGACGTCCCTCCTTGGCGTTTCTTGGCGGCAGAGGCACGGTGGCCATAGCAGCAGCAACAGCGGAGTTCCAACGGTGGCAGAACCTCCCTGCGACCACTTCTCTCTCCACGCGTGTTCTGTTTCTCTCCCGGCGACATATCTGGCGGCACAAAACGGAGGTACGAACGGCGGCGATGGTGGCTGGGCTTGACGGCGACGACCCTTCCCGTGGCGGCTTTGGGTAGAACGGCGCGTCTTCCCTCTGTTTGCAAACCTCCATGGATGACAACGATGAAAAACTCGACGGTGACAATGGCGATACGAGATGGTGACGCCTCCTTCTCCTTGCGTGACTCTCTCTCCCTCGGTTCTGGCCTTCCTCGTGATGACACCACGGCGGCAACGGTGGCAGTGATGCCCAACAGCGCCACCTCCCTTCCTTCCTCTTCTCTTCCCTCTCCGGTTCTCCCCCTCTTCTCTTTTCCCTTTCTGTTCTTTTGTTCTGTTGTTAGAAGGGGTAAGGGTGGCTAGGATTTTGGTGAGTGTATTATGTCAAGGTTAGGGTTAACATTTTGGTTTGGAAAGAAAAAAAAAGCGTATTATAGGGATTTTACAATATTTATCTGCTTTACTAGGTCAACCAAACACCTAACGTTACATAAATATGCTTACGACAAGTGCGACAAACTCAATATTATATAACTAAATACAAAGTATAGAATTCTATAGGTTAACCAGTAAGTAACACCAGGCGATTAGCATTTGTCATAACATACTAAAAATTGGGTCGTTACATATTTTGCGCTAGTTTGCATGGGATGAGTATTTGTGGGAGCTGGTGAGTGATGAAAATCACTATATTGAATTTCTAAACCAGAAATAAGGATACTATTAGAATGTAACTTGCTGTGTAAGTCAGATACTAATTCTGAGGGTATAGGCTTAAGGAGAGAGGTTTGTTGTTCTTGTGTGGAGTCGGCCACGAAAAGAGGTGGTGGCGTGTTAGTTTCAGTCATAAAATTTTGAAGCATAGTAGAGGTACTCTCATTAGTAGAAGGTAATGATAAGGAAGCTGACTCAACATTAAATGATGGTGGTAATATAATAATGGGAATAGATAAAGTTTTATGAGAAAAATGTTGCTTTGTATGTGATGTAGTTTTTTATGAAAAGAACTTTGAATAAGGAAAATGACTCTCATCCAATAACCCATGCCTTGTAATTATGATTTTACCATTTGGTTGAAGACATTTGTAACCTTTATGATTACGTGCATAACCTAAAACACTGATAAAGTAGATTTAAAATCAAATTTAATAGGATTATAAGACTTTAAACATGGAAAATATGCAGACCAAAAAAATTTCAAAACAGAATAATCAAATGGATTATGATGTGTAAGTTCATATGGAGATACATTCTTAGCATTCATAGAAGGTAGCCTAGTGATTAAGTAAACAACATAGAGAAATACATCATCTCAATTTTGCAAGGGAAATAAAGCATTAGATAACATGGCTAAACTAATTTTAGAAATGTATCTAATTTTTCTCTCCGCTCTACCATTTTGTTGGTGCGTATAAGGGCAAAAATAATCTATGTGTAATACCATTAGTAGCTAAAAAATAAGTGAAAGCATGAGAAAGATATTCCCTTCCATGGTCACTTTAATTTGAAGAGCTTTAATATTTAAGCAAGTGTGAGTTTCAATTTGATTTTTAAATTGAACAAAAACTTGTAATGCTTGTGATTTTATGTGAAGCAAGAAGATAGAAGTGTAGCGAGTATAAGCATCTATGAATCATATGTAATAATAAAATCCATGGGAAGAAGTAGTGGGAGAAAGGACCCTTAAATGTTAGTATATATCATATCAAAAGGAGCAATGAAATTAAAAGAATCATGAGCAAAAGGCATTAAGTGCATTTTGGCCAAATATCATGAATAATAAAATGGCAATTTTATTGAATCAAGAGAAAGAACAGGTACATTATACAATTTCATAACAGTGAGAGTGGTTTTTGGAGCATAATGCCCCAATCTCTTATGCCACACAGTATAGTTATTACATAGAGTACTAAAAGTGCAAGGAACTAAAGTGGAGTCATTCATAAATGCCATTTTTAGGGATTTCTTGAAGCAAGATTTGATGAGTTTTCTGACATTTAACACAACCAAAGTTAGCATGGAATTCAAAGAAGTAATTGTTATCGGCTGCAAACTTTTGCACACTAACAAGATTTTGAGTCACTTTAGGGACATGCAATAATTTTTTAAGAAAGTTTCTTTTGTTTTCAAGAGATATAATGCAAGATTCACCAACATTAGAAATAACCTTACTTGAACCATTACGTAATAAAATCTGATCAGGGTCGTTATATTCAATCGTTGAAAGGAGATTACTAGCACCCTTATTGGAAACCATGAAGATTCTAACATTGTAAAAGGAGTTGCCATTAGGCTCAAGGATTATAAAATGAAGAAGGTGGAGGAAGTGAAGATGATTGAGAAGAGGTTGAACTCAGGGAAGAATCTTGAAAAGAATGGTCAAACTGTTGAAATAAAGATAAAGTAATGTGACCAAGCTTTCCACACACGTGGCATTATGGATGATTATTTTGATTTGAGGAGAGACCTCTATGAATGAATCTTCTTGAACGTCCTCTTCTACCTCCAAAATTTGCACCAAAAATTCCTTTGCCATATGAAAATGCTTGAGTGCAATTGGCTTTAATTAATGGCCCAAGTTTAGTTTTCCATAACTTTCAAGCATATCCTTGTGACCTAATAGGAGAGATTCAGCTTTAATCAAACAAATTGTTCCAGAATTGTCCATAATCTTTGATATATACATGGCATACTCCTCAATAAGCTCATCACAAATTGCAGATATGTGATCATCCAAAGCAAGAATATGACTTATAGTGGCCATAGCATCAACAAATTTCAAGAATATGACCTATTCAGTGGCAGTAGTTGAGCCATGATTTTTGATAGACTTCAATTGAGACTTTAATTGTTGTACTTTGATTCTTGAAATCTTGAAAAGTAATCATGGATAGTTTCTTAGACTTAATAAACAAAATGGCATTCAAGCATTCTATTCTTGAATATGCGGCGAATTCAGTGCCTACTAGCTTGTATGCATCAGTGGTGGACTGTTGAGGAATCTTCTCCTTGATTAGATGCTTTCCTAGATCATTTGCATTAATTACATACAAAGCTAGTTGCCTCTAAATTGGGCCACTATGGAGAGCTCTCCGGTTGAGAGATTTCGGAAAGTTAATAGGTTACTCATCTTATAAACTCCTCGCTCTTCTTTGTTTTTAATAATGTGCGACTAACTTCATGCAATCCTCACACTTCCAACATTAACAATTATCGAGCCCATATTTTGATCAAAGAAACTTTGAGTTTAGATTTGGAAACCGTTAAATCAATTGAGAAAAAGTTGCTAGAAGCTTATGGGACTAAAGAGGAATATTTGAAGGCCAAATCTCGTATTAATGGTTGGTACTAGGGGATTGTAACACTACTTTTTTTCTATGAAAAATGAAAATGTAAAAGGTGGTATAGGCTAAACATAATTTGGAGAATATAAGATGAAAGTGGTGTTAGATTCACGATGCAAAATGCACTTCAGACATACTTGAAACATACTTTCAATATGCATTCACGTCAAGAATAATGGTGGATCCAGCAGATGAGCTTTTATATTTGGAAAGGAAAGTCACTGGTGAAATGAACATGGATTTATCAAAACGATTGATTGTTGTATAAATTAGAAGGAAAAGTTTTTACCTTCCAACAAAGAGTACACTAGGTTCAGATGGTTTCAGTAATCATATCTACCAATTTTAGTGGGATGCAATTTATAAGGATGTTTCTAGAGTTGATAAGAGTTTCTTTAATGGTGCTCATTTTTCAAGAAGTTCTAATCACTCTCAAGAAGTTGAAAAAATCTAGTTTTTGTAGAGAAAGGTTAGAGAAATTTTTTGAAAAAAAATTGATAAGAAGTTGTTATAGAGAGGCACCTTTGCGCATAGCGTTTCCATGTGTAATGTGCTCTTTCATTTGGTGCCTCCAACGTAAAAAGCATTGTTTCAGTTAGGCATCCTTGTCTTAGTGTCTACGTTTCTATCCGACCTGGCTAGACCATCAATTCACTGATTTTCTGATTAAACCAATTAATCCGTTCCAATTTTGATAACATTAATTGAATAAATAATTTAAAAATAATGACATTTTGATAAACAATGAGACATTGGTAAAAATACCATGCATTTCTTCTATACATTTCGTATTTTCTATTATTTCTATAAACTCTGATAAAAATGGAAAAATATAACGAATGGTTTTAAAATCTTATAAACTGATATATAATTATTCTTGCAAATGTATTTTATTTAACAGTTTTAATATTTAGTGTGTGTATTTTTTTTTTTGTTGACAATTTTTAGTGTGTGTATGTATATATATGTCTATGATGATCTATTATTTATTTATTATATATTAACTTTGCCGTAGCCATTTGAGTTAATTTTGTCCAATTTTTGGTTTAGAATTTGTTATGGAATTTGTTAGTACTTTGTAGAAGTTATTGTGAGTTTGTGACAACTTTAGTAAGACTTACCCCCTACCACAAAAAAGAAGGCCAAGAGTTAGGTTCCTGTTAGACAAACTGATTTAAGTGCTATAATTTTTCATTTTTTGTGTCTACTTGGTAACAAGTTCCTACTTTCTCTAAAATTTTATCTAGCCCCTCCGTCCTCCTTGATAAAGAAGTATCCTTTAAAAAGGGAGTAAAAATTTACTTTAAGTACCGAATTTCTACATAAAGTCTTTTTCTATTACATAGCAACATTTTCCTCTATGAAATTGTAATTTCTTTTTTAAATTTCTCATCTGGCTTAATTAGCATCTCTCCAACATTTGAGCACTTAAAGGGTGGTAACACATTACACGTATGCTAGTGGCAAAGTATCCTCCTCCTCTCCTTGTGTAATCACACTAAAGGGCATTTTCGTCAATACATATTTAATTTCTCTTTTCTCCATATTTTTTTCCAGTGAAAATCATCACATCTTTTGGTATGTGATCCGGAAAAAAAGAAAAAAAATTGTGTGTAGGCCCTTTTGATTTTGTTTGTGTAACTTCGTTTGTTTCAGTAATCTCCATTGACAAATGATTATTTACCTCAATGTAGTGAAAGTGTAAACGATTGCTACCCTTCAGAAAGAAAAAAATGTTGCAAAGGGCAGCAAGCAATGCATATTCGTGGTGGTGGGCTAGCCACATAAGGACAAAACAGTCAAAATGGCTGGATCAAAGCCTCCAAGGTATCGTTTATTTAGTGCACGTGTTGTTGTTTCTCAAGAATCATTGTGCGTTTCTTTTTGTTACCTTTATCACTCGTTAGAAACAAAATTATACATACATATATGTTACGTTTTGGTTCTCATTAGGTAAACATAGTTTTCAAATTTTCTGGAAACTTTAGGACGTGCGCACAAAATTCTATTTTCTATTAGTTTCCAAACTAATTTAGAAATTAAATTATATATGGTGCTTAACCTACTTGCATTCAAATGTAGATGTTTCCTCTTCAATATTTAATGTTCACCATTTTCTTAAAAGACGATGCAATGAGTATTATTATGTATTAATGGTATTAGAATATGAGTTATTGTTGTTTCTGTAGTTTCATTGATACTCGTTTACTGCATAACAATACATTATCGAAGCAAATGTTGTGTTTGCTAAAATGGTTTATGCTGTAGTATTTTTATGCTTTATGATTCCGTAAACTAATGAGAAAGTAACCGGTGCGATGTTGTTTCAAAATTTTTTAAACATTATTCAAATTTTAATCAAAGGGTTCGTTTTTTCTTTTCAAATCAAATACTTTCAATGCTCACAAAATAGTTATTGATCGACTTTCGAAATGATCAAATGCTGGATTTATAAATTGTGATCTTCAATCACTAATTCAACTGCTATTAATTCAATGCTAAATGTTAAAGTGCTACAAGTGTTATTATTTGGATTCATGTTAATCTCTTCACAAATATAAAATCAATTAACCAATTGAAAATTGACCAATTTGATCATTTCTAAAAGTCCAAAGTGTGTTGGTAAGCGCGAGAGATCTTTGTAACAAGTAAAGTTAGTCTAGTTTATCTGAGAATAATCAAATTTAAAGCTAAGAACATTTAACACAGATATGGAGGAGAGGGTATTTGATACCCTCAGAACCCTGCAAGATGAAGGGGACTCGTTTGCGACGAGGGCAGAAATGTATTACAAGAAGCGGCCGGAGCTGGTGAGTTTTGTAGAAGAAAGCTTCCGATCATACAGAGCCTTAGCAGAGCGGTATGATAAACTTTCAAAGGACCTTCAAAGCGCGAACCGCACTATTGCAAGTGTGTTCCCAGATCAAGTTCATTATAGGACTGAAGAAGAAGACGAAGACGATGATGAAGAAGAAGAAGAGAAAGGATCAAATGATGCATTATCACCAAAATCTAACAATGGAAGAAGCACTAATAATAATAATAATAACAATGAAGCATTGATACCTAAAGTTCCAAATATCCCAAAGAAGGGTTGTTTCAGAAGTCCATCCATGTTGCTCTCAAGAAAAGGATCACTGCCAAAGAGGACTACAAGCCCTTCCGAAAAAGATTTCAAAGTTTCAGGTTCCGGTCTGTCGAAGGAACAAGCACTCGGTGAAACTGACAAGCTTCAGAAAGATATTTTGACACTTCAGACTGAGAAAGAGTTTGTTAGGAGTTTGTATGAGCGCGCCTATACACAGTATTGGGAAATCGAGGATCGGATCACAGCAATGCAGAAAAGCGTCAGCAAATTGCAAGATGAGTATGGTGTTGGAACCGTCATCGAAGACAACGAAGCTCGAACTTTAATGGCGGCCACTGCTCTAAAGTCTTGTCAAGTTACTTTAGCTAAGTTGCAGGAGATTCAAGCACAATCATCCGAAGAGGCTAGAGTTGAGTTTGAAAGAGTTAAGGAAGCTCATGAGATGTTTGAGTCTCTTAGAGACCAATTCATCTCTAAATATATGAACCAAGATGAATCCAAGATTGTAACACCAGTAAGTCCAGTAGAAGAAGAAAATGACATGGATGATGCTGAGATTCAAGCGAAGGTTAAGGAAACTAAATTGGAGGAAGATTCAAGTGAAGTCATCACTGTGACTGAAATGGCCGATAAGATTAATCAGCTTGTCAGTAAGGTTGTTACATTGGAAACCACCGTTTCGTCTCAAACAGGTTTGGTGCAGAGATTGAGATCAGAAACAGATGAACTTCAGACAAATATAAAGAAATTGGAAGAGGAGAAGGATGTTTTGATAGAAGGTTCGGAAGTTACGAACCAAAAGCTGAAAGAAGTGGAGGAAGAGTTGAGGAGGGTAAAGCTTTTGAACCGAAGCGTCCGAAGCCAAGACAATACAATCAAAGCACACTTCATTGAGGCTAGTTATGACATTAAACACCTTTCTGAAAAACTGAATAACATGAAGCCAGATGTGGAGGAAGAAAATATGGTACTGTACAAGAAGGAGAACAATAATGATCTTGATGGTAAACAAGGAAATGAATCCCAAATTTTCGATGAGAATGTCAAGGCATTAAAAGAAGAAGATGGCGGAGATGTGACTCCGGAAAGGATTCAGAATATGGGCGGTGATGGTGGTGAAATTGAATCACATGATTTGCAGAGTGTTGATGGTAAGGGAGATGAACCTGACTGGAGGCAATTGTATATAAGTGGATTAGATGATAGAGAAAAGATTCTGCTGGAGGAGTATACTTCTGTTTTAAGGGACTATAAGGATGTAAAGATTAAGCTTAATGATGTGGAGAAGAAAAACCGGGATAGCATTTTTGAATTGGCACTTCAGGTAAGCAATGCTCAATATAACTATTTTACTCTTTATAATAGTTGTATCAATAAATTTGATGTAGATTCAGGGATTGGTAACTATATATGTATCAAAAATACTATTTGTATATTAAAATCAGCTATTATATTTACATAACTATAGATGTAGTTTAACTAATTTTTAGTATATATTTTATATTTAAATGTGTATTGTACATATATATATATATGAGATTTCATAAACTATTTTTATAAAGACACATAAAAGTTAAATGTTTATTAAAAGTATCAAGTGTTCAAAAAAATTAATTAATAAATTAATCATCATGTATTTATGTATAAATACATGCGTTGTTTAACTTATTTTTAATTTATATTTTATATTTTAACATATACTCTATACAAATAGTTGATTTGATAGTTGTTTTTTATTTACACCTATTATGATTGAATATTTATAGATCTCTAACAGTAAATTATTAGAGACCAATAAGTGATTAATTTTTATTAGAAATTGAATATGTTCAGAAGAAAAATAAAGAACCTGTTTATTTTTTCCTCTCATATTTCTGGATAACAAATATTTCTCTTTCATTATATTAAAAAAAATTCCTTGCCTGCTTTGAGAGCAAATGCAACTTTTGATCTGTGTCAAAGAAAAATATGGATTGATAGACACTTAATGCATCCAGTAATCATATATTAATAGAACTATTTCACTTTTATGGTTTCATTGGTGCTAACAGCTAAGGGAATTGAAGAATGCATTAGCCAACAAGGACCAAGAGATAATCTATTTACATCACAAGCTTAACAGTCCAAATTCAGCTGGTGATAATTCTGATGTAAGTCCATTCACCATGGCAACAGAGTATAAATACACACCGAACGAAGCTCTTCTTCGAGAAGCCGAAGCTCAAGAAGCTAACTTGCCGACGGTCCTTGAAAAGAATTCGCCATTAATTACTTCAGATGCGAATCCAATCAAAAGTCCTTCTTCAGATGATTCGTCACATCTGAAAATGAATGAGGGAAGGCTGGAAGGGCTATCAAGCATAGAGAAGAAATTCCGGTCTGACATGGATGACATTCTAGAGAAGAGTCTTGAATTCTGGCTCCGATTTGGCACTTCTATTAACCAGATTCAAAAGTACCAGAATTCAATCCAGGACTTAAAAGCCGACCTATGCCACATACAAGAAAGTCATACAAGATCGTCCTCGGAAGGACATTCTTCTAAAAGAACGCATTTACAGTCACAACTTAAGCCGATATTCAAACACCTGCGGGAGATAAGAACGGAGTTATCGCTGTGGCTCGAACACAACACGGTGTTGCAGGTTGAGATGCAGGATAGGAACTCTTCCTTGTGCCACTTGCATGATGAAATAATTAGAGCAAGCAACAATAATGGAGAAGAAGAGAAGGAGGGAGAGCTAACGATAAGTCCTTATCAGGCTGCTAAGTTTCAAGGTGAGATTATGAACTTGAAACAACAGAACAACACTGTTGCAAGTGAGCTTCAAGCAGGTCTAAGCCTTGTGAGTGGGATGAAGAATGATGTTGAGAAAACACTTGATGAACTTGACCTTGTTATTGCCCCCAATAAGAAAAGCAGTAGCCATGGAAGCTCCAAAAATGATTCGGGGCGACCTCGAGTACCATTGAAGTCTTTGTTGTTTGGAGCCAAGTTGAAGAAGCATAAGCAAAAGCAATCGCTATTTTCATGTGTAAATCCCACCGTGCATAAGAGTGACATGGAAGATGAGGCTGGATCTCCAATACATACACAGCAACAATGATTTCATTCTAGAATGGTATTGTAAAAATAACTAGGATATGAATAGCTTCTAAACTTGTTTTTAATTAAATATACGCAATAATAATATATGAGGTTAGTTAAGATGATAAAAATTAATAGATCATGAATTATTCATGTTTTTGAAATATTATCAAACTTGTCTCAATTCCTATTATATGAAATTATTTTTGTTTATAAAGAGTAGGAAATACAATGTCTTCTCGTGATATCAAATAGTTTATTCATGGAACTTTGCTCGCTCAAAAAGGGCTTTACATGCAGGAAAGGCTTCATTTTCTTCAAGTCATTAATGAGCATTTCGGTAAAAATGAGGGCGAAAATTAAAGTGGAAGCGCCTCCCGCTTTCTCCCTATTCTAAATTTACCGTCTCTAACCTTCCCTCCCCTTCTCTCTATGTTTTCTTCCTCCTCGGAATTATGAGCAAAATTCTATCAGTGCCATTGTATTAGTACCATTGTGTTCCTTGTGAGCTTCTCTTCGATTTTATGGCTTTATTTTTTTTCGGTAGTAATGTTTTCTCCATCAATTTTACTACCCTTATTTTTTACATTTTGAGTTTGGTTCTAAATGAATTTTGATTTGTTTGTAGTTAGTTTGCACATATTTGGGTCATGTGGAGGACTTGTATGCTGCTGTTTTTGCTGCTATTATTCGACTCAATAATTTAATATCAATAAGGTTGTACATTTACTATTTGTTTAATTTTGAATAAGGATTGATTACTATTTTAGTATTTGAAAGATTTAACTGCTGATAAAAATTCTTAAAAAATATTATCCATAAAATAATTTTTGAATAATTTTAAAATGCGACAAAAATAACTAATAAATATTATATCTTTTGTAAGTAACAAAAAAAATTTTAGTATTTGACAAATGACTTATTTATTTTATCTAAATTTTTGTGTTAATGTTTAAATAAATATTTTTTAAAAAAAATATAGTCATTCATAATAAAAAAAAATAAAAAAAATTTACTTCACATAAAAAAAAGTTTCTTTTTTCGTATTTTTAAATCTTTTAGAAGTTTATTTATTGTTAGCATCTTTTGGAATTTATTTATTGTTAGCATCTTTTGAATAATTAATTTTTGATATTATTTATTTTAAAAATTCATTATTATGACCAGTGTCTAAAAATATATATCATAAACCTATAAAATAGAACTGAAAGAAAATGAAATCATTTTATCAATGTCTAGGACATCAATAATTACAAATTTTGTAAAAGGAGACATATTTATTTATTTTTACCACGGCTAAGTCATCAGTAAAATTGAATTAATTTTTTAATATATTTTTACAACATCCTTTACTGAAGGTCAAACCCTCGATAATATTAAACTAACTTTTATTACAACACCTTAATTTACCAATCGTGTAACAATCCGAATTTTTATATCCCAACACAATGTTTTTTGAAAAATATTATTCTCAATTATTAGTTTTATTTCGATGAATCAATTTCAAATTTTAAAATAAAATAAATGATTATATAATTTTATTATTATATTATTAATTTATTTTACATGTTATAATTATAATAAAACCTAAATATTTTATTATTATTATTATTATTATTATTAAATTTGATATTTATCGATATAAATAAATTACCATTAATCATTGTCATTACCTTAGTTCCATTTACTTTGGCCAAAACCATTAAGAGAACAAAAGAAAGAAACGAAAATGTGGCTTATTATATGCATATATACATATATATATAATCATGACACATGCCTCTTTCATTTATTAACTAGTGACACTTAAGCATGAATCATCACTAATCATCTACATTTTCTCTTCATTCATCACCAAACTGAACTTGAAAAAAAAAAAAGAGACCGAGAGTGTTCTTTGAAAGAACGTAACCTCTCATAAGTTCCTTGAAGCGGTTGCATATGAATATTGGAGAAAGGCAATACAAGATAAATTGACAGCTCTAGATCAGAATAAAACTTGGTGTCTCACTGAACTCCCAAAAGACAAGAAGGCTGTGGGTTACAAATGGATTTTTCGGGTAAAATTCAATCCCGATGGCACCATAGAAAGGCACAAAGCGAGGCTAGTTGCAAAAGGATTCACTCAAGTGCAAGGAGTAGATTATGGTGATACTTTTAGTCCAGTTGTCAAAATGACTACCCTACGAGTAATGTTAGCATTAGCAGCGGCAAAGAAATGGCATTTGAAACAGCTGGATGTCAACACTGCCTTCCTTCATAGAGATTTGGAAAAAGAAGTTTATATGAAGATACCACCCGGTTTGGCTGTGTCACAACCAGGTTTGGTTTGTAAATTGCAAAAATCTCTATATGGGCTTAAGCAAGCAAGCAGGCAATGGAACATTAAACTCACTCAGACTCTTGTGGATGCTGGTTATAAGCAGTTTTTTGATGATCATTCACTCTTCATTAAGAAACAATCTCAAAGCTTCACTGCCATTCTAGTATATGTTGATGACTTGGTTTTAACCGGGAATGACATTGGTGAAATCAATTCCATCAAGCAAGATTTGGATGACAAATTCAAAATAAAGGATCTTGGTGATCTCAAATACTTCTTGGGAATGGAAGTAGCACGCTCTAACTCTGGAATTCACATTTATCAGCGAAAGTACACCATGGACCTTCTCAGAGATTTTGGTTATCTAGATTGCAAGCCTCTCTCTACTCCATTTGATTATAGTCAGAAACTTTCAAAGGAATCAGGTACCATTTTAACAGACAACACTGTTTACAGGCAGCTCATCGGCCGACTCCTTTACCTCACAAATACTAGACCCGATATCTCTTATGCTGTGGGACGTTTGAGCCAATTTTTGGACTGTGCAACAACTTCTCACCTACAGGCTGCTTTTCGTGTACTCCGATATTTAAAAGGCCGACCTGCAACTGGTCTCTTCTTCTCCTCTACTTCTAATCTGCATCTCGCTGGATTTGCCGATGCTGACTGGGCTACCTGTGCCGATACTCGTCGCTCTATTTCTGGTTATTGCTTCATGCTTGGGAACTCGCTCATTAGCTGGAAGAGTAAAAAGCAAACCACAGTTGCCAAGTCCTCTGCAGAAGCTGAATATAGGTCTCTTGCTGTTGCCACTTGTGAAGCTAGTTGGTTATCTTTCTTAATGGATTTCATTGGCTTGCCGCTTCAAAAGTCTATCACTCTATTCTGTGACAACCAGTCAGCCATTCACATTGCCAATAATCCCATTTTTCATGAAAGAACTAAACACATTGAAGTGGACTGCCACATTGTTCGTGAAAAGCATTTGTCTGGTCTCATTCATCTTATGCCAGTTCGTTCCAAGGATCAACTTGCTGATTTTCTTACCAAAGCTCTGCCACCGGGTCCTTTTCTTGCCAATGTTTCCAAGCTAGGATTGTTAGATTTACACAATTCTAGCTTGCGGGAGGGTGTTACCTAGATTATTTCTTTATCAATAATAGGTTTACCATTGTAATTATTTTTTAGTGAGAGTACATAAAAAAAAAGGTACATAGTATATAAGGTGTAATAACTCAACAAATATTTTCTAAGGGGGATTTTTCATTCTCTCCAACAATGAGAAGAACCTATCTCTCTCCCTCTCTTAATCCCTTCTGATTCATCAAACCATCAACATCACAGCTTGAACAGCTTAGGGCATGAGATTTTCTTCAAAAAAATTTAATTTAATTAAAATATTTATATCTTTTTCTTTTATACATTGATGTCACTTTTATTCAAGAAAAACTGATAGAAATTTTTTTTTAAATTTGCATAGTTTAACCGATTGGTATACTAAAAAGTATAGTTGATTTCTGACATTTTTTTTCAGTTGTTTGGTCAAAAAAAATTTCTCTAAAATTTTCGTTATCTTGATTTTATACAGAAGTAGAATTTTAATAATTTTTTACCGGTTAAATTTGTCTTGGACAATTAAATTAATGTTGTGATTGATTGTTGATTGGATTTGATTGAATTTATGTTAAATTCTTGTGATATATTGATATTTCTGATAAATTTGAGGTTCGTTTGGTTTAACTACAGCCAAGAACCAAATTATTCTGATGAATTCGGGAGTAGGATTATTTTAGAAATCAAGTAAAATTTTGTGTAATTAGAGATCCGAGAGATTAAATTAAAAGCTATAAAGAATCGGTAACTGTAAAGCTCGAAAACGGATTTAAAGTTATACTTATATTTTCGAATTGATTATAAAAAGATATTTTTGGGTTTAAAGAACTGTATTTGTTACTATTATAATATTATTAATTTGAGAATGAAATTGTGTTTTTGATGAAAATTGAGGTTGGTTTTATAAATAAATAAGCTTAGAGGTATTTTGAGAAAAAAGTAAGTGTTTGGGAATGAATGTGTATTTTTATAAAAATTCATAGATACTTTTGTAAATATTAATAAATAAAGAGCTAACTAAAAATTTTCTAAAAATGTTAGATTAAAAATAAAATAATTAAAAGTTTGAGATTAAAATATAACTAGTAAAAAATTAGAAGTAAAGTTTATAAGAGTTAAATCTTTAAAGAAGTTATAAATACTATTTATTACTTAAATTATTTTATTTGTATTACTGAAAATTATTATTATTGTTATTAATTTATTAAAAATATTATTTAGTAAAGATATTATCATTATTGATATTGTTAATGGTAAGATAGAACATAATAATAAAAAAAAAGAATACCCCTTTTAAAAAATTTAGAGTCACAAAGCTAACTTAAGAATCTTATGATTCTTCTTTTATAAAATATTTAGTGGATGATGAGAGAATAGTGTGAAAATAGTTTGAACTATTAAAGATAAATAAGTAAAAGACGGAAGAAAAAAAGAAGATAGATCGACACGTGTGATTATGAGAAGGACACAAGAGGGTGACGATAGTATGGTTATGGTGTCGAAGGATAAATGTTAACAAGCCGTGGACTTTGTATGTGAATGATTTTGCGGGGACGCCCGTAAATATGGAATGACTTCTAAAAAAAGGGGTCACATACTTCAGCTGGAGAATCAGCGCCTTGCAAAAAGTAGAAACTTGTAGAGGTTATGTCGTTGAAATGCCTTATCCGACTTGCGAGTTGGATTGCATCAGGTGCAGGTCGAAACCGACAAATGAGCTCATTACCTGCGATAGGACTAGACATGCATCATCCTTGTTGCGTATTTGCATTTTACTAGATAATGTAAAATTGTTTGTGATTGTCTTCTTGTGTTTGTGCATTCCTTAATGGTATTCTGAATTATTGCGACTGGCTATTTCTCTGTGACTCTTGTATATTTAACTGTGAATTAATTGAACTGTGATAATCCTGACTTAACTAACTACCCCATACCCTACTAAGAACCTCCCTAGTTCTTAGCCCTTCCATACTTCTCCATCAGATGGAGATGGGCATCCTGTTCTATGAGATGGATCCTCTCTACATATATGAGGATCCTGTATAACATAATTTTATGTAGTAGCTGTAGAGATTAGGACCCGTATGTACGTTCTGTGCAACCACCCTTTTCGTCATCAGATCAACACTCTGCTCTTTAACCCCGATATGCCTTATGAGTTTCAGTTGCATTGGCTTCATCTTGATACTCTGTTTCACTCGTTCTATGACGGACCTATACCTCATCAGCACCCTGATTCGCCTGAGGATCAGGTGGTCTTTGAGTTTAAGCCTATGGAAGAGCATGTACCAGAGCCTATATGTTGTGTTAAGAGTCGTTGGCATGGAAAAAGAGTCCTTAATCACTGTTGTGTTAAGAGCACGATAATCAATGCAAAAACAGCATGAGCCATCCTTTTTCTTTACCAACAGAACCGATGATGAGAACGAGCTACTGTAACTAGGTCAGATAATGCCCACGGAGAGCATCTCATTCAGAAGCTTTTCAATCTCAAATTATTGACTGTGGGGATAACGATATGGATGAACTTTCGCTAGGGTGGAATTTGGAAGCAACTCGATATGATGATCGTGGTACCGAGGAGGGGCAAATCATGGGGAGGTCAGAACACGTCCTAAAAAGAGACAAGGAGCTGCACCAATTTAGGCTCCATATTGGAGGGTAATTCCAAGGGAGAAGCCGCATTATCAAGACCTGCATCTTGTAATTGAAGAGTATAAATTTCAGCAATACCATGTACTGAATAGAGCCGCTTAAGATGATGGAATTGAGCTTGAACCGTACTAAGTGTCTTCATTCCTTGGAGAGTCACCAATTTGGCCCCATCATAAAAGTGATAAATTTCTCTTTATAGTTAACCAAGTGTGTATCTAGAGTTTTCAACCAACTATCACCCAAGACTAACTCCTCTGAAGCAATAGGTAAGAGAAAAGCTAAGATACATAGGATATGACGACCATGTACTAACTCTGAGACATCCTTCACAACACGTTCGCATTGCAACAAGTCACCACTACCAACCTCAACTTTGAATGGATGACCATGATAGATAGGTAAAGCCAAGACAGCCACAAAACGCAAATGGATTAAATTGTCAGAACTACCACCATCCATTGGAATACAGATTTGTTGGCCCTTAACAAAACTAGTAGAACGAATAGAACGGCAAGCCAGAATATCGGTCAAAACATTAAAAGATAGATGATGAGTCTCAATAATTTTATTATACAAGTGTAATTTTTTATACAATACAGAAAGAAAAATCATAAAATTTCTTTTTAACAGATGAAGTATCTTAAAAAAAATTGATTATCATATATAAATAATAATATAAAACATTCCGTGGTTATATAAATACAGTAATATTATGTGTATATCAAAAATTGGTTATCAAATATTTGTATATAAATATAAAATTTATCTTTAATATATATTTTATATTTTAATGTGTATTTTATATTGATGACTGATTTTGGTTATTAATTTTATAAAAATGCTATATTATTTGTACACCAAAATCAGCCACCAACGTATTTTTGTATAAATACATGTGTGGTTTAATTTATTTTCAATGTTTATTTATATTATAGCATATATTTTATACTGGTGACTAACTTTGATGACTAATTTTAGTGTTCACGCAGCATAACTCTTAATTTTAATATACCCTTAATACATGATTGATATAAATATGAGTGATAGTTACTTTTTTGATAGATTTTGTTCCATGCGGAATATGCTCCCGAGGTATAGGTCGGACTATGGCAAGTCAGCAACTCGAAAGTGTTCTTCTCGGAACCATTGACCTCGGCATGGAACCTGCAAAAAAGAGTCTGACGCTCAAGACAGTACTGAGTATAATAAATGAAAAAGGCTGAAACAGAAATAAAGTATTGCAAAGGCGAGGCTGTTGCTTCGTTTGATCGAGAATATCTTAGTGTGTATTTTTTTCTCATACCCTGACGAGGTTTGCTCGTTTGTTTAAATAGATAGTGAGCTAAGGAATATTCGTTAAGTGAACATTTGAGTAGTGCTCGATTTTTTAGGGATCAGTTTGCGTGCTTTGAGTGGTACGAGATTCTCGGTGTGCATAGAGTATTTGTTTGACTTGTTCTCGGTTGTTATTTTGTTAGCCGAGGATATTAGTATGGTACATAGGCCCCAAGCTCGGCATGGGAAATATGTTGAGCTTCTATATCCTCGGCTCTTAGAAGTTTGATGTTTTTTGGAGTGCGGTTTGTTGCCTGGAGAGCCCCCAAGCTCAACGTGTTTCTATTGCTAGGCTTTCGTGTCACGGGCCTTATAGTTTGGGATGTATTTTGTGCGTTGGGTTTGAGTTTTTTTTTTTAGCGGGAAATGGAGTTGTAAAAGTTGTGTGGTTAAGGGGAGGGGGGGGGCTTCGTGGGGTTGTGTTTCCTAGTAACTCCCTGTCCCCTGACTATTAGGCTTCATCGAAGTTTGTTGTTTTGAGGGAAAGAATGAGTAAAAAAGGTAAGTACTTTAGTGTATTTTTTGTTTTTACTTCTATTTGTCTTTGTCGTTTTCTACCTATGGGGAGGAAAGGCGTTGCTGTGGATGAAAACGATCCTTACAGCAGGGTTGATGGTGATGTTCAGTCCCGGGTTTCCGTTTTTAGTACTACAGAGATGTTGTCTCAATTGAATGAGGCTAGGTGGGTAATGGATTATGAGGCGTTGGAAGTTAGGTTTTTACCGTGTGGGAAGGAAGATAGAGTGTGTGAGAGGAGAGATGACTAGGCCTACTTCTATGTGTATACTTGTATGTTAACGGAGTTGGGGATTCGGTTCTCTTTTACTGATTTTGAATGTGGTGTTTTGTCGTTATTGAGCTGTGCTCCAACACAACTGAATCCTAACTCGTGGGTTTTTGTGCGTGTGTTTGAGTGCTTAATGGAATATTTGGGATGTTATCCTTCCTTAGGTGTTTTCTTTTCCTTATTCCAGGCGTAGGGTGTGTGGAAAGGAGGTTGGGTGAATTTGAGTAGTCTCCCTGGCCGAGCTGTATTCAGCTTGTATAAGTCTTCTTTTAAGGACTTTAAAGAAATGTTTGTAAAGGTTTAGGTTTGTGAGGATTTTTATCCATTTTACTTGGATTCCTTGATGGAGGAGAGGTTTCTTGTTGTCTAGTCTTCTGAACCGAGGCAAGTGTTGGAGTGTGAGGATAGGGTAAAAAGTGAAGATTACATTATTGGGTTCTTGATGTTTGCTATGTCTTCGTCGGAGTTGTTGGCTATTCCTATTTTGTTGAAGCTTGAAAGGGTCATGGAAGCTTTAAAGGAGTATCTAAGTATCCTTGTTTTGCTGTGATGTTGTTTGGTTATTGTATTGAGGTTTCTTTTGTGATTATTTGTTTCTTGTTTTCAGGTGAGAAAGCGTCAACTCTGACCACGGAAAACTTGAAGGCCTTTGTTTCTGAGGCTAAGAAAAAGGAAAAAGAGGGGTCATCAACTAATGTGGCGAAGGAGGGAAGAGGTGCTGTGGATCAGGATGTGCCGTTGAAGAGGAAGAGGGGATCCTCGAGGGTTGTTGACTTGACCGGTCCAAAGGCTGATGATGCTGTCTTTACAGTTGAGGATATTAAAGCTTCTCACCAAAGCCAAGTGGTTTTGCATGGTTACAAAGAGGGGCCGAGGAACGACCGGGTATCCCTTTATGGCTATTGCGAACGAGGTCGCTCAAGTTGATGCTGACGTGAAGATTATTCATGAGGTGGGGAAGATAGGTGTCACGCAGTATCTGTAGGTTGGTTGGTTTTTGTTTTTGGTAGAGGAGTTTGTTTGTGGTTATAATTGTTGTCTCTGCGTTGTAGGTTATTGGTACCCTCTTGTTGTCTATAGGTCGTACATCTGAGCTTGATGCCATCTTAGAAGGGGATAGCATTGCTGCTGTTAAGAAGCTCAAAGAGTCGTTGTAGCATAGGAATTCTAAGTTGGAAAGACTTAGAGCTGATGTTAAGAGTTTGAAGGAAAAAGGTTAAAAGTTTGGAGGTGGAGTAGTAAGTTTAAAGGAGATTTGGAGGCTGGTATTGCTGAAAATGAAAGCTTGAAGGCGAGAGTTCTGGAATTATAAGAAGAATGTTGGCGGGCTTTACTATGTTTTTTGATCAGGCTGCTGCCCAGATTGGTGTTGTCGCCCCTGACGTCGATGTTAGCTGTCTAGATGTTACGAAGATTGTTAGTGATGGACGGCTCATGGACGATGAAACATTGGCCGAGAACCAGGATGAAAGCGTAACGGTTGAGAAGAGGGTATATTACACTATATGTTTGTGTTTTGGCCTTTTTTGAATCATAGTTGTACTTTGTTTGACTGTGTTCCATGGAACTTATGTGAACGACTTAAGTGTTATTGACTTTTTGTTATTTTCTAACTTGGCTTTTGCGAATAGGAATTATAATATTTGTATTATTATTTGTAGATTTGTATACATGGAAATGATATAAGGTGGGGGACCTCATTAAAACCTCTCCAAGAAAAATCCAGGGTGGAAAAAACCTTGTGAGTAGGAAAAAGAGTGCCTCCCCTTGCCTGTATCATTTTATAGTAAGTAACCTTTTAAAGATTACACATTCCAAATGCCAGGGACGTCTGTCCCTTGTACTGTTTGGAGCTTGTATGCTCCTTTTCCGACGATTCTTGAGATTCAATAAGGGCCTTCCCATGTTGTGGCTAGCTTTCCATGGGCTTGTGGTTTCCTTACTTCTTCTGTTCGTCGGAGGACAAGGTCTTGTTCGGCAAATGATCTTGGCTTAACATTTTTGTTGTACTTCCTCTGTATTATAACCTGCATTGCTTTATGTTTTAATTTTGCTTTGCGTATGTCCTTGTCTATTGTATCCAGCTCTATTTACCTTATGCTGTTATTTTCGGCTGTTGATGTGAGTTCGGCTTGTCTGGATGTCATGGCGATCTCTATCGGGCTCATGGCTTCTGCCCCGTAAACAAGTCGGAAGGGTGTTTCTTGTGTTGTTTGTTTTATGGTGTTGTAACTCCACAATATTTCGGGGATGAGATCGGCCCATTCTCCTTTGGCGTCGCTGATAAACCACTATTTTATGGTTTATCTTGTGTTTAATTGAGTGGTTTTTATCAAGTCTTTACCCACTTATTCATATGATTTGCATGGCTTTACAACTCCTTCCTAGTCTTGATCTATGGTTGAAAACTTGCTTCCTAGAGTCTTTAATTTGTGTATTTTAATCATCTCTTATTACCATTCGATGCCTTGATATGTGTGTTAAGTGTTTCAGGCTTCATAGGGCAGGAATGGCTTAGAGAATGGAAAGGAAGCTTGCAAAAATGGAAGAAACACAAGAAACCAAAGAGATGACCAGCGAACACCAACGCGGACGCATGGCTCATGCGATCGCGTGAAATGGAGAAAATCGCAGTGACGCGTTCACGTACCTGACACGAACGCGTGGATTGGAATCTGCACGAATGACACAAATGCGTGGACGACGCGTACGCGTGGCAAGGAAAACACTGAATGACGTGCACGCATGGACGACGCGTACGCGTGACATGCGCGATCTGCAGAATTGCAGAAATCACTGGGGCGATTTTTGGGCTGTTTTTGACCCAGTTTTTGGCCAAGAAAACACATATTAAAAGTTATAAAGTGGGGGAATGCATTCATTCATCATATACAACATTCATTATTCACAATTTAGGTTTTAAATGTAGTTTTCTAGAGAGAGAGAGGCTCTCTCCTCTCTCTTAGGTTTTAGGATTTAAGATTTCTATTAGTTTTAGGCTAATTTTTCATTCCAGATTCAATGTTCCTTTAATTTATTTTCTACTTTATTTATTCTATTACTTTAATTGTTATTTATCTTTTCAATTTGGCTTATGAACTTTCCATGTTAGAATTGATTTTCTTATTTAATATAAATTGAGGTATTTCAGATCTAAAGATTGCTTTCTTCAAATTTATGTTATTAATGCTTTTAATTTAATTTAGATTTTTCCCCCTTTGCTTTGGTTAAGTAATTGGTAACACTTGAGTTGTCAAACTCACCGGTTGATTGAAAATTGGAAATTGCTGATTGATTTGGATCCCTCTAAAACTAGTCTTTCCATAGGAGTTGACTAGAACTTGAGGAATCAAGTTGATTAGTCCACTTGACTTTCCTTTATTTAGTAAGGGTTAACTAAGTGGGAGCAATAAACAATTCTCATCTCACTTGATAAGGATAATTAAGATAAGATTTCCAGTTCTTATACCTTGCACTGGTGTTCATGATAATTAATTTACTTCCTTGCCATTTAAATTACCTGTTCCTTATTTCAAAAACCAAAAATATACCTTTTTTCATAACCAATAATAAATCATACTTCCCTGCAATTCCTTGAGAAGACGACCCGAGGTTTGAATACTTCGGTTATAAATTTTATTGGGTTTTGTTACTTGTGACAACCAAACTTTTGTACGAAAGGATTCTTTGCTTGTTTAGAAGCTATACTTACAACACCATTATTTTTATGAAATTCTTTACTAGCAAAAATCAGTTCGTCAAAATGGCGCCGTTGCCGGGAAATTGCAAACGTGTGCCTTATTATTGGTTATTGTAAATATTTGCTTTTTGCTTGTCTATTTATTTTTATTTTTGTTTTTATTTTTGCTTTTTCGTAAATTAAGAGGTTATTGGTTTTTATTTAGTTATTAAAATTTTTGAAAATAATGTTCCTTGTTCTTTCTTGATCTTCAAGTTGTTCTTTGTGTTCATCTTGACCTTCAAGTTGTTCTTGGTTGTTTTCTTCGTATTGATCTAAAAATTTTAAGTTTGGTGTCATTTTATTGTTTTTCTCTTTTCTCATTAAATTCAAAAATATCTTTTCTCTTTATTTTAATTGATTTTTTCGAAAATTACAAAAAAAAATTCAGATTTTTATTTTAAAATTTTTATCTTATCTTATCTTAGTTTTAAATTTCAAAATTCAAATCTTTTTCAAAAATCATATCTTTTTCAAAATCTTATCTTATCTTATTTCAAAATCAAATTTCAAATTTCAAATTTCAATATTTAAATTTCAAAATTCAAAATTCAAAATTCAAAATTTCAAAATTTAAATTTAAAAAATCAAACCTTTTCAAAATTTAAACCTTTTTCAAATCTTTATCTTATATTGTTGTCAATGTTTCTAGTTTTAGGAGTTTATTTTCATTAATTTTTTTTAATTTTTGTTTTTATTTTCTTTAGCTACTATGAATTCTCACCCCTATGGTTTCAAGTCTGGTTCTAATGTTGTTATAAGGAATGGAAACTATAACAAAAATTGGCATCAAGGTTGGAAGAATCAAAGATGGGAGCAGCCACAAGGATTTGATCAACCCTCTTGGCAACAACCCCCTTTAGTGCGCTATAACCAACAACCATTCTGTGATGCATATCAACACAATAGTTATGGTGGACTCTTTCGTGACAAACCACCTCCACCAAATTACTATGGTCAAGAACCATTCCAGAGAGTATACCAAGATGATGAATATGGTGGACCCCCTTGTAGTTACCAACAAGCCCCACCATATGCTTATGAACCACCTCCCCAACATACCTTTGAACCACCAAACTCACAAGCCCCTTTCCACCATTCACCTCCATATGACCCTAACCCATATCTACCATACCAATCACCCTATGAACCGTATAAACCATACATGGAGCCACCCCAATTCCAACCCAATTACTCCCAAGAACCATCACCTCAATATACACCATGTCCATATCCATCGACCCGAGAATCACAGGAGTGTCTCAAGGAAACGGTGGAAAAATTTCATGCAACCTTTCACCAACTGGAGCAAGCAATCAATCGATTACCTTTCTGACGTTCAGACACTCAAGGAACCCCCATGGCTTCATGTGGAGAATCTACTGTAGAACGCAGCATGAAGGAGAAGCTAGAAACTCTGGTGGACAGTGAGCAGCATGACTTTGTATTGGAACAATTAGAGGAAGCCGTAATCGTTGAAGAGGAAGAAGTGGTCCAGGACTTAGGAGATGCAGAACGTCCATGGGAACCTCAAGTCACAGAACCCCCGTCTAAGGAGTTTGAATTTGATGTTAAGCAGGGTGTACAACCTCCAAGGTATATCATGGTTGAAGACTTTGAAGGGGATGATCAAGAGATGGATTCAATCATTGATGAATTCTTATCTACAATTGAATCCTCTCCCATTGGACTTGACATGGAGATTAAAGAAGAAGAAGCACAACCTTCCATGCCCTTGGTGAACAATGAAGAAGAGATCGAATTGGAAGAAAGCTACCAAGAGGAAGAGGTTGATATTGAAGAAGCTTGCAAAGAGGTGGAAGTTGTCAAAGAGGAGTCCAAAGGAATGGAGCTGGAGATCACCTTGCAAAGGTTGTTGGAGACCCCTCCCCCAAAGCCATCACCATCCATCATTTTATTCAAGTGGGTAAATCTCTTATCTCTAAGCTTAATTAGCCCACTCGAATATGCTTTGATTGAGACGGATGGGCAACTTAGAGCTCTTTGTGGCTATAAGAGCAAGCGGGAGATGGTTAGTGGTAGAAATTGTCATGCAAAGTTCAATATGGTTGCATGCTCAAAATTGAAGTACAAAGGTTGGTACAAATCTCAATTGAATGGGTCTGGGAAGCTGTTTGGATGTCTCAGTGAGAATTTAGACTGTGTACCACCCGGTTGGAACAAAGATGGTCAACAAGAAGACGGGTGCAAAAGCAAAGTTTGGGACCCCAGAATTTATTCAAACAGTCAACACATTTGGGGCTTTGTCACTTACATTAGATTGCTTGACGGATGTATGCGCCTAGTTTGAGATTCCGGAGGCCATTGGAATTACAAACATTGGTGGAGATTCAAGGATCAGTACAAGTACAAACCACCATGACAGGGAGCTCACCAAATGTCCAACTTAAGGACTTTAACTAAAAGTGCTAGGTGGGAGACAACCCACCATGGTATGATCGTTCTTTTTCATACTTAGTTTTATTTTATTTTGTTTTATTCTTAGTTCTACTTTATTTTATTTTTCTTAGTGTTCATTCATAGTACCTGTATCAGCATTTGCATTCTGCATTCTGCATATTGCATAAAAAACGCATCCGCGTCATAGGTGCTTTCGAAACAAGAAGAAAAGAAGCAGAGAGTCACGCGGGAGCGTGGCTGGAGGCGTGCCTTAGGCACAAACACGCCCACACGAACCCGTCCCTGACGCGTGCGCGTCGCCCATGCGCACGCGTGACCCTACGAAATTGACGTAAATGGGTGTATGGCAGCAAGTTGTGATGGAGTGGGGCTGGAGCCATGCTAGAAGCACAAGCCCTACCACACGAATGCGTGCCCCACGCGTCCGGGTCATTTTAAAAGAAAGGCCATGCACGCGTGCACGTCACCCACGCGTATGCATCACCCTAAATTTTGGCAATATGCGTTTGAGACAGAGAGTTGCGCGAACGCGAGGCTGCTCTCACGCCACTAGCACAAATTAAGTCACGCGTTCGTGTGACCAACACGTCTGCGTCACTTGAAAATAGCGCCAACCACGCGGACGCGTGCTCCACGCGTCTGCGTCACCTGCGCCGCACAGCTTATCCAGATCAGCGCCAGAAATCTTATCTTTTCTTCCCCAATCCTAATCTTTTCTTCTCCCTTCTTATTTCTTTCTTCTTCCTTCTTTCTTCTTTCTTCCTCCTTTCTTACTTTCTTCTTCTTCATCTCTTTAACTTCTCATCTTTATTCACTTTCATTCTGTTTTACTTAATTTGTTTGCATACTTTCATTCATTACATTTTAATTTTGTGCATATTTTTGTTTTCTTTTCTAAATTTATTATTTTTCCATTGGTGTTAAATTTTCTTTTTCAACTGTTGTATCTTTTTTGGTATTCTTTTGGTGCTTCATAACTTGTTTTATTCTGATTGGGTATTATTATTCATAAGTCAATGCTAATATTTTATGATACTTGCATTCCATTTGCATTGCTTTGCATTTACACTGTCTTTCATGGCCCACACTCTTCCCCCATTGTTGCAAATTTTTGCACTCTTGATTTGCCATATGCTTCTACTATTTTCTCACTTGCATGTTGTAGCTACCATGTAATTGAGACCCTTATTATTTGGCATTAAACACCCATACTTTATTTGTTTTCTTATCTTTATTTCTGGGTTACTTTTCTTCCCTTTCATCTTCTTTCAGGATGGCCACCGAAGAAGGGAAAGGAAGAACTTCTATATGGGGCAACAAACAAGTTCCATCTGCACAATCTTTGGAGAAAAGCATCAGTATAGCAACCCGTCTGCTTGCACATCTTGGCATGCACCGAGGACGGTGCAATCTTTAAGTGTGGGGAGGTCAATACCGACTTCCATGGGTTAGTTACTTCATATTTTAACACCAATGTTTAATTTTTTTGTTAAATTAGTTGTTGCATTTGCATGTTTGTTTGATTTTGTGCATATTTTACCAACTACTTGGTTGAAGTAATATTTTGTTTTTCAAAAATTTTTTTATAGCATTTCACCAATTTGAATTAAACTTTTTGAAAAACTTGTTTGAAGAAATATTATTTTGGAACATGGTTTTAGAGCTCGAACACACAAAACCAGTGAGATTTTGAGCCTACTTGATTGGTTGCATTTTATCAACCAATATTTTATTTTTGGTGTGTGTTTTTCTCTCTAAAATTGTGATCTTTGTCTTGCTTAATTCTATATTTTCATTATTTAATGTATACATGCACTTACATGATTGAGGCCTAGTTTCACTCAGCTTACATACCCATATGGCCTTACCCTTTCATTATCCTTTACAAATCAAAGTTGAGCCTATTTTATCCCATTTGTTCTTTATTTTACGACATCACTAACTCTAAGCGGAAAACAATAATGTCCTTAATTTGAATCCTTGGTTAGCTTAGACTAGTGAGAGTGCTCATGAATTAAGTGTGGGGAAAGTGGATTTGGAAACGTTTGGTTTGGGAATTGAGTATGTTAGACTTTTGTGAAAATGTGAAAAATGTTGAGGACTAGTTTATGCATTCAATACCTTAATCATATGCATTAGGAAAAACAAAATAAAAAAATAAAAAAATAAAAATTAATACAAGAAAATAAAAGAAAAAGAAAAGAAAAAAAGCAAATAAATAAAAAGGGGACAAAATGCCCCAAAGTAAATGATAGCAATGCATATATACTGTACTCAAATTTTGAATGCATGAATATGTGAAAAACACAGTTAATGGGAAGTTAGATGTTGCATTTTAATTACATGGATTGTCCTAAGTTAGGTGGGAAGTTTATGTTAATTAAGGATTCAGATTTTAGTCCACTTGGCCAAATACAAACCTACCTTGACCCTAACCCCATTACAACCCTCAAAAGACCTCTTGATTTGTGTATTGGTGCATTAAATTTTTGTTGATTGTTAGATGAGGATCAAGCCTTAGAAAGCAATATTAGTAGAGAATTGAGAGAATCGAACCTTAAACACTTGAGTGATTAGAGTGTATACACTTCCGGTGAGGATTCGATGCTCGATTCTTTGTTCTCGGCTTTCATGAGCTATTTTCTTCTGCAAGTCTATTTGTACTTTATTTTTATGATTTGAATTAGTGAAAGCCAGTTCATATTTGTTCTTGAAAGGCTTAATCACTTTTCACCAAGTAGGTAAAAATATTTTGCATGTAGTTGCATTCATATAAATAGGTTACATTTCATGCATCCTACCATTCCTCTTAACTCTTTTAGCTTCTCTTGAGCTAAGCATGAGGACATGCTAATGTTTAAGTGTGAGGAGATTGATAAACCACTATTTTATTGTTTATCTTGTGTTTAATTAAGTGGTTTTTATCAAGTCTTTACCCACTTATTCATATGATTTGCATGGCTTTACAACTCCTTCCTAGTCTTGATCTATGGTTGAAAATTTGCTTCCTAAAGTCTTTAATTTGTGTATTTTAATCATCTCTTATTACCATTCGATGCCTTGATATGTGTGTTAAGTATTTCAGGCTTCATAGGGCAGGAATGGCTTAGATAATGGAGAGGAAGCTTACAAAAATGGAAGGAACACAAGAAACCAAGGAGATGACCAGCGAACACCGACGCGGACGCATGGCTCACGCGACTGCGCGAAATGGAGAAAATTGCAGTGACGCGTTCGCGTGCCTGACGCGAACGCGTGGATTGGAATCTGCACGAATGACGCGAACGTGTGGACGACGCGTACACGTGGCAAGGTAAACACTGAATGACGCGCATACGTGGACGACGCGTACGTGTGACATGCGCGATCTACAGAATTAACATGAATCGCTGGGACAATTTCTGGGCTGTTTTTGACCCTGGCCTAGAAAATATATATTAGAATCTATAAAGTGGGGAAATGCATTCATTCATCATATACAACATTCATTATTCACAATTTAGGTTTTAGATGTAGTTTTCTAGAGAGAGAGAGGCTCTCTTCTCTCTCTTAGGTTTTAGAATTTAAGATTTCTATTAGTTTTAGGCTATTTCTTCATTTCAGGTTCAATGTTCCTTTAATTTATTTTCTACTTTATTTATTCTATTACTTTAATTGTTATTTATCTTTTCAATTTGGCTTATGAACTTTCCATGTTAGAATTGATTTTCTTATTTAATATAAATTGAGGTATTTCAGATCTAAAGATTGCTTTCTTCAAATTTATGTTATTAATGCTTTTAATTTAATTTAGATTTCCCCCTTTTCTTTGGTTAAGTAATTGGTAACACTTGAGTTGTCAAACTCACCGGTTGATTGAAAATTGGAAATTGATGATTGATTTGGATCCCTCTAAAGCTAGTCTTTCCATAGGAGTTGACTAGGACTTGAGGAATCAAGTTGATTAGTCCACTTGACTTTCCTTTATTTAGTAAGGATTAACTAAGTGGGAGCAATAAACAATTCTCATCTCACCTGATAAGGATACTTAGGATAGGATTTCTAGTTCTTATACCTTGCACTGGTGTTCATGATAATTACTTTACTTCCTTGCCATTTAAATTACATGTTCCCTATTTCAAAAACCCAAAAATATACATTTTTTCATAACCAATAATAAATCATACTTCCTCGCAATTCCTTGAGAAGACGACCTAAGGTTTGAATAATTTGGTTATAAATTTTATTGGGTTTTGTTACTTGTGACAACCAAACTTTTGTACGAAAGGATTCTTTGCTGGTTTAGAAGCTATACTTACAACGCGATTATTTTTATGAAATTATTTACTAGCAAAAATTAGTTCATTAGTCGCCGAGCTTCTTCTTTAGTGCATTGAGAATGAATTTTTTAGCAGCATCAGTGAGTCCATTTGTTTGTGAGTGATCCACTGATGAGAAATGGTGTTTAATCCGAAATCGCTGTAAAAATTCTGAGATGCTTTGGTCGGTGAATTGTTGACCATTGTCAGTAATAATAGCATGAGGAAGTCCGAAACGGCAAATAATATTTTTCCAAATAAATGATTGGACCTTATCGCCTATCAACCCCTATTTTTGTTCAGAGTATGGCTTCAAGCTATTTTGAGAAATAGTCAATTGCTACAAGTAAATATTTTACCTGCCCGGGGATCTAGGGAATGGACCGAGGATGTCGAGCCCCCATTTGTAGAATGGCTAGCTTATCTCTGAGGTGTGCAAGAGCTCGGCTGGGTTGTGTATTAGTGGGGAGTGTTTCTGGCAACCAGTGCATCTTTTTACTTTTTCAATGTAGTGTTATTTCATTGTTGGCCAATAATATCCTGCTCGGGCTATCTTTTATGCTAAGCTCATTCCACCTATGTGGTTCCCACATACTCCCTCATGGACCTCGTACATGACGACTTTAGCTTCATCTTTGCCTAGACAGCGTAAGAGTGGTTGGGAAAAACCTCTTTTGTATAGGTTTGCCCCAATTAATGTGAAGGACATGGTGCGCCTCTGGAATGCTTTAGGGTCTGCGACTGTTGTTGGTGTATCCCCGGTTTGTAGATATTGTTTGTATAGTGCTCTCCAATCCTGATCTTGTGATATAGATAAGATAGCTTTGTTGCTGAAGCTCAGTTCAGCAAGAGTTAACTGAGATATAATAGATTCATTCATGTTCTTCCTAGTTGTTGCTAATTTTGACAAGGCGTCTGCTTGGGTATTTTGTTCCCGAGCTATTTGTGTGATTTGTAGTGAATGAAATTAAGGGATAAGATCTCTTACCATTGCATGATACTTTTCTAACAAATGATTTTTTACCTGGAAGTGTCCTATTACTTGCTGTATAACGAGTTGTGAGTCGCAATATACTTGCAGGTTTGTTATGTTTAGTGACTGAGCTAGTCTTAATCCAGCGAGCAATGCTTCATACTCGACTTGATTGTTACTTGTTTGGAATGTGAATATAATCGACTGTTTAGTTTGTAGGTCGTGCTTATTTGTAAGTAAGACACCTGCTCCTGATCCTTCTGCGTTTGAGGCCCCATCGACGTATAGCTCCCAGGTATAGTGTTGCTGTGGTTGGTCTGTTAGCTCGGCTAAGAAATCTGCTAAGAATTGAGCCTTGATAGTTGTCCTTGGTTCATAAGTTATGTCGAATTTGGATAGTTCTATCAACCATTTGATGAGCCTTCCCGAAACCTCAGGCCTTGTGAGGATCTGCCGTAGAGGTTAGCTGGTTTTGAAATATAATGGTTCTTATTTGTCTTTTATTTATGTGACAAGTACAGAGTTGACAGCGTTAGAAGAAACAAATAAATATAGAAATAAAGGATTACCCGAGCTTGATTTCTGTAAGATCGGGGGAGAGGATAGCATTGTTTTCAGTTTCTGGAAAGATGTTTCGCACTCTGGATCCCAATTAAACTTTTGTTGCTTCTTGAGTATGTTGAAAAAGTGTTGTGAATGTGTGGATATTGCTGGTAAGAACCGAGATAATGCGACTAGCCTGCCGTTTAATTGTTGGACTTCCTTGATTGTCCGAGGACTCCTCATGTTGATGATTGCTTCACATTTCTCGGGGTTGGCTTCGATGCCTCTGGAGGTCAGCATGAAGCCAAGGAATTTTCCTCCTTTTACTCTGAAAGCGCATTTCTCCGGATTGAGCCTCATATTGTGTTGTCTTAATTGTTTGAATATTTCTTCCAGGTTCGCATCATGGTTGTGGGCTTGCTTTGACTTGACGACCATGTCGTCAACATACACTTCAAGGTTCCTTCCTATTTGCTTATTGAAGACCTTGTCCATGAGTCGTTGATAAGTAGCACCCGCATTCTTAAGTCCAAAAGGCATAAATTTATAACAATAGTTTCCGAGTTCGGTGATGAAAGCTATTTTATCCTTATCTTGTGGGTGCATTAGAATCTGGTTATATCCAGAGTATGCATCTAGAAAACTTAAGATATTGTATCCTGATGCGTTATTGACCAGTTTATCTATACATGGGAAGGGATAAGCGTCCTTAGGACATGCTTTGTTCGGGTTAGTAAAGTCTACACACATTCGCCACTTACCTGAGGCCTTCCTTACCATAACCACGTTAGAGAGTCATGTTGTAAATCGTAGTTCCTCATTAAATCCTACTTGTAGGAGTTTTTGGGTCTCTTCGAGACATGCTGCTCTTTTCTCATCTTCCATGTTTCATTTCTTTTGGGATATAGGTCGAGCATTAGGGTCGATTTGTAATTTGTGGCATATAAGGCTCGGCTCGATGCTGGGCATATCTGCTGCCGTCCACGCAAAAAGATCGGCATTATTTCAAAGTAGGTTGATGATTCGTTGTTTAGTCCCTGAAAGAAGAGAACAACTTATGTAAGTGTAATGATTGTTATTGTCATCTAATTTTACCTTTTCAAGGTCATCTGTTGGTGCAGGCCTGTCGTGGAGATCTCGTCTTGGATCAAAATGGGCAGTGTTCAAGATATTTGTGACATCATAGGTTCCCTTCTTTGGTTTTGCCTTCTGGTTGGTTTCTGATCTTATTTTCAATCTTTCGTTGTAGCATTGACGAGCTTCGATATGGTCGGAGTGTATGGTGGCTATCTGGTCGTGCTGTACCTAAAACTTAACACATAGATGGATAGTGGATACAATAGCACCAAAGGAATTTAAAAAAGGTGTGCCCAGGATGATATTGTAAGGGCTGGTGCAGTCGACGACTAGAAACTGCACGTCTTTTGTTCTACTCAAGGGATGGTTGCCTATGGTTATTTTTAGCCATACACTGCCGAGGATAGACACTTGTTCCCCCAAGAATCTGACTAGCTCCCCTGAGGATAGTAGCATTGTGTGTTCACTGAGTTTCATTTTCTTGAAAGTAGAATAGAAGAGGACGTCAGCGCTGCTACAAGGGTCGAGCAGAACCTTCTTTACCAGGAGGTCGCCCGCCTAGATAGAAATGACGACAGGGTCATCTAGGTTGTCGGCCCTTGCTTGGTAATTGGATTGCTCAAAAGATATGTGGGATGTTCGTGGTCTGTAAATGTTGGTCTCGTTCGTCCGTTGGACCATTAGCATTTCTCGGTAACTGCGCTTTCGTGACGAGTTTGTTTGTCCACCGCTCGCGAACCCTCAGAGATGCAATTGATAACTCCTTTTGTTGGTAGAGGTTGAAATCTGATTTTTCTCGAGGTATTTAGAGTTTTCTATTGTTGCCAGTCGCTTGTGTTCTGCGACGCTGGTCTTACTTTACCACTGATGTACTTGTCCAGGTGTCCTTGTCTGGCCAAAATTCTAGTAGGTCCTTGGCGATCACGCATTCGTCGGTTGTGTGACCGAACTTTTGGTGGAAGGCGCAGTGTTTTGACTTGTCGACATACCTCTGGTCTTGGTATGAACCGGCTCTGCCCGGTGGCTTTATTAGCTTATTGCGTAATATTTTTTTAAGTATGTCTTCCCTTTTGGTATTGAACATGGTGTATGAATCAAACTTTGGAGTTAGCTTAAAGGGTTTTTTAGAATCCTTGGTATGAGACTTGTCCTCTTCTTTTCTGAATGGTTGTCTCTCATTCCTCTGGGTTTCGCGTAGCTTGATGAGCGGATAATTTATACACTTTTTGGCATTGTTTTTAGTTAGTTTTTAATAGGATCTAGCTACTTTTAGGGATGTTTTTATTAGTTTTTATGCAAAATTCACATTTCTAGACTTTACTATGAGTTTGTGTGTTTTTCTGTGATTTCAGGTATTTTATGGCTGAAACTGAGAGACCTGAGCAAAAATCTGATAGGAGGCTGAAAAGGACTACAGATGCTGTTGGATTCTGACCTCTCTGCACTCGAAATGGATTTTCTGGAGCTATAGAACTCCAAATGGTGCGCTTTTAATTGTGTTGGAAATTAGACATCCAGGGCTTTCCAGAAATATATAATAGTTCACACTTTATTTGAGTTTAGATGACGGAAACTGGTGTTCAACACCAGTTCCATGCTGTATTCTGGAGTTAAACGCTAGAAACACGTCACAAACCAGAGTTAAACGCCAAAAACATGTTACAACTTGACGTTTAACCCCAAGAGAAGCCTCTGCACATGTAAATCTCAAGCTCAGCCTAAGCACACACCAAAGTGGGCCCCATAAGTGGATTTCTGCACTTAGACTTATTTTTGTAAACCCTAGTAACTAGTTTAATATAAATAGAACTTTTTACTATTGTATTAGACATCTTGGTATCTATCTTTGGACGTTTAGTTCTTAGACTTTGGGGGCTGGCCATTCGGCCATGCCTGGACCTCTATCACTTATGTATTTTCAAAGGTGGAGTTTTTACACACCATAGATTAGGGTGTGGAGCTCTACTGTTCCTCGAGTATTAATGCAATTACTATTATTCTTCTATTCAATTCAACTTATTCTTATTCTAAGATATTCGCTGCACTTTAACATGATGAATGTGATGATCTGTGACACTCATCATCATTCTCACCTATGAACGCGTGCCTGACAACCACTTCCGTTCTACCGTAGATCGAGCGCGTATTTCTTAGCCTCCATTCCGAAAGATCGGAGTCTTCGTGGTATAAGCTAGAATTATTGGCGGCGATTCCTAAGATCTGGAAAGTCTAAACCTTGTCTGTGGTATTCCGAGTAGGATCTGAGATGGGATGACTGTGACGAGCTTTAAACTCGCGAGTGTTGGGCGTAGTGACAGACGCAAAAGAATCACTGGATTCTATTCCAACATGATCGAGAACCGACAGATGATTAGCCGTGCGGTGACAGCACATTTGGACCATTTTCACTGAGAAGACGGGAGGTAGCCATTGACGCCGGTGAAACCCGAACATACAGTTTGCCATGGAAAGGAGTATGAATGATTGGATGAAGGCAGTAGGAAAGCAGAGATTCAAGAGGGATAAAGCATCTCCATACACTTATCTGAAATTCCCACCAATGATTTACATAAGTATCTTTATCTTTATTTTATGCTTTATTTATTATTTATATTTGAAAATCATTATAACCATTAGAATCCGCCTGACTGAGATTGACAAGATGATCATAGCTTGCTTCATACCGATAATCTCCGTGGCATCGACCCTTACTCACGTAAGGTATTACTTGGACGACCCAGTGCACTTGCTGGTTAGTTGTGCGAAGTTGTGACAAAGTGTGATTCACGTTTGAGAGCTCCAAGTTGTTGGCGCCATTGTTGATGATCACAATTTCGTGCACCAAGTTTATGGCGCCGTTGCCGGGGATTGTTTGAGTTTGGACAACTGACGGTTCATCTTGTTGCTCAGATTAGGTAATTTTTCAAAAATTTTTTTCTTTGTTTTCGTTTTTCAAAAAAAAAATTTTGAAAAAAAAAATTAAATAAAATCATAAAAACCAAAAATATTTTGTGTTTCTTGTTTGAGTCTAGTGTAGAATTTTAAGTTTGGTGTCAATTGTATTTTTTTATTTTTTTCAAAAATTTTCGAAAATTCATGGATGTGTTCTTCATGATATTCAAGTTGTTTTTGACAAGTCTTCTTGTATGATCTTTAAATTTTCTTGTTTTGTGTTTTTTGTTGTTTTTCATATGCATTTTTGAATTCATAGTGTCTAAACATGAAAAATCTCTAAGTTTGGTGTCTTGCATGTTTTTCTTTTCTTGAAATTTTTCAAAAATAAGTTCTTGATGTTCATCATGATCTTCAAAGTGTTCTTGGTGTTCATCTTGACATTCATAGTGTTCTTGCATGCGTCATTGGTTTTGATCCAAAATTTTCATGTTTTGGGTCATATTTGTATTTTTCTCTCTCGTCATTAAAAATTTAAAAATAAAAAATATCTTTTACCTATTTTACTCAAAATTTTCGAAATCTTTGGGTTGACTTAGTCAAAAATTTTTAAAATTAGTTGTTTCTTGTTAGTCAAGTCAAGATTTCAATTTTAAAAATCTTATCTTTTCAAAACTTTTTCAAAAATCAAATCTTTTTCATTTTTTCTTTTATATTTTCGAAATTTAAAGAAAAAGTGATTTCAAAATCTTTTTCTTAATTTCATTTCAAAATTTCGAAAACTTTACTAACAATTAATGTGATTGAATCAAAAATTTGAAATTTGTTACTTTCTTGTTAAGAAAGGTTCAATCTTTAAATTCTAGAATCATATCATTTAGTTTCTTGTTAGTCAAGTAATCAATTTTAATTTTAAAAATCCAATCTTTTTCAAAACAAATTTCAATCATATCTTTTTAATCATATCTTTTCTTTTCAAATCATATCTTTTTCAAAATTTGATTTCAATTTCTTTTCTAACTTCTTATCTTTTCAAAAATTGATTTTCAAATCTTTTTCAACTAACTATTTGACTTTTTGTTTGTTTCTTATCTTTTTCAAAACCACCTAACTACTTTTCTCTCTCTAATTTTCGAAAATCCCTCACTCTTTTTCAAAATTCTTTTAATTAACTAATTGTTTCAAATTTTAATTTTAATTTTATTTTTTTCTCTTAATTTTTGAAAATCACTAACCTTTTTTTTCAAAAATCATTTTCGAAATTCTCCCCCTCTCATCTCTTTCTATTTATTTTATTTATTTACTAACACTTCTCCTCATCTCAAAATTCGAACCCTCTCTTCTCCTCTGTGTTCGAATTTTTCTCATCCTTCTTCTATTCTTTTCTTCTTCCACTCACATAAAGGAATCTCTATACTGTGACATAGAGGATTCCTCTTCCTTTTATGTTCTCTTCTTTTTCATATGAGTAGGAGCAAAGACAAGGACATTCTTGTTGAAGCAGATCCTGAACCTGAAAGGACTCTGAAGAAGAAGCTAAGAGAAGCTAAAGCACAACAATTTAGGGAAAACCTTACAGAGAATCTCGAAAAAGAAGGAGACATGGCCGAACTCAATAATAATGTAAGGAGGATGCTTGGTGATTATACTACACCTACTTCCAACTTTTATGGAAGAAGCATCTCAATCCCTGCCATTGGAGCAAACAATTTTGAGCTGAAGCCTCAACTAGTTGCTTTAATGCAATAGAACTGCAAATTTCATGGACTTCCATCAGAAGATCCCTATCAGTTTTTAACTGAGTTCTTACAGATCTGTGATACTGTTAAGACTAATGGAGTAGATCCTGAAGTCTACAGGCTCATGCTTTTTCCTTTTGCTATAAGAGACAATGCTAGAATATGGTTGGACTCACAACCTAAAGATAGCCTGGACTCTTGGGATAAGCTGGTAACGACCTTCTTGGCCAAGTTCTTTCCTCCTCAAAAGCTGAGCAAGCTTAGAGTGGATGTTCAGACCTTCAAGAAAAAAGATGGTGAATCCCTCTATGAAGCTTGGGAAAGATACAAGTAGTTGACCAAAAAGTGTCCTTCTGACATGCTTTCAGAGTGGACCATTTTGGATATATTCTATGATGGTCTATCTGATAAACACCTATAATCCCTCATGGAGAAATCATCCAAATTTCTCATGGAATGATCAACAAAAGCCCCAACAAGGCTTTAATAATTGTGGAAGAAACAGGTTTAGCAATAACAAGCCTTTTTCATCATCTTATCAACAACAGACAGATAATTCTGAGCAGAGCCCCTTTAGCTTAGCAAACATAGTCTCTGATCTATCTAAGGCCACTTTAAGTTTCATGAATGAAACAAGGTCCTCCATTAGAAAGTTGGAGGCACAAGTGGGTCAGCTGAGTAAGAAAATCACTGAAACTCCTCCTAGTGCTCTCCCAAGCAATACAGAAGAGAATCCAAAAAGAGAGTGCAAGGCCATTAATATTATCAAGATCGCCGAATCCAAAGAGGAAGGGGAGGACGTGAATCCCAACGAGGAAGACCTCATGGGACGTCTCCCAGACAGTAAGGAGTTCCCTATTGAGGACCTAAAGGAATCTGAGGCTCATATGGAGACCATAAAGATTTCATTAAACCTCCTTCTGTCATTCATGAGCTCTGAGAACTATTCTTCCTCTGAAGAGGATAAGGATGTAACTGAAGAGCAAGTTGCTCAATATCTAGGGGCCATCATGAAGCTGAATGCCAAGTTGTTTGGTAATGAGACTTGGAAATATGAACCTCCCTTGCTCATTAGTGAACTAGATACACGGGTTCAGCAAACTCTACCTCAAAAGAAACAAGATCCTGGTAAATTCTTAATATCCTGTACCATAGGCACCATGACCTTTGAGAAGGCTCTGTGTGACCTGGGGTCAGGTATAAATCTTATGCCACTCTCTGTAATGGAGAAGCTGGGGATCTTTGAGGTACAAGCTGCAAGAATATCATTAGAGATGGCAGACAAGTCAATAAAATAAGCTTATGGATTAGTAGAGGACATGTTGGTAAAGGTTAAAGGCCTTTACATCCCTGCTGATTTCATAATCTTAGACACTGGGAAGGATGAGAATGAATCCATCATTCTTGGAAGACCCTTCTTAGCCACAGCAAAAGCTGTGATTGATGTTGACAGAGGTGAACTAGTCCTTCAATTGAATGGAGACTACCTTGTGTTTAAAGCTCAAGGTTATCCTTCTATAAACATAGAAAAGAGGCACGATAAGCTACTCTCAATACATAGTCAAACAAAGCCCCCACAATCAAACTCTAAGTTTGGTGTTGGGAGG
>NC_029778.3:63015064-63023497 GCF_000817695.3 Arachis duranensis
ATCTGTGAAGCTCCATGAGAGCTCACTGTCAAGCTATTAACATTAAAGAAGCGCTTATTGGGAGGCAACCCAATTTTTAATTATCTATATTTTTATTGTTCTTTTATGTTTTATTAGGTTTATGATCATGTGGAGTCACAAAACAATTGCAAAAATTAAAAACAGAATAAAAAATAGCAGAAGAAAAAGTACACCCTGGAGGAAGAGCTGTCTGGCGTTTAAATGCCAGAAATAAGCATCTGCCTGGCATTTAACGCCAGAAACAAGCACCAAGCTGGCGTTTAACGCCAGAAACAAGCATCAGGCTGGCGTTAAACGCCAGAAACATGCTACATTTGGGCGTTTAATGCCAGAAACAAGCATCAGTCTGGCGTTAAACGCCAGGATTGCATACAGAGGGCATTTTACACGCCTAAAAGGTGCAGGAATGAGAAATCCTTGACACCTCAAGATCTGTGAACCCCACAGGATCACCTCAGAATCTGTGGTGACCCCACAGGATCCCCACCTACCCCACCTCTCTCTTCTTCACACAATCCAATAACACTATACCCTTCACCAATCACCTCAATCTCTCTTCCCCATTACCCCTTCACCAATCACATCCATCCACTCTTCCCCATAAACCCCACCTACCATCAAATTCAAAATCTCTTTCCCACCCAAACCCATCCTAAATAGCCAAAACCAAACCTCTCTCCCTCTCCTCCATATCTTCTTCTTCTTCTTCTATTCTTTCTTCTTTTGCTCGAGGGCGAGCAACATTCTAAGTTTAGTGTGGTAAAAGCATAGCTTTTTTTGTTTTTCCATAACCATTGATGGCACCTAAGGCCAGAGAAACCTCAAGAAAGAGGAAAGGGAAAGCAATTGTTTCCACCTCTGAGTCATGGGAGATGGAGAGATTCATCTTAAAAGCCCATCAAGACCACTTCTATGAAGTTGTGGCCAAGAAGAAGGTGATCTCTGAGGTCCCTTTCATGCTCAAGAAAAATGAGTATCCGGAGATCCGACATGAGATCCAAAGAAGAGGTTGAGAAGTTCTTACCAACCCCATTCAACAAGTCGGAATCTTAATGGTTCAAGAGTTCTATGCTAATGCATGGATCACTAGAAACCATGATAAAAGCATGAACCCAAACCTAAAGAATTGGCTTACAATGGTATGGGGGAAATGCTTAGATTTCAGTCCGGAAAATATAAGGTTGGCATTCAACTTGCCTATGTTGCAAGGAGATGCACGCCTGATTAGCGGATATTTTATACGCTTTTTGGGGGTAATTTCATGTAGATTTTAGTATGTTTTAGTTAGTTTTTAGTAGATTTTTATTAGTTCTTAAGCAAAAATCATATTTCTAGACTTTACTATGAGTTTGTGTATTTTTCTGTGATTTCAGGTATTTTCTAGCTGAAATTGAGGGAGCTTATCAAAAATCTTATTCAGGCTGAAAAAGGACTGCTGATGCTGTTGGATTCTGACCTCTCTGCACTCGGAATGGATTTTTTGGAGCTACAGAAGTCCAATTGGCGCGCTCTCAATTGATTTGGAAAGTAGACATCCATGGCTTTTCAGCAATATATAATAGTCCATACTTTTCGCGAAGATAGACGACGTAAGCTGGCGTTCAACGCTAGTTCCATGTTGTAGTCTGGCGTTCAGCGCCAGAAACACGTCACGAACCAGAGTTGAACGCCAAAAATATGTTATAACTTGGCGTTCAACTCCAGAAACAGCCCAGGCACGTGAGAAGCTTAAGTCTCAGCCCCAGCACACACCAAGTGGGCCCCAGAAGTGGATTTCTGCACTATCCATCTTAGTTTACTCATTCTCTGTAAACCTAGGTCACTAGTTTAGTATTTAAACAACTTTTAGAGACTTATTTTGTATCTCATAATATTTTTAGATCTGAAATTTGTACCTTTTGGCAGCATGAGTCTCTAAACCCCATTGTTGGGGGTGAGGAGCTCTGCAATGTCTTGATGAATTAATGCAATTATTTCTATTTCTCATTCAAATATGCTTGTTCCTATCTAAGATGTTCATTCGCGCTTCACTATGAAGGAGGTGATGATCCATGACATTCATCACCTTCCTCACCCCATGAACGTGTGCCTGACAACCACTTCCGTTCTACATCAGATTGAATGAGTATCTCTTAGATTCCTTAATTAGAATCTTCGTGGTATAAGCTGGAATTGATGGCGGTATTCATGAGAATCCGGAAAGTCTAAACCTTGTTTGTGGTATTCTGAGTAGGATTCTGAGATTGGATGACTGTGACGAGCTTCAAACTCGCGAGTGTTGGGCGTGATGACAAACGCATAAGAATCAATGGATTCTATTCCGACATGATCGAGAACCAACAGCTGATTAGCCGTGCTGTGACAGAGCATTTGGACCGTTTTCACTGAGAGGATGGGAAGTAGCCATTGACAACGGTGACACCCTACATATAGCTTGCCATGGAAGGAGCCTTGCAAATTCTTAAAGTAAGAAAGCAGTATGTTGCAGAGATTCAGAGGACAAAGCATCTCCAAAACTCCAACATATTCTCCATTATTAAGTAACAATTATTTATTTTATGCTCTTTTATTTTTCGTAATTCAAACTGATAATTATAATTGATATCCTGACTAAGAATAATAAAATAACCATAGCTTGCTTCAAGCCAACAATCTCCGTGGGATTCGACCCTTACCCACGTAAGGTATTACTTGGACGACCCAGTGCACTTGTTGGTTAGTTGTGCAAAGTTGTAAGAAATCTTGATTTTGATATTGGCATTACAATTTCGTGCACCAAATTTTTGGCGCCGTTGCCGGGGATTGTTCGAGTTTGAACAACTAAAGGTTTATTTTGTTACTTAGATTAGGAATAGAGTATTGATGCTATAGAGTCATTAAATCTGAGTCCTTTATTTTCTTTTCAAATTTTTTTTCAAAATTATTATTTTTCTTTATCAATTTTTAATTTTTAGTTTTTAATTTTTTTCGTAACTTTAGTTTCTTGTTCTAAGTTTGGTGTCAATTGCATATTTTATATTTTTCCCTTTTAAATTTTCGAATTTGTGTTCTTTGATCTTCAAGTTGTTCTTGTTTATTTTTCTCGTTTGATCTTTAGTTTTTCTTGTTTTGTGTCCTTTCTTGTTTTTCTTGTGCTTTTCCAAAGCATTAGTCTTCCAAAAGGAATTATCCCTCTTCAAAACAAGTGTTACCTTTACAGCTCAATTGGCTAGAGCATTGGCTTATGTTCTTGGTAATTGAATGTCTTCTGTTTAAAATCTTTTTCAAAAATAATTTTTCTTAATTTAATTTTGTGTGAAACTTTAAGTTTGGTGTTTTCTTGTTAATCTTTTTATAATTTTCGAAAATTTTATTGTGATTTTCAAAAAAATTTTAAGTTTGGTGTTCTTTCTTTTATTCTTGTTGTTCTTGTGAATCTTCAAGGTGTTCTTGAGCCTTCTTTGTGTTTTGATCTTAAAATTTTTAAGTTTGGTGTTTCTTGGTGTTTTTCCTCCAAAATTTTCGAAAACAAGGAGCATTAGATTTAAAAATTTTGAGTCTTGTGTCTTTTGAGTGTTTTTCTCTTTCATCAAAAAAATTCAAAATTCAAAAAAAATATCTTTTCTAACTATTTTTAAGCTATATTTTCGAATTTTTTTTATAAAAATTCAGATTTCAATTTAAAAATTTTTCAAATCTTATCCCTTTTAAGATTTTAAATTTAAAAAAAAAAAATTCCTTATTTCTCTCATAATTTCGAAATTTTGGGTTGATTTAGTCAAGAATTTTTTTTTAAAAAAAATTAGTTGTTTCTTGTAAGTCAAGTCAAGATTTCAATTTTAAAAAAAAATCTTATCTTTTCAAAATCTTTTTCAAAATCAAATTTTTTCTTTTTCTTTTTATTATTTTCGAAAATTATTTAAAACTATTTTTCAAAATCTTTTTCTTAATTTTATTTCAAATTTTCGAAAATTTTGCTAACAAGTAATGTGATTGATTCAAAATTTTGAAGTCTGTTACTTTCTTGTTAAGAAAGGTTCAATCTTTAAATTCTAAGAATCATATCTTTTAGTTTCTTGTTAGTCAAGTAATTAATTTTAATTTTAAAGATTAAATCTTTTTTTAACCATATCTTTTTCTCATATCTTTTATATCATATCTTTTTAAATCATATCTTTTTCAAAAATTTGATTTCAAAATATCTTCTTATCTTCTTATCTTTTCAAAAGTTGATTTTCAAATCTTTTTCAACTAACTAATTAACTTTTTGTTTGTTTCTTACCTTTTTCAAAATATCCTAACCACTTTCTCTCTCCTCACTTTTTCGAAAATCTTCATAAAATATTTTTAAATTCTTTTTTATTTTTATTTATTTTTATTTTCGTCTTTATTTTATTATTATTATTTCGAAATTTTTAATAAATAAAATAAATCCAAGTCATCTCCCTTTCTCCATCATGGACCTAAATGGAAATGAACCGTCCAGAAGGACTCTGGGGTCATATGCTAACCCCAATACTGCTTCATATGGGAGTAGTATCTATATACCCTCCATCGGAGTCAGTAGTTTTGAGTTGAATCCTCAACTCATTATCATGGTGCAGCAAAATTGCCAGTATTCCGGTCTTCCACAGGAAGAACCTACAGAGTTTCTGGCACAATTTTTACAAATTGCTGACACAGTACATGATAAGGAAGTAGATCAGGATGTCTACAGATTATTACTGTTTCCATTTACTGTAAAAGACCAAGCTAAGAGGTGGTTAAATAACCAACCTAAGGACAGCATAAAGACATGGAAACAGCTGTCAGAAAAATTCCTGAATCACTATTTTCCTCCAAAACGGATGACATAGCTAAGGCTGAGCATCCAAGGCTTCAAACAAGGAGATAATGAATCCCTTTATGATGCTTGGGAGAGATACAGAGAGATTCTAAGAAAATGCCCCTCTGAAATGTATTCAGAGTGGGTGCAGTTAGACATCTTCTATTATGGGCTTACAGAAAGAGCTCAGACTTCTCTAGACCACTCAGCTGGTGGATCTATCCACATGAGAAAGACAATTGAAGAAGCTCAAGAGCTCATTGATACAGTTGCCAGAAATCAGCACCTGTACCTAAGCAGTGAACCTTCCATGAAAGAAGAGGCTAAAACAGTGATTGTTGAACTCAGTCCTGCAGATCAAGCTACTGAATTCAATTAGCAATTAGATTTTCTAACAAAACAGTTAGCTGAATTCAAGGAAATATTACAAGAAACAAGAATGGCTAATATGAATATGGAAGTATAGTTGAAGCAAACAGAACAACAGTTATCAAAATAGATAACAGAAGAATGTCAAGCAGTTCAATTAAGAAGTGGAAAAACATTAAATACCTCACTTCAAGGCAGCAGGAAGCCAAGAAATGAACAAACGGCTACCCAAAATCTCTCTGAGGAAAATCAGAGCCCAGAGAGGAATAATGCTGGCGCTGAATGCCCAAACCATGCTCAGCCCTAGCGTTCAACGCCAGAAACAAGCAAGGAATTGGCGTTGAACGCACAAAGAAAGCACAGTTCTGGCATTCAGATGCCAGAAACAGGTGAGGAGTTGGAGTCTAACGCCACTCCAGCTTCCACCCCTGGCATTCAATTGCCAATGGGAGATCAGACACATACAAGTGCTGATAATAACCCTTCTAAAAAGGCTTCTCAACCCACATCTGTAGACAATAAACCTACAGCAACTAAGGTTGAGGAATACAATGCCAAAATGACTTATCCTCAGAAACTCTGCCAAGCAGAACAGGATAAACAATTTGTCCACTTTGCAGACTTTCTCAGGACTCTTGAAATAAAGATTCCATTTGTAGAGGCACTTGAGAAAATACCCTCTTATACTAAGTTCATGAAATAGATCTTAAGTCATAAGAAGGATTGGAGGAAAACTGAAAAAGTTTACCTCACTGAAGAATGCAGTGCAGTTATCCTGAAAAGCTTACCTAAGAAGCTTAAAGATCCCGGAAGCTTTATGATACCATGCACATTTGAGGGTACTTGTACCAAGCAAGCTCTATGTGATCTTGGGACAAGTATCAACCTAATACCTGCATCTATTATCACAAAGCTTGGTTTGACTGAAGAAGTCAAACCAACCCGGATATGTCTCCAACTTGCTGATGGCTCCATTAAATAACCATCAGGCATGATTGAAGACATGATTGTCAAGGTTGGGCCATTTGCCTTTCCTACTGACTTTGTGGTGCTGGAAATGGAGGAGCACAAGAGTGCAACTCTCATTCTAGGAAGACCTTTCCTAGCAACTGGCCGAACCCTTATTGACGTCCAAAAAGGGAAAGTAACCCTAAGAGTCAATGAAGATGAGTTCAAGTTGAATGTTGTCAAAGCTATGCAGCATCCAGACACCCCAAATGACTGCATAAGCATTGATATTATTGACTATCTGGTAAAAGAGGTCATATAACTGAGAGTTTCGAATCAAAACTAGAGGATATCTTTAAAGATGTTCAGCCTGATCTGGAGGAATCAGAGAGAATAATAGAACCTCTGAAAATCCCTCAGGAAGAGGAGAAACCTCCTAAACCCGAGCTCAAACCATTACCACCATCCCTGAAATATGCATTTCTGGAAGAAGGTGATACCTTTCCTGTAATCATAAGCTCTACCTTAGAGCCACAGGAAGAGGAAGCACTAATTCAAGTGCTAAGGACACACAAGACAGCTCTTGGGTGGTCCATCAGTGATCTTAAGGGTATTAGCCTAGCCAAATGCATGCAAAAAATCCTATTGGAAGGTGACGCTAAGCCAGTGGTTCAACCACAAAGGCGGCTGAACCCAGCCATGAAGGAGGTGGTGCAGAAGGAGGTCACTAAATTACTAGAGGCTGGGATTATTTATCCTATTTCCGATAGCCCATGGGTAAGCCCTGTCCAAGTTGTCCGTAAGAAGGGTGGCATGACAGTGGTTCCTAATGAAAAAGATGAACTAGTTCCTATACGAACAGTTACAGGGTGGCGAATGTGTATTGATTATAAAAGGCTCAATACAGCCACCAAAAAGGATCATTTTCCTTTACCATTCATAGACCAGATGCTGGAAAGACTAGCAGGTCATGAATACTACTGCTTCTTGGATGGATATTCAGGTTATAATCAAATTGCAGTAGATCCCCAGGATCAAGAGAAAACAGCATTCACATGTCCATCTGGAGTATTTGCATACAGAAGGATGCCATTTGGCTTGTGCAATGCACCTGCAACCTTTCAAAGGTGCATGCTCTCAATTTTCTCTGATATGGTGGAAAATTTTCTGGAAGTCTTCATGGATGACTTTTCAGTATTTGGAGACTCATTCAGCTCTTGTCTTGACCATCTAGCACTTGTTCTAAAGAGGTGCCAAGAGACTAACCTGGTTTTAAACTGGGAGAAATGTCACTTTATGGTGACTGAAGGAATTGTCCTTGGGCACAAAATTTCAAACAAGGTAATAGAGGTGGATCAAGCTAAGGTAGAGGTAATTGAAAAATTACCATCACCTGCCAATGTTAAGGCAATCAGAAGCTTTCTGGGGCACGCAGAATTTTATAGGATGTTTATAAAGGATTTTTCAAAAATCGCCAAACTTCTAAGTAATCTGCTAGCTGCTGATATGCCATTTATCTTTGATAAGGAGTGTCTGTAGGCGTTTGAGACTCTGAAAGCTAAGCTGGTCACAGCACCAGTCATCTCTGCACCAGACTGGACATTACCTTTTGAACTGATGTGTGATGCCAGTGACCATGCCATTGGTGCAATGTTGGGACAAAGGCATAACAAGCTTCTACACGTCATTTACTATGCCAGTCGTGTTCTAAATAACACACAAAAGAACTACACAACCATAGAAAAAGAGCTACTTGCAGTGGTTTACGCCATTGGCAAGTTCAGATCCTATTTAGTTGGATCAAAAGTGATTGTGTACACTGACCATGCTGCTCTTAAATATCTACTCACAAAGAAGGATTCGAAACCTAGACTCATAAGATGGGTGTTGCTTCTGCAAGAGTTTGATATAGAAATAAGAGACAGAAAAGGGACAGAGAATCAAGTAGCAGATCACCAGTCCCGAATAGAACCAGTCGAAGGGGCGTCCCTCCCTCTTACTGAGATCTCTGAAAACTTTCCGGATGAGCAACTCTTTGCCATCCAGGAAGTGCCATGGTTTGCAGACATTGCAAACTACAAGGCAGTGAGATTCATACCCAAAGACTACAGTAGGCAGCAATCAAAGAAGTTGATCACGGATGCAAAGTACTATCTTTGGGATGAACCATATCTCTTCAAGAGATGTACAGACGGAGTAATCCGTAGATGTGTGCCTAAAGAAGAAGCACAGAAGATCCTCTGGCACTACAATGGATCACAGTATGGAGGACATTTTGGAAGTGAGCGAAG
>NC_029778.3:63023660-63094221 GCF_000817695.3 Arachis duranensis
ATTCTGGTGGCAGTGGATTATGTATCCAAATGGGTGGAAGCTATTGCAATGCCCACTAATGACACTAAGACAGTGCTAAAACTCCTCCAAAAACACATCTTCAGCAGATTTGGTACCCCTAGAGTATTAATCAGTGATGGGGGCACTCATTTCTGCAATAAGCAGCTTTACTCTACTTTGGTTCGTTATGGAGTTAGCCACAGGGTAGCCACTCCATATCATCCACAAACAAATGGGCAAGCTGAAGTCTCTAACAGAGAACTTAAAAGAATGCTAGAACGGACTGTAATTAACCGTAGAAGGGATTGGGCAAGAAGCTTGGATGATGCTCTGTGGGCATACAGAACAGCATTCAAGACCCCTATATGGACCTCTCCATACCAGCTTGTGTATGGAAAGGCATGTCACTTGCCAGTGGAACTGGAGCATAAGGCCTACTGGGCAACCAGATTCCTAAACCTTGATGCCAAGTTAGCTGGAGAAAAATGATTGCTCCAGTTAAATGAGCTAGAGGAATTTAGACTCAATGCTTTCGAAAATGCAAAAATTTACAAGGAGAAAGCAAAAAAATGGCATGATAAGAAGTTATCATCCAGAGTCTTTGAGCCAGGGCAGAAAGTTCTACTGTTTAATTCTAGGCTCAGATTATTCCCCGGGAAATTAAAATCCCGGTGGAGAGGTCCATATGTGATTACAAGTGTGTCACCATATGGATACGTAGAGCTTCAGGATAATGATTCTAACAAAAAGTTCATTGTTAATGGACAGAGAGTCAAACATTATCTTGAAAGTAATTTTGAGCAAGAATGCTGAAAACTGAGATTTGATTAAAGCTCAGTAATAGTCCAGCTAAAGACAATAAAGAAGCGTTTGCTAGGAGGCAACCCAGTCATGAGTTTATTCTATTTGTAATTTTAATTTGAAATTAGATAATACATTTCAGTGAATGATACAGAGGCAACCCAGTCATGAGTTTATTCTATTTGTAATTTTAATTTGAAATTAGATAATACATTTCAGTGAATGATACAGAGTTACAGAAGGCTTCAGAAGATAAAACAGTAAAAAAAAGAGCTATTTTGGGCGTTGAACGCCCAAAAGAAGCATCTACTGGGCGTTCAACGCCAGTAGAGATAGCCATCTGGGCGTTAAACGCTAGAAAGAAGCATCTTCTGCGCGTTAACGCCAGAAAGAAGCACCTTCTGGGCGTTTAACGCTAGATTTACAGCGTCCAATGACAAAGGAGTTTCTGGCGTTCAACGCCAGCTAGAAGCAACAGCTGGGCGTTAAACGCCTAGGAGAAGCTACATTTGGGCATTAAACGCCCAAAACATGCAGCGTTTGGGCGTTTAACGCCAGGATTGTGGGGAAGAGGTAATTTCGTTTTCAATTCAAATTTTTTCCAATTTTCATGTTTCAATTCATGATTTCTTGCATAAACATGTCACAAACTCTCATCTTTCAACTTCAATTTCAAAAAAATTTTAATCCTAAACATATTTCTTGATTTTTCTTTAATTTCTTTTCAAATCTTTTTAATTTCTTCTCATATCTTTTTCAACTCATCATATCTTTTGAATTTTGAAATTGCCTCTCCTTCTATTCCTCTCCTTTGCTTTCTTTTGCTTGAGGACAAGCAAACCTCTAAGTTTGGTGTGATTTGCCATGATCACTAAGCTAAAACTCATCAAGATCATGGCACCTAAGGGAGCAGGAAGAGCAAGGATGTGACTTGAAGGAACTGAAGCGTCAGAAATTATCTCTTGAAGGACCAAGCACCCCACAGACTAGAGGAGCATCCACTTTCCAAAATAAAGGTTGTTGAGTACTAATCTTTGCCTTAACTCTGTGATAACTGTTCTTATTAGGAATTTACCTTAGAAGTTATATATTAGTAGTAGTAATTAATATCTATATTTTGATTTTATCTCCAATTAAGCTATAATTTATTTTTCTCATTATCATCAAACATGAATAAAATAGTAGATTTTTAGAATAAAGAGGCAATAATTTTTTTCGAGTTTTTAATAAAGAAAATTCTAATTATTTATATGTGGTGGCAATACTTTTTGTCTTCTGAATGAATGCTTGAACAGTGCATATTTTTTATATTGAATTTTATGAATGTTAAAATTGTTGGCTCCTGAAAGAATGATGAATAAGAGAAATATTATTGCTGATCTAAAAAATCATGAAATTGATTCTTGAAGCAAGAAAAAGCAGTGAAAAAAAAAGAAGAGAAAAGAAGAAAAAAAGAAAAAAAAAAGAAAGAAAAGGGGGGAAAGAAGCAAAAGAGGTAGAAAAAGCCAATAGCCCTTTAAACCAAAAGGCAAGGGTGAAAAGGTTCCAAGACTTTGAGCATCAATGGATAGAAGGGCCCAAGGAAATAAATCCAGGCCTAAGCGGCTAAATCAAGCTGTCCTTAACCATGTGCTTGTGGCATGCAGGTCCAAGTGAAAAATTTGAGACTGAGTGGTTAAAAGTCGTGATCCAAAGCAAAAGAGTGTGCTTAAGAACTCTGGACACCTCTAATTGGGGACTTTAGCAAAGCTAAGTCACAATCTGAAAAGGTTCACTCAGTTATGTGTCTGTGGCATTTATGTATCCAGTGGTAATACTGGAAAACAAAGTGCTTAGGGCCACGACCAAGACTCATAAAGTAGCTGTGTTCAAGAATCAACATACTAAACTAGGAGAATCAATAATACTATCTGAATTCTGAGTTTCTATGGATGCCAATCATTCTGAAATTCAAAGGATAAAGTGAGATGCCAAAACTGTTCAGAAGCAAAAAGCTACTAGCCCCGCTCATCTAATTAGAATCTGAGCTTCTCTTGAAACTCTGAGATATTATTGTTTCTTAATTTCTTTTTATCCTATTTTATTTATCTAGTTGCTTAGGGACAAGCAACAGTTTAAGTTTGGTGTTGTGATGAGCGGATATTTTATACGCTTTTTGGGGGTAATTTCATGTAGATTTTAGTATGTTTTAGTTAGTTTTTAGTATATTTTTATTAGTTTTTAAGCAAAAATCATATTTCTAGACTTTACTATGAGTTTGTGTATTTTTTTTGTGATTTCAGGTATTTTCTAGCCGAAATTGAGGGAGCTGAGCAAAAATCTGATTCAGGCTGAAAAAGGACTGCTGATGTTGTTGGATTCTGACCTCCCTGCACTCGGAATGGATTTTTTGGAGCTACAGGAGTCCAATTTGCGCGTTCTCAATTGGGTTGGAAGGTAGACATCCATGGCTTTTCAGCAATATATAATAGTCCATACTTTTCGCGAAGATAGATGACGTAAACTGGCGTTCAACGCCAGTTCCATGTTGCAGTCTGGCGTTCAGCGCCAGAAACACGTCACGAACTAGAGTTGAACGCCAAAAACATGTTACAACTTGGCGTTCAACTCCAGAAACAGCCCAGGCACGTGAAAAGCTTAAGTCTCGGCCCCAGCACACACCAAGTGGGCCCCAGAAGTGGATTTCTGCACTATCCATCTTAGTTTACTCATTCTCTGTAAACCTAGGTCACTAGTTTAGTATTTAAACAACTTTTAGAGACTTATTTTGTATCTCATGACATTTTTAGATCTTAATTTGTACCTTTTGGCAGCATGAGTCTCTAAACCCATTGTTGGGGGTGAGGAGCTCTGCAGCATCTCGATGAATTAATGCAATTATTTCTGTTTCTCATTCAAATATGCTTGTTCCTATCTAAGATGTTCATTCGCGCTTCACTATAAAGGAGGTGATGATCCATGACATTCATCACCTTCCTCACCCCATGAACGTGTGCCTGACAACCACCTCTGTTCTACATCAGATTGAATGAGTATCTCTTAGATTCCTTAATTAGAATCTTCGTGGTATAAACTGGAATTGATGGCGGCATTCATGAGAATCTGGAAAGTCTAAACCTTGTATGTGGTATTCTGAGTAGGATTCTGGGATTGGATGACTGTGACGAGCTTCAAACTCGCGAGTGTTGGGCGTGATGACAAACGCAAAAGAATCAATGGATTCTATTCCGACATGATCGAGAACCAACAGCTGATTAGCCGTGCTGTGACAGAGCATTTGGACCGTTTTCACTGAGAGGATGGGAAGTAGCCATTGACAACGGTGACACCCTACATATAGCTTTCCATGGAAGGAGCCTTGCAAATTTTGAAAGTAAGAAAGCAGTATGTTGCAGAGATTTAGAGGACAAAGAATCTCCAAAACTCCAATATATTCTCCATTATTAAGTAACAATTATTTATTTTATGCTCTTTTATTTTTTGTAATTCAAACTGATAATTATAATTGATATCCTGACTAAGAATAATAAAATAACCATAGCTTGCTTCAAGCCAACAATCTCCGTAGGATTCGACCCTTACTCACGTAAGGTATTACTTGGACGACCCAGTGCACTTGCTAGTTAGTTGTGCGAAGTTGTAAGAAATCTTGATTTTGATATTGGCATTACAATTTCGTGCACCAACGCCCCTACACTAAAAGGGTCAACTTTGATCAAAGGTTGGACCAAGTCCTCAAGGACATATGTGTGGAAGGAGCTCAATGGAAAAGTGACTCAAAAGGCAAGCCGGTTCAATTGAGAAGACTGGACCTTAAGCCTGTGGCTAGAGGATGGTTGGAGTTCATCTAACGCTCCATCATCCCCACTAGCAACCGATCTGAAGTAACTGTGGATCGGGCCATCATGATCTATAGCATTATGATTGGAGAGGAAGTAGAAGTTCATGAAGTCATCTCTCTAGAACTCTACAAAGTAGCTGAAAAGCCCTCCACCTTGGCAAGGCTAGCTTTTCCTCATCTCAATTACCATCTATGCAACTTAGCTGGAGTTGTCATAGAAGGAGACATCCTCATTGAAGAGGACAAGCCCATCACTAAGAAAAGGATGGAGCAAACAAGAGAGCCCATTCATGGATCTCAAGAGACGCATGAGGAAGCTCATCATCAAGAAATCTCTGAGATGCCTCAAGGGATGCATTTTTCTCCAAACAACTATTACTCATTCCTTAACTTCCTTGTTCTTATCTCTCTGTTTTTTGGTTTTTGAGCTTCATGTTTGTCTATGTTTGTGTCTTTACTACATGATCATTAGTATTTAGTAACTATGTCTTAAGGCTATGAATAATTCCATGAATCCTTCACCTTTCTTAAATGAAAAATGTTTTTAATACAAAAGAACAAGAAGTACATGAGTTTCGAATTCATCCTTGAAATTAGTTTAATTATATTGATGTGGTGACAATACTTTTTGTTTTCTGAATGATTGCTTGAACAGTGCATATTTTTTATCTTGTTGTTTATGAATGTTAAAATTGTTGGCTCTTGAAAGAATGATGAACAAGAGAAATGTTATTGATAATCTGAAAAATCATAAATTTGATTCTTGAAGCAAGAAAAAGCAGTGAATAACAAAAGCTTGCGAAAAAAATTATAAAAGAAAAAGAAAAAGCAAGCAAAAAAAGCCAATAGCCCTTAAAATCAAAAGGCAAGGGTAAAAAGGATCCAAGGCTTTAAGCATCAATGGATAGGAGGGCCTAAGGAAATAAATCCAGGCCTAAGTGGCTAAATCAAGTTGTCCCTAACCATGTGCTTGTGGCATGAAGGTCCAAGTGAAAAGCTTGAGACTGAGTGGTTAAAGTGTGATCCAAAGCAAAAAGAGTGTGCTTAAGAGCTCTGGACACCTCTAACTGGGGATTTTAGCAAAGCTTAGTCACAATCTGAAAAGGTTCACCCAGTCATGTGTCTGTGGCATTTATGTATCCGGTGGTAATACTGGAAAACAAAGTGCTTAGGGCTACGACCAAGACTCATAAAAGTAGCTGTGTTCAAGAATCAACATACTTAACTAGGAGAATCAATAACACTCTCTGAACTCTGAGTTCCTATGGATGCCATTCATTCTAAACTTCAAAGGAAAAAGTGAGATGCCAAACCTGTTCAGAAGAAAAAAGCTACAAGTCCCGCTCATCTAATTAAGACTAATATTCATTGATATTTTGGGGTTTATAGTATATTCTATTCTTTTTATCCTATTTGATTTTTAGTTACTTGGGGACAAGCAATAATTTAAGTTTGGTGTTGTGATGAGCGGATAATTTATACGCTTTTTGGCATTGTTTTTAGTAGGATCTAGCTACTTTTAGGGATGTTTTTATTAGTTTTTTATGCAAAATTCACATTTCTAGACTTTACTATGAGTTTGTGTATTTTTCTGTGATTTCAAGTATTTTCTGGCTGAAATTGAGGGACCTGAGCAAAAATCTGATAGGAGGCTGAAAAAGGACTACAGATGCTGTTGGATTCTGACCTCCCTGCATTCAAAATGGATTTTCTGGAGCTATAGAACTTTTATACTTTATTCGAGTTTAGACGACGCAAACTGGCGTTCAACGCCAGTTCCATGCTGCATTCTGGAGTTAAACGCCAGAAACACGTCACAAACCAGAGTTAAACGCTAAAAACATGTTACAACTTAGCGTTTAACCCCAAGAGAAGCCTCTACACGTGTAAAGCTCAAGCTCAGCCCAAGCACACACCAAAGTGGGTCCCGAAAGTGGATTTCTGCACTAAGACTTATTTCTGTAAACCCTAGTAACTAGTTTAATATAAATAGAACTTTTTACTATTGTATTAGACATCTTGGTATCTATCTTTGGACGTTTAGTTCTTAGACTTTGGGGGCTGGCCATTCGGCCATGCCTGGACCTCTATCACTTATGTATTTTCAACGGTGGAGTTTCTACACACCATAGATTATGGTGTGGAGCTCTGCTGTTCCTCGAGTATTAATGCAATTACTATTATTCTTCTATTCAATTCAGCTTATTCTTATTCTAAGATATTCGCTGCACTTCAACATGATGAATGTGATGATCCGTGACACTCATCATCATTCTCACCTATGAACGCGTGCCTGACAACCACTTCCGTTCTACCGTAGATCGAGCGCGTATCTCTTAGCCTCCATTCCGAAAGATCGAAGTCTTCGTGGTATAAGCTAGAATTATTGGCGGCCATTCCTAAGATCCGGAAAGTCTAAACCTTGTCTGTGGTATTCCGAGTAAGATCTGAGATGGGATGACTGTGACGAGCTTCAAACTCGCGAGTGTTGGGCGTAGTGACAGACGCAAAAGAATCATTGGATTCTATTCCAACATGATCGAGAACCGACAGATGATTAGCCGTGCGGTGACAGCGCATTTGGACAATTTTCACTGAGAGGACGGGAGGTAGCTATTGACGCCAGTGAAACTCGAACATACAGCTTGCCATGGAAAGGAGTATAAAGGATTGGATGAAGGCAGTAGGAAAGCCGAGATTCAAGAGGGATAAAGCATCTCCATACACTTATCTGAAATTCCCACCAATGATTTACATAAGTATCTTTATCTTTATTTTATGCTTTATTTATTCTTTATATTCGAAAACCATTATAACCATTAGAATCTGGCTGATTGAGATTTACAAGATGATCATAGCTTGCTTCATACCGACAATCTCCGTGGGATCGACCCTTACTCACGTAAGGTATTACTTGGACGACCCAGTGCACTTGCTGGTTAGTTGTACGAAGTTGTGACAAAGTGTAATTCACGTTTGAGAGCTCCAAGTTGTTGGCGCCATTGTTGATGATCACAATTTCGTGCACTATAGCTCTTCTATTTCAATTTGTCCGGTCGCTTTATCTCGAAATTCCTTCAACGTCTTTGGTTTTGCCATGGCGATGGCTTCCTGGAATTTTCCAATTCGAAGGCCGCTCTTAATGGCATGCAATTGCACTTCTAGATTGAGGTCAGGAATTTCCATGGCCTCTATTGTAAAGCGTGTCATATAGTCTTTCAAGCTCTCGTGCTATCCTTACTTGATCGTGCTGAGGTAGTCCGAATCTCGCACATAGATTTTGGAAGCCCAAAATAATTAATGAACAACTTGGTGAACTCGTCAAAATTGGTTATGGGATCTGCAGGCAAATTGGAAAATCATAATAGAGCAGCTCCATCTAAAATGGTGGGGAAAGATCGAGACAAAATGGGATTGGAGTCGCTATTGAGGAACATCATAGATTCAAATTTTGTGACATGAACTTTAGGATCTTCGATCGCTTTGTATGGTACCAAAGTCATAGGAAGTGTAAAATTTTTAAGCATTTTGAAATTCATTATTTCTTCAGAAAAAGGATTAGTTCGTCGTCTCCCTGTTTTTTGGGGTGTTTCCCATGTCTTTGCGCTAGACTCAAACTGATGTTCCTCGTGTTGATCAACATTCGTCTTTTTGTTGACATTTTTTCTCTTGCCATTGTCCTGCAGCGTGGCTAACAGCTCGGCCATCCGCTGATTTTCTGCAAGCAGAACGGCGTTTGCGGCCATGAGGTCGGCATTGGTCGAGGGGGTTGCTGTGTGTCTGACTGATCCGTCATGCTTTGGCTTCTGAAAAGAAAAGAGAGTACAAGACGGATATAGGGGTGTTATAAAAATTAAAAATGAGGCGAGGGCCCCACAGTGAGCACCAAATGTTCCGTGTGGAATATGCTCCTGAGGTATAGCTCGGACTATGTGGCAAGTCAGCAACTCGAAAGTGTTCTTTTCGAAACCGTTGACCTCGGCGTAGAACCTACAAAAAAGACTCCGACGCTCAAGTCAGTATTGGGTATAATAAACGAAAAAGGCAGAAACAGAAATAAAGTATTGCAAAGGCGAGGCTGTTGCTTCGTTTGATCGAGGATATCTTAGTGTGTGTTTTTTTTCTCATACCCTGACGAGGTTTGCTCATTCGTTTAAATAGATAGCGAGCTAGAAAATATTCGTTAAGTGAACGTTTGAGTAGTGTTCGATTTTTTAGGGATCAGTTTGCATGTTTTAAGTGGTATGAGATTTTCGATGTGTGTAGAGTGTTTGTTTAACTTGTTCTCGGTTGTTATTTTGTTAGCTGAGAATATTAGTTTGGTACAGATTTTATTATTACTTTTATTTTATTTTATTTTGATAAGTCTTTCTAACTTCTTTGTACAGTATTGCTAAACCAATATATTTAAATATAAATAAATTACACCAAAATACATTAATTCAGAAAAACATATAAGAAAAATTAAAACAACGATCTCGGCAATATATAACAAAAAGAAAAACATATTTTGATTGTGGATCGATCTCATCAAGGGTGTGATGGGATAGCCCATTCACTTCCCAATTTATCTTTAAGTTGTTCAACTTCTTTTTCTGGCAGAGAAACTGTGACCAACCTTCCAATTTTGCCACCATCTTCCTTATCCTGAGGTGCTGGAAGTACCAAAACTACCCCTTCATCACCCACCCCATGAAGGGCACAATTCGCAACCATTGGTTTCTCTCCATTTATAAGCTTCACCCCATAAATAACGTTACCTTCTTCTTCCAAGTTCACAAAAGTCAACCTCGTTCCATACACTATAAAATCCTCTCTCCCTTCACTTTCTTCCACCAATTTCTCCATGACATGCTTCTCAACCTTCTTTTTCTCACTGCCAATGAGCGTTGCCAATTCCAAAACATCAGATTCCGAAACAGAAACTTTGCTACTAGCTTCAACTGTACTAAATTCCAAGCCAATATTTGTAGGGAACTCGTAGTTTTCACTATGATATTCGCAAATTACAACATCCTTTGGCTCTGAATAGCTCCTGATCTGAGCCAAACACTTCCATACTAATGCCGAAACGATTTCGAAACAACAGGTGTTGTTAGATTCTTGGCTACTTGTAACCGAATCTTGAAGTTGGTTGTAACTGACATAGAAAGTGTGAGTAACGATTTTGGTGTCAGTTGCGGCGATCCAGCGTTCTTCGTCAAGAATTGTGGCCCTTTTCACGATGGGAATCTGTGAATCTTGAATGGAATTAATAGGAAGAGATTGTAACTCTTCATAATTAGGGTTTACGTGAAGGGATTTTGGTGGCACGTGACCGGCGAGCGCGTGACTCCACTTGGTGATGAAATTGAAAGCCGAGAAAGCGTCTCCAAGGACATGAGACCAACTCAGTCCCACACACAGCCCTCCACATTTGAACCAAGTAAACTTCATAAAACACAAAAGTTGAAGCAGCTGATTAGTTAGAAAACTGTTACACAGTAAAAAAAAATAATAATAATTAGAACAGTTTTGAGAAGTGATGTACTAAACTACTAATGTTGGCTGTTGGTGGTTGCATCAACCGGCAATAAATAAATAACATTGCTCTTTATTATTATTATTATTAAGTTTATTGTCAAATTATTTACTCCATTTGATTTAAATAATTATCTAACGTCAACAGATATTGATATTTTAAATAATGATTTAAAATTAATTTTTTCTTAATATTAAAACGAGAAAGTAAATTTATTTTTTATATTCTCAAAAAATGTTAAGAATTACTGCTTTTTATTAATATTAGCTAATACTTCAAACTAATAATATCTTAGTTTTACACTATTAGAATTTATGATTTTTAAGTTTAAGATTTAGAATTTAATTTTTAGGATTTAAAATTAAATAAATATTGACTGAAAATGATAAATTTTGTTGTTCATGTATCATTTACCAATATATAATATTATTTTTATCATTTTAAAAGAATATATATTATCTCTTTACAATTACTATCCCTTTTTCATCTAATAGAGTTGTAACAAATAACGTCCGTTAACTTAACTTTTTTTTTTCACCCTAGTATCTGATTGATTTAATTAACTTAACTTTTCTAAAGATATACTACTTATAATTTGGATCAAATCAAATTTCAAAATCAACAGTTCAACGCTACTTATTTGTGATGGGAGAGAGCATTGAATATTGATGTTTAATTTGGTTATACAAATTGCATGCAATATAAAGTACACGTGGCTTATTATCAGAAGAAGAGAATAAATATTTAGACGAGAGTTAGTTGGCAAGAGAAGATTATAATATGATTTTATTGGTTTTACCTAATATACATGGGTACGTGTTTCTTTGTCATAGAATGCTGCATCTACTTGCTCTCTTTGATTGTGGCTGGTTTTATAAATAAAAAATATATAATTTATATTTATTAATATTTATATTAATTAAATAATGATTAAAAATATTAAAAATTACTGATTCCAAAATTTTTTTTTACGTAATGTATAGAACTATTTTACAATACCATATAACGGGAAAAATTAGTTGTTTAACTGAATTCTAAAAATTAAATATAGAACGAAAATGCCCACAGACTATTTCAGTGTCCAATAATCACCATATCTGATCTCCTGCTTAAAAAAAAACACTATAAATTGTATATATATATATTTTTTTTTGCTTAATAAAATGCATAATTTGTTTTTAAAAATTTAAAATTAATATTGCTTGATTCAAATTAAATATCAGTCCATTTGGAAAACTTAAAATACATTTAAATTGTGGGAATTAATTTTTAAAGAATGTTTTGAGTGAATACATAACTGAACCCCTAAAAGCTATGTCCACATGGAAATATAATTCTTCGAATTTTTACAAATACTATCTTGACATATCCATAAATGATAAGGACTGTAATATAATTATATTTGATAAGTTAATTAATTTCTTAGTAAAATTATGAAAGTTCAAAAAACTTAAAAATTACTCTTAAGAATCATTGATGAGAAGAGTCAATTAACGAAAAATATCATTTATGTCAAAGTTAGCAAAATAGTTCTGTTCAATTCATATTTAAAGAGAAGGACCATCAATAATTTTTACTGAGATAATAATAATTTTGGTGAATGTTATGGTGTTTATCACTTTGTATTTAAGTTACTAAAAAAGGTAAATAAATAATATTTAATAAATTTTATATGATTTATTTTTTATTTTAAACATTTTATTTTTTATTTTAAAAAAGAAATTAGACAATTTAGACACCATAATAAAGACACCATAAAATTCACTAATAATTTTTTATCTTTATAGATTACCCTTGCTAGCTAGATGTTATGCTTTTACTGATTTCTTTATTAATTGATCGTACCCTTCTTAATATTCTTTAGAAGTATTCTTTTCCTAACTACTTTTTAAAGCTAGAAAGTAATGGTTCTTGGTTAACATACACGTGACACATACGTATTATATATTATTAAAAGTCCCCTTAAAATTAAAAAAAAAAATTGTACAGTCATACCATAATACAAAGGCCACACCTTAAATAATCAAAAGTGATATATCATGAAAACTAGGAATTTCTAGGGAAAAAAACACGTAGGAATACTATCTGTAGCATAGGAAAGTAGTAGACCCGTGAAACAATACAAAAATAGGTGCACACAAAGGTTCACAGACTTTCAGCTCCGTGAATAATGAAAGCAATGAACGAGCACCATATAAACATATGTCGGACTCACCCTAATTGGATTCTTAATAATAAATAGGTGGACATATATATAAGTTTTTAGATATTTCTAAAATTTAAGTCATAAAAACAACTTTAATATATAAATAACATAATTGATTCAGATATGTATTCGGGAAAAGAAAAAAAAAATCCAAAATTTTAGATTATCTTAATTATTAAAACTATCTTCCAGCGAAAAATTCAAATTAAATATAAATTGAGTATTCATATGATAATTAATATATGAAAAAAAAAAAGCCATAACATAACTACGACATAAGAGTCTAACCACTAAATTCCATGATCAATTGTATATAATTACAATGTATTGAGAGTATAATAAAAAATTTTGCACAATAATTAAATTATATTTATTCTTTTAAATAATTATTTATATAGTTAATATAAAATAATTATTTTTATTTACGTAATATTATATAGTTAGATATACGTACGTATAAAATTATTTTATATTTATATATCTAATAGAAGTTTTTATAAATCAAAAGATTTTATATAATAAGAAATCTAGGTAGTTAGGAGATTAAAAGTAGAAAGAATTTACACATACCTTGAGGAAGAGCAAGGGTGAGAAAGCAAGGTCAGGACCAAGCACGTGATCATGGACAAGTTCATGAATGGAGTACCCTTTTTGGTTGAACCATTCCTCAAGTGTCTTATCACAATGAGACTCAACTATGCGGACACCAGCATCGTTGCACTTGATGAACGGTCGCCCGGACGATTCGGACCTCCGGATCCGGCCCGATATGTGTGAATACGGATCCAACAGGGGAAACATAGGTTTCTTCAAGTCAAAGATTGAGAGCCCTTGTGCAGCTTGAGGGCTAAAGAAATGAACGGTTCTTACGTAGTGAAGCTTCATGAGGAGGTCCATGTAGCCTAGGTTGTACGTGCCGCGCTCGTTGCCACGTGGCGTGGCTGGCACCACCGTTGAGATCTTGGAGGTTAGAGATGGTTGGCTTTCTTCTCCCATGTTGGTAGTTAAAGAACCCATAACGAACCGAGAGAGATAGAAGGGGTTAGATTTTGTGTGCCTGGATTACTCGTCTACATTTATAATGTTGGTTTGGGAGGATCTGTTATACTTCTACTTATGAGGCAGCATTATGAGTTTATGACAGGGAATAGAAACGGGTAAGTTAGAGACGTGTTCGGTTAGGATTGGAGAAATTTAATGGGTAAGTGTGAAGATATAGACGTATTATAGGTGTATATATATTAACATTCCTCACCTATTTTTTAAATAAATTCTTTATTTTCGTAGAAAGAAATGCTAAACAACCAAATTTTTCATTTCAATCAAGTCATAATATGTATACGTTTTTTTTATATTTTTTTCTTTTTCCTCTTTTTTCATTAGAAGAAATATAGAGTGAATGGAATATTTATACAATATGTATAATGAGGGTATAGGAATATTCGATTCATTAGATGTTTATTATCTCTAATACCCGAATAGTTATTCTGGATAATATAAATGTACTGTGTTTAAAAAATTAGTAATATTTTACCTTAAATATTTATTTTTTAATTCATATTAAACCAAATAATTAACTTACTGTACATATTGTACAAATACTCCATTAATTTCGATCCCTAACGAAATTATTTCCATTATCATCATCATCATATTGTTATCATATTATTGTTATTATCGTCATTATCTTTTTTATTTTATACGTTAACACCACTGTTTTATTTTTCTTTGAATTTTTGCACTTGTGTTACTTGATTTCACTATTTCTTTGTAGATTTTTTTTTCACTTATGCTCTATTCGATCAAAATTTATAAATCGGTAATTCATGTGTTCATGAAATTAATTTTTAATTTTAATACATCATTTAATTTAATTGTAAATGACACAAAATTTATTATTGAATGATACAAAAACTTTTCAAAGGATTACAAATTTAAAAATTTGACTTATTCAACCAACAAAATATATTTAAATGTACTTTAAATTAAAAAATATATCAATTTATTGCAAATGACACAAAAATAACTAAATCTTTTTATATATTACTTCAATACCATATAATCATATTGGTGATAATAAAAATACATGATTTAATTAAAAATGACATAGTAATTTTTTATAAATGACCATAAGTCTAAAATTTTAACTCACTCAATTAATAAAATACATTTAAATATATTTTGGATTCAAAAAATACATCAATTTATTAAAAATGACATAAGAATAGTTATACTTCTCTTATATAGAAGTAATTCAATACCATTCAATCAGTTTAGTACATCATTTAGTTGGAAATAATACAGAAATTTTTTATAAATGATACAAGAAATCTTCAAAGGACAACAAGTTAAAAAATTTTCTAACAACTTCTAATTGGTTAAGAAATTTCATATGCCACGGCTAAAAATTTTTGTGTCCTATTATTTTTGTTTCTGATAACTTCTAATTGGTTAAAAATTTTTTGTTTTACGGTTAAGAAATTCTTATATCAAAATTAAGAAATTTTTTGTGTTACAATTAAAAATTTTTGGTATTATTTTTTCTGATAAATCTTACATTCAAAATTTTGGTGTTATTGTTGTTGTTGTTCTTCTTCTTCTCCTTCTTATTTCACCTTTCCATAGTTATTCTTGTTTTAACCACTTGACAAAACTTGTGTTACGATTAAAAAATTCTTGTGTAAAATTTTGATAAGTTTTGTACAATTCAAAACTCTCACTTTTTCTTTTTCTCCTCACCACCACCACCAATTGTTAAGAAATTTTCTTCTTCTTAACAAGAATAAAAACTAAAAAGTCTCCTTTTTTTCTTAAACAAAAAAATAAAATAAATAAAATAAAAAATACTGCAATAACACTAGAAAGAGGAGAAAGAGAAAGAGAATAAATAAATAAGTGTAACAATATATAGTAGCAGAAATTAAAAAACGATAAAGAGAAAATATACGAAAAAGAAAAAAATTGCAAAGAAGAAGAAGTGCGTCGTTCAAAGGCACATTGTGTTAGCGGTTTTTGTTGAGTTTGGACCAATTTTATTGAATTTGGTTGACAAAAATGTTTGAACACGTAAAGAGACCGTTTACAAAATACTTCTTTTGTACTATGATATGTTAGTATTAATTTAATGGAATAAAATCAAAATTTTTGATGCACTAAAAATTTCATATGTGTATCCAATTAGGTATCACACTACAATAAAAATTATTTTTTTTGACAAATTTTTAATAGTAATAACACAATGGTCACTGTATATCTTATTTAACTTATCTTTTTGTGATAATTATATATTTATCATTATTACTATATGTTATAATGACAAATATATACTTTTTATAGCCATTAATAAGGTCTTTATTAGCAATTGTATGATTGTCATTAAAACTTTTTAGCAATAAAAATAAGACAGTTAATGTCTAATTTTGGTTAAAAACAAAATAAAGGACCATTAAAAATAATTTTTCTAGTGATGTCATTAAGTTAACAAAAGTAACTATTTTTAATAATTAACACGTGAATAGTCATCTAAACAAATGAAAGTAATTGAATGATTACGTAAAATAATTTATACGGTCAAATCATCAAAATTAAACTCATAAATTAATTATGAAAATTTTTCTTGTGTGCTTTATGTGCTCTTTGTTCACTACAAGGAACAATATATTTTTCAACACTAAAAATTGACGGCTAAATCTTTTGTCGATATTTTTTGGCACATTATTATTGTTGATATAATTAAAAAAATAATTAAAAATAACATATTAAAATCGACAATCAAATCGTCTATTATTTTTACGATATTAAAATATTTTCCTATTATTATCATATTGTCGACGAAGTGTTGGACAAGAATATTTTTTCTTTAGAATTGATGGATATGGCGTTTATTTTAGTCTTTAAAATATCAACACTATGTCGTCATTGATAAATTTAAATGATTTAAATTACTTTTGAAAATCAAATGAATAGTGTTAGATTTAATACATAAAATAAAAGCCTAAAGTGTTTTCTTTCTAAATTAAGGTCGACAAAACTGTCTATAAAATTATCATTTATCAATAAAAAATTATTCCCTCGCACACTTCTTGCGCCTCCCTCGTTTAATCCAAAATTATCATTTTACCAACCCTTATTTCACCATTTCACCAAATCCACCATTTTACCAACCCTCCATCTCCGTTGCCGTCCCGCCGTTGCTCTGCTGTTGTCTCGCTATCGCTCGGTCACTCCACGTCGTTCTCACTTTATCATTGATTTTTTCATCAATTTTTTGGATTAAAAATATTTGTTGTGTGATCTGCATTTGTTAACTATCAGTTTTGTGTCGCAGACAAGTATGACACCAAAAAATTTGAACTCTTTTCCTACGCCAAAGTAAGTTTATTTTACCGAGTCAATGATGAAAAATTTGCTAAAGTTATGGGTTATTTAAGTGAAGTTATTTAACATGGAAAGGGAACTTGCTGAATTTTTTGGTGCTTTTGTTTGTAAGGGAAGTTTGAATCAGATGATTTTTAACTTTTAAGAAAGCACAATTAACAATGTTTAATCCGTTCTATATGTGTTAATGGCTCAAATATAACAATAAAATAGGATCTTGTTAACGGTGAATTATTGTATATTCATATACTCTTGTCAACTATGCTTTTCAATCTCTGTTAGCAATTATCATTAACACTTGTTGTAAAGTTTAATACTATTGATATATGGAAACATCGAACAAAATCGATATGTCCATTATATTTTACATTGTTGTCGATATAACTTAAGTAATTACTTAATCAAAGATGGTTACAACATTAAATCTTTTGCACTCAATTGCTGCTATGTCATAGGCTCAAGTAGCTTTTGCACTCAAATGTGTTTCTTTGGTAATTCTCAGACTTTTAAAATTTAAGTTTTAGACTTGAAATTATTTCGGAAGTAATTTTATTTTGTAGTCAGTCAAGTGTTAGTGAAGTAGCATTGTTCAGTGTCTCTCTCTTTCACTATTTGAAAAAATGCTAAGAGGGTTTAATATTCAAAATGATGCAGCATATTGATTAATTTTTAAATAGATAATCTGCCATGTGATCATGTCTTAATTATTATCAATGACGGTTTTGTGCTTTATTCCTTCATTTCACTTTTAGGTGGCAAACTAGACTAAAATCCCTTGAGTTGTATGCTTCAATCACTTCTCCGTTTCCTTTTCTCTTATATATGCTTGTGCAAAAATAGGACAAGTAATTTACATAAATTTAATTTAATTTCTTTAAATCACTTGCTAAGTGTTTTGTTGATTTTTAGCAAATTGACGGTGGTTCGATATCTAGTGGTTTGGGAGCGAAACCTACTCCTCTGTGCGAGTACCAGTTTTCTAGAAGTGTATCAAAGCGTCTTTGATTAGACAAGTTTTGACAATAAAATAAAATAAATTTGTAAATTGATAAAATGCAATTTGGAAATTAAAGTTTTGAAAGCTAAATAAATAGTAAATGGACAGGTTTGCATGAAGATTAAGAGAAAAAGCAATAACAATGCCTTCGATTAAATTGAAGAACTTAAGCATGAAGAATGAAAACGTAGAAAGATAAATTAAATGAAGAACATAAAGAACACTTCAAGAATAAAATTAATTGAAAAGTTAAGTTTGAAAAAACTAAATTGAAAATAGAAGGTGGAAGGAACCCTACAAAAAGTGTAACTCGATTGCAATATCAGGGATTCGCTCGGATGTGAGAATGCTTAGAGTATTTTTTCTGAGTGAAAGTTTCAACCCTTATTCCCTAACACTTCACAGTATTTATAGACTATCTTACATAACGGTTAATTTGATTACAATTAATTACAATTAAATGAAGAATTACAAATTTGAAATACAATCACTCATTGTAGATATTTCCAATATTTTTCTCGTGTGATAAAAGCCACGAACTTTCCCACTTCCACAACTATTCGATCAGCTTTCTCGAAGGCCTTACTTAATTCTTCGAATCGAAACTTCCATTTGATTTGGCTTACTCGATCACCACACAATCGAAATCCAATCAGCGCTGAATACCTCCAACCTTATACTCACACGCATATCTTCTCGAGAGACTAAACTTTACTTCTTCGATTCACCTCATTTATATCGAAAATATTTTTTGATCAACAAATTGCCCCCTTGGATTAATGTGGTTGCTTTCGATAATATTATCGATAAATAAAGCACTTAATCCAAAAGACATCCGTTTTCAAACCAAGAATAATTATCATTTAAACCCCATTACTACCGACTCACTCGACACGTCTCCCGAGACTTACGCCTTCTCTCTCTACCACTTCATCTTCCTCGTGAAGTTACCTCAATTCACTTCAACAGTAACGGCTACAGTAGTGCTTTAAATTTCTCATTTTCTCCTTTGTCCAACTCTCTTGAACCTCATCATTCTTTTCTTACAATGAGAAACTCTTTACAAAGTCTCCAACTTTATTCTCCCTTTCATCTTTCTGATAATGGCTGGCTCTTCTTCTCAAACTACCACCCAAGACAAGGGTAAAGGTCATGAGATAATACCGCCACCACCACCAGCTCTTCACATTCTCAATCAAGTCCATGACGAAGTTATTGACGATCCCCACTTGCAACCTAATGAAACCAGAATCCTAATTCCCTTTACAATCGGTACTAATATGCATTGCTTTCTTGGACCAATTAAAACTCTAGAGAAGGCAAATAAGAAACTCTCTTTCTTTCCGAGCGCTGGAGGAGAAGACTTACTGATAAACCAAGCCTTCAACATCTCCCATTTCATCAATCAAAAATCTTTCAGGAACAATCCAAAGATTAACCCTTGGGGATATGATTTCACAGCCTGGTATCGACGTCTTGAACCTACTAAAAGCGCCGACTGGAAAGCTTTAGGAATTCATGAACTACTAAGGATCTCCCACTTCTCACTTACCACATACCCTTGGATGATTGGGGCCGTGACTTGTTTTTGGAATAGAACAACTAACAACTTCCACCTTTCATGTTGAATGATCGGAATGTCCCTTCTGGACGTGGCTGCTATTACTGGGCTCCCAATCAATTTTCCAGATTGTACTCCTGACATGCAACCAAAGCGTCACTACAATGTGGTTTTAACTAGTTCTTACAGTGACTTTATCGCCCACAACATGGGTGCAGAAGGTGCAAAAATCACTGACAATGAACATGTTACCTTCCTATTTTATTGGTTAAATGCTGTCTTATTCTGTTCTCGAAGTGTCCAAATGTCAAAATTTTACCTTCCTTTAGCCACTCTTCTCCACGAAGGAAAATTCCTCAATTTGGCTAAGCTTCTTCTAGGACATATTTTCGAAGAACTTGGTCAATTTGTCTGTGACCTTCGAGACAACAAGATCATTAGTACAGGGGGTCCCCTATGACTTCTTCAACTATGGCTTAATGCCGTCTTTGAAAACTTCATGACCAAATCTGACAGTGGCAATACTGATAAGCAATATATTGATGGCTTTCGATTGTTTGCATTCAAACCCAATTTTTCAGATACCAAATCAGATGAAGATAAATTTTGGGATGTTTTCTCCCTCTTTCATACTTGTAAAGATTTTGAAAATGACCAACTCAATTTCACCCATTTCTTACGTCGCAACTATGGTCCTGCTTGGTTGGACGGCTTACTCTTCCCTGACACCAATGAAGCAAATGAACTTGCAAATCAAAGTTGGACAAACATGATAGCTTTACAAGTAATACCAACAGAGTTACCTTTACACAAGAAGGATAAATTCAAAATTACCCTGTATGCTCCAAATATGACAGCCAGACAATTTGGATTTTCTCAAGCCATCCCAACATCACAACCTCGAAATGACGAACCTTTCTACCACTTTACTTTAACCACTCAAGAGGATTTCGATTCTTGCTTCTTAAAGAATCAACAACGTAAAGACCGCTTCAATTTCGTGGTGTACGATCGCAGTTTCTATATCACCAAATTCTGTTTTGAATGGTGGGCTGCTTACTACTCCAGGTACACTCGTACCTTGGAAGAAATTCAACAAGCTGTAATTCATACTTTCCCTGTTGCTGAAGGTTCCCCGAAAAGAACTCAAAAAAGAAAAGCCGAAGTTGCTCGACCACCACCATCCAAAAGTAGAAGAACTCCTACCAGTCGAAAGGTAATTTTATAATTCCTCTCTTTAACTTAAAAACCCTATAAGTTATACATCTTTATCTAGACTAAATTCTGAATCTCTTATCAGTTAGTACTACTGACATCGAGTGAGAGTGCTGATGAAAGTGAGCCAGCCAATAAAGATGCTATTACTATCTCTTCTCCATCGAAAGAGGCAGCCGATTCTGATCTTGGTTCTCGGCTAGTATTAAGATCCAGGCTCTCTCAGGTAATACCATTATCTTTACACACATCATATTTTAATTTAAAATAAATTTCAAACTTGTAACTGTGTACCTTCTATACTAGCCTGTCAATATTGCTCGCTCAACACCATCTGCTAGAATTCTTGACCAATCAAATCTGCCACAACCACAAAGTTAAGAACAATCTACATCACATGACTCCATTCAATTCACAGGACCAACTCAAACAATTCCAGCCGCTTTTCCACCTGTTTCTCTCACAACACAAGTGATTGATTCAACAAATCCTTTGCAACACTCTCCAGAAGAAACCCTCAGACTAGAAGCAACTTCACCAAATGATCAAGCTACTTTTACTGAAGAGAACCAAGCAATCCCAGATTCCGACTCCGCTTCTAAAGCTGTTGACACCACCAATTCGGACTCTTCTTGATCCAAAGTTTTAGAAACTCCTCCAGAGTTACAACCTGATCTTACACTCCAGACTCCTCCGGGACTGAAACCAGGGACATCAAATGTTCCTACCACTCCAACTAGTACTACTTTAGAAGACTTGACTTCTGTTTTAAATAAAATCATCCAAGAAAACAAAGTGTCGGTGCCTATACCAACAATCTCAAGCCTGTTACATCGAAGCCTCCAATCGAATTAGATCCCAACACTCAGGAACAACTTCGATCATTTATCAAACTCTTGGACCATCCACCTACCACATGGGTTAATGACCCCATTCTCAACAAACTTCTGAAAGATTGCTTGAATTCTTCCTTTGTATTGCCAACTGACACACCATATTCTACCTCAATCCAAGAATTCCAACAACTTCTCAATGAAAGTGTTGCATCTCAATTCCAACTCCAAGAAACTGAAACTGAAGAAGCTACTACCAAATCTAAAATAGAAGGTTGCCTTGCAGTTACTCAACCAATTCAAGTTTTTCGTGAAGAATTTGATCTCAAGATCTTCCATGTTATTTCTGTTCAAGCTTTTCATGATCAAGAAGAAGCAAGACTCGAGGCAGAATTAGCTCAAATTCAAGAACAACTTGCCACTGTCCGCCAAAATTGAGCCACTTTAGCCAAGCCTCTGGCCGCAGCCCAACAAGAGCAACATCTTCTAATCCAAAAACTTGTCTCGATTGACACTGAACGGGGAGAATATGAAAAATAACTTGAGAGAATTCAAACTGATAAGCTCAGGCAGATTGAAGTGCTTACAATCCTGGAAAACAAAAGAACGAAGCTGCGCTCTGATTTGGCAAAACTATTGGCACCTTGAATGCTTTTTTTTTACTTCTAACTTTATTTTGTAGCAGTTTCCTTTCATCTTTTCTGAACTTTAGTATATGTGGAACTTTTAAGTTTTCCAACAATAGAAAAGTTTTAAATATTTTCCATTGATCGAGTTAATCACATTTCCTGACTCGATATCTTTAATTTGATAAGCATTTCCAGAATATGTCCCTATAATTTGAAAAGGGCCTTCCCAACTATGGGACCATTTACCCAGAAATCTCGATTTCTTTTCCATCGGTAAAATAACTTTAAAAACCAATTCGCCTATCTTGAAAGATTTTTCTTTAATTTGACGATTATAACTTCGAGCAACACTTTCTTTCTGTCGAATTATATTCTCAAGTGCCAAGATTTGCTCCAAATCTAACTCATTTAACTCATCAAACATTGCATTCCAATAATCATCGACTGGTAAATCATTTTGTTTCGATAATCTTAAAGTATTCAAATTAATTTCCAATGATAATACCGCATCATGGCCATACACCAACTTATAAGGTGAAGTTCCTATCGAACCTCTTGGTGAGTTTCGATAGGCCCACAATACTTGGCTTAAAGTGTCATTCCATGTTTGAGGCTTACTCCCGATATACTTTTTAATCAAGCCTATCAATATCTTATTCGCTGCCTCTACTTGCCCATTAGCCTGTGCATAATAAGGAGTCAAAGTAACCATACTAATGTTTCTTGAAGCTGTAAAATTTTTAATTCGCTGGCCAATAAACATAGTTCCTTGATCAGTACTTAACGTTTGAGGAATTCCAAATTGATGGATAATATTTTCCTCAATAAAGTCAATTATCTCACTTTGACCAACCTCTATAATGGAATATCCTCAAACCATTTTGTGAAATAATCAATAGCCACCAAAATAAATTTGTGTTGTTTCGATGAAGGAGGGTGAATCAAACCAATTAAATCCAAAGCCCAACCCCCTAAATGGCCATGACTTTATTATCGAATGTAATTCAGCTGCTGGAATTTGTTGTATCGAACCATGTTTCTGACATTCTTGACATGCTTTTACATAATCAATACAATCTTTTATCATAGATGGCCAATATACATGATTACGATATAACACCCATCTCATTTTCTTTCCTGCCTGATGAGCACCACAGATTCCATTATGAACTTCACCCAAAGCAATATTCTGATCTTTTCAACTCAAACATCTCATCAAACTTCCATCAATCCCTTGTTTATATAATTCATCGGCCAATAAAACAAAGTTCATTGCTCGTAATTTTATTTTTCTATCATACACATCAGTTCTCTTTCATTTGCTGGTACTAAAATTTGATGGATACTAGATAACTTCTTAATAGTTTCTAGACCAATCCGATACCTCGAAGCAATTTGAGCCAACTCATTGGCAATTTCATTATGAATTCTAGGGATATGCACCAAAGAAACCTTCTGAAAAGACGTTAACAACTCCCAAGCAGTTACTAAATATTTTTGTAACGTCTCGTTATTACATTTAAACTCCTTTGACAACTGCTTTAAAACCAACTGCGAATCCCCTAGAATTTGAACTTCTAAAGCTCCTTTGTCAATTAAAATTTTGAGACCTAAAATTAAAGCCTCATATTCAGCAACATTATTAGAGCAAGGATACTTTAATTCAAATAAAAATTCTGACGGAATACCCTCTGGTGAGATAATGAGGATTCCAACCCCTGCACCATCTTTATGCTTAGACCCATCGAAATACAATTTCCAATAGTTAACCTCTACATCAACTATATTTGCTACCTGGTCATTCAGATCTTTCGAATTATCCACATGAAAATCTGCAATGACCTGGCCCTTAACAACCTTTGTTGGGACATACTGCAAATCAAATTCTATTAATGCTAACATTCATTTCCCCAAACGTCCCCTTAACATAGGGAAACTAAGCATATACTTAACAACATCGGTCTGTGCTATAACTTTCACTGATTTAACCACCATATAACATTTTAACTTCATACAAGCATGATATAATGAATAACATAACTTTTCGATCAGTGAATACCTTGTCTCGATATCAGTTAAGAATCGACTAAGGTAATAAACAGCCCGTTCATATCCGTTTTCATCATCTTGGGCTAACATACACCCTATAGTATTTTCAGATGCTGCAATATATAATTTCAAAGGCTCACACGAACGAACATTCGCCATAATCGGGGCTTTAGCCAAATAGGTTTTAATTGAATCAAATACTAATTGATGTTCTATGGTCCACTCGAATTTTGAACCATTTTTTAATTTTACTAAAGGTGCAAACACCCTAGTACGATCCGGAAGATTCGAAATGAATCTTCAAAGATAATTTATTTTACTCAAAAACGATTGTACTTCTTTCTTTGATTCGGGGGCAGACAAAGCTGATATTGCATCTGCTTTGTTTTTATCAATAGCTATCTCCTTCTTATGAACAACAAAACCTAAAAAGTTTCCAGCCGATACCCCAAAAGCACATTTCAAATGATTCATTTTTAATCCTTTCTTTCTCATAGTTAAAAATGCCTTTTTTAAATGGTCTATATGTTGACTTACAGAAATCGATTTGACCATTACATCATCGATATACACCTCCATAAATTTACCAATAAACTCATGAAAAATGGCATTCATTGCCCGTTGATATGTTGCTCCAGCATTTTTCAAACCAAAAGGCATAACCACCCACTCATATGTGCCTAACGCACCAGTGCAACGGAAAGCAGTCTTAGCCACATCATCTTCTGCAATGAAAATTTGGTTATATCCAGAATAACCGTCCATAAAACTAAGAATTTTATTTTCTACTGTAGAATCGATCAACATATCAGCAATTGGCATAAAATATTCATCCTTTGGAGTAGCATTATTTAAATCGCGAAAACTGATACAACCCTTAATTTCCCATTTTTCTTCATCACTGGAATAATATTCGATACCCACTCCACATATCGAGCAGTTCGAATAAATTTTGCTTTGATCAAGTGTTCTATTTCTTCTTTAATTTTCACATTGATTTCAGGAGCAAAACGTCTTGGGGTTTGTTTCACTGGTTGAGCATTGGGTTTCAATGCTAATCGATGTTCTACTAATGAACAATCGAGATCAGGCATCTCATGGTAGTCCCATGCAAAATAATCTATAAAATCATGTAACAAATTGAGAAGCTCAGTTCGAAAAAGATCAACAAGATCTTTACAAATATATGTAATTCAAACGTCATCGTGAGTCACCAAATTAATTTCTTCTAAGGGATCTTGAGATTCGAACCCCTTATAATGATCATCTTCGACTGAATATTTTTCAAATCCCAAAGGCTCCAAATCATAAATACAATCGAAAGTAAAATCAATAGCATCATGAGAAAGAGTAGAAACTTGATCTTTGATTAAATCATCACGACTTTTATTTTCTACACAATGAGCCTCTGCTATTAAATCGACAGTCTAACTCATATTATAAGTTTCATTACAAGTAATAGGGAAATCATAACTAAATTCGACTGGAAGTGTCGAAACAAACATACTACAACAAGTAGATTTACTAATCTTATCTGATTCAACTCTATCAGAAGAATCATCTTTATTTTCTAAAACTTGAAAATTATTTAAATAATTATGCAAAGTTACCAGGTAGTTGGAAACTTCCTCAACCTGGTCCATAGTTCAGCCTTCGAGGTCTTCAAGAAAGACAATCCCAACCCGTCGGCTCGAAGGGCATATCTGGATAGCGCAACTTCACCGAAAGTCCTTCCGAAGTCAAGTAACACCTTCACAATTGTAAGAATTCAGAGATCGATCAACATTTAAAGGCTTCAATTTACGATTATATATCCTAAAATCGACATGCATTTGTTCGACGTAGAGACTCGAATCTGCTTTGACGATTTCAGGCTTGCCTTCTTTAGTCTACAGAAGCACGCTCTGATGCACTGTAGATGGTACATCACCTACTCCATGGATCCAATCTCTCCCAAGTAAGGCGTTATAATTGGCCTTCGATGGCACTACCACAAACACAGAGTGTCACTCCGAAGACCCTACCTTTACAGTCAAGGTAACCAATCCTCAACACCTTATTTATTTTGAACCCATTCACAATAGCAACAATATGAAGGGGTCGCGGATGAGACATTTGTCTCTCAGTAGGGCAAGAAAAGAGACTTGGCTCATCCTCTATGCGAATGAAAGAGAAAGCCTCTTCATCCTCTTGATCGTAGTCCTCATCCGAATTACTTTCACATTCTCCAAGGTACTCGGTAGGAATTATCGAAATTCTTCCTACCATGTCATCGTCTCCTTCATCAAAGTATTCTTCATCAACATCAAAATCTTTGTGCTTGTCAATCCCAGAGGACTGAGCGACTGCCTTCCCTTTCTCCATCTTTGCTGGTGATGGAACCTATTTGGGGTAAGTCTCTCCATTAGAAGGAAAGACGATGCAAGAATGCATAGAGAGAGTTGCCCCCTTGCTTGTTTCCTTACCTGTCTCAATTTGAAGTTTCTTACCTTGATTGAAACTCCTTCTTCCTCCTTTCCCTCTAGGGTATCCCCTGGCTCGCCCTCTATAGAAAGCGTATTGATTTCGAGATGGTGCTTGATGCCCCCATTGAGGATTACGTCGATACAGGTGATCACGCCTTTGGAATTCTTGACAGTTTCTAATCCATTGAATACCTATAGCCTGAGATTGACTTAAAGGTGTAGTCACATCATGTTGAGAAATTTTGGAACTTGAGCCCTCCACACGTCGAATTGGCTGCCTTTGACGTGCTTGTTCCTCCCTATGGGCTAATTCTTTCTTCATTCTCTCCTTTTCGAAGATTGTTGCTGCTTCAGCATCAAAAATAGCATTACACCGTGGACACAGAGATACGTCCCGATCTTTGATCTTTTGCTGAACCAAGAAGTCCAACACACCGTCTCCTGTTCTAGGATATACAGGTCTCACTTGTGACTTGAAATCATCAAGAGCCACATCAAAGTCATAAGACATCCCCACCATATTCACTCCAAAGCAGGGTTTCACATAACTGGCATCATTATCCAAGGGATCTACATCGACCTTCATCTCCTTCTTGCCATCATCAAATTTCAAACGTCCTTCCATGATTGCCTCTTGAATCAAATCCATGAAACAGACACAACTGTTAGTCGAATGACTTGTTGGTTGATGAAATTGGCAATAAGGCTTTCCTTTTAAATCTTTTATGGAAAGCAAAGTTTTACCTCAGGCAAAACCAATTGTTTATCTTTAAGCAACACATTGAAAATCTGATCAAATTTCGAGATATCAAAACTATATTTCTTTCCACTTTTAAGTTTTGAATCATTCGACTTTTCACTACCAGGAAGTTTTTTCAATAAAGAACAAACATATGGAGGACCTTTCTTAAGTTCAGCCAAATCGACTTCCGTTTCAAAATCGAATTCCTCATCTGAAGATTCCATGGTCACATAGGCAACCTTTTCTTTTCGAGTAAATGGTTGACTCTTCGATCTCTATTCATTTCTATATTTCTCTTTCTCCTTTTTCATAAGCTCCGTCTGCCGAACCTTTTCAGCCAGATGAGCCAAATCAGAAATATGCATGTTAAGCAATTTCCTACGCATATAGAATCCTAACCCCATAGTTGCTATTTTCACGATCTCACTTTCAGGTAATGTCACATAGCATCTACTTCTAGCATTTTTAAAATGTATTAAATAGTCATCGATGGTTTCACCATCTTCACGTTTCAAAGCTACTAGATCAGTAACTGCTACATTCATTTTTTTCTCGATAAAACTGAGCGTGAAAGGAAGTTTCTAACTGATTCCATGTTGTAATCAAATTTGGTCTAAGAATCGAAAACCAAGTGAATGCATTCTTCATCAATGACGAAGGAAAAAATTTCAGTTTCAAATTTTCATTATTAGCTAGGTTCCCAATCTCGACCAAATAACGAGCAACATGCTCAGTAGTTGACTCTCCAACTTCTCCAGCAAATTTTGTGGTTATTTTTGAATTTTTTACCCCTCTTGGCACTTCAGCCATTTGAACTACTTGGGAAAAGCAGATACAAAATGTGGTTAATTCATAAAATCAACATTTAATCCAACCCAATTTAAAACCTCCTCTACAATTCGAGTGACCTGATAGCGATCACCACGTAAACCATGCACAACATCATCAGCATTTTCACCTCGACGAACCACGCGGGGATTTTTTCGATTTGGAATATGATTTTCATTTTGAAAAATATTTTCCATCCCCTCGTTATTTCCTCGAGCGTTATGCTCTCACCTTCATCATAATCGACGATTCGAGCAATCCTCTCGACTTGTCTAGTAAGACGCTCGAATCTCGATTTATGATCAGCCATCATGGGATTCAGAATTGTAGTCATTTGCTATGTCAACAAATTGACCAAGTCATGGTGACTCTCCTCCACTTGTTGTCGATATACTGTTGTTGAATTCGCAGCATTCGAAGTGGAGCCCACATGATACTCATGAGAATATTCAGAGTATTGTTGTGGGTTTTGCATATTATTCACTCCATTTGCATTCCCAAAGCGGATAGGCGGTATAAATTCACCCACCGGTGGGGTATAACCAGCAAGAAGACCATAAGGGGGCCAACCAGCAGTTAATGGAAATTGATATGGTGGTACAGGACCACGCGGGCGAGTATTACGTCCAATATTTCCAGTTTGAATAGTCGTAACGGCTATGCTTTCAGTTCTAATTGCACTCTCCGAATGTGAAGACACATCGATTTGTGGCATGGATACTGGTATGCTATTATTGGTGGACGAACCACCATTCACATTTGATACTTCATCAGCCATGTGAATGATATTTCCACTTCGCAATCGCATACACTAAGAAATTACTGGAAAAATATTTGTTTTGACACACTTCTATTTAAAACTGTCCCACTGGGCATGCCAATTTGTTTTGTCGATTTTTAGCAAATCGATGGTGGTTCGATATCTAGTGGTCTGGGAGCAAAACCTACTCCTCTGTGCGAGTACCAGTTTTCTAGAAGTGCATCAAAGCATCTTCGATTAGACAAGTTTTGACAATAAAATAAAATAAATCTGTAAATTGATAAAATGCAGTTTGGAAATTAAAGTTTTGAAAGCTAAAGAAATAGTAGATGGACAGGTTTGCATGAAGATTAAGAGAAAAAGTAATAACAATGCCTTCGATTAAATTCAAGAACTTAAGCATGAAGAATGAAAACATAGAAAGATAAATTAAATGAAGAACATAAAGAACACTTCAAGAATAAAATTAATTGAAAAATTAAGTTTACAGAAAAAACTAAATTTAAAGAAGATGGTGAAAAGAACCCTACAGAAAGTGTAACTCGATTGCAATCTCAGGGATTCGCTGGGATGTGAGAATGCTTAGAGTATTTTTTCTGAGTGAAAGTTCCAACCCTTATTCCCTAACACTTCACAGTATTTATAGACTATCTTACATAACGGTTAATTTTATTACAATTAATTACAATTAAATGAAGAATTACAGATTTGAAATATAATCACTCTTGGTAACCGTTTCCACTGCGTGATTGTAGATATTTCTAATATTTTTCTCGTGTGATAAAAGCCACGAACTTTCCCGCTTCCTCAACTATTCAATCAGCTTTCTCAAAGGCCTTACTCAATTTTTCGAATCGAAACTTCCATTCAATTTGGCTTACTCGATCAACCACACAATCGAAATCCAATTAGCGCTGAATACCTCCAACCTTATACTCACACGCATATCTTCTCGAGAGACTAAACTTTACTTCTTCGATTCACCTCATTTATATCGAAAATATTTTTCGATCAACACTAAGCTAGGTTGCTAATTAACTATTTATAGTTGTAAATTAAGTGGAAAAAATATAGTTTCTTTTTTTTAGACAATGATATCATAATTTGCTGCAAATTTAGTTGTTACCTTTCGAATCATGTGTATTTGAATAAAAAGTTATTTATATTTAAAATAACTAAAATTAAAGCACTAAAAAATATGCACTCTATTTTTTTTGAAATTAAATATGTAGCTAAAAGTAATCAGGGAAGGGAAAAAAGCCTGGAAATGGAGGCAATGCATTATGGAAAAGTTTAGGGTTTATGGCTCCTAGAGAGGATATTCACGGTTTAACCTTCTACTTTTATATTTATTTATTATCTCTGTTAAATTATTATGTTTTAATTCATCTTTATTTTGCTGTTAAATCCTTCGTTTATCATATTGTAATGGCATCTTGTGAATCAATATTATTAAGCATCACATTGATACATAATAATAGATTATCCTTTTAATATTGTACAAAATTAAAAAAAGTGAGTTTTTTATTTTTTATTTTTGAATATTATCCCTTTGATATTTAGAAAACTAAAATCATTAATAATGAAAATCAAGAACAAAATTGGATGTATGATAGAATGTATGACCAGAGATGAGATCTTAAGCCTAGTTTTATTAAAGGGGTAAATGAATTTGTGGATGTGTGTACTAGAACGTATGACGATGATGCTTACATTGATGCTGATGGAGGTTCAGAACTCTCAAATTGAGGTTTTAGTTGAAAATTCTTAGTTTGCAAATATGTTAATTTACTTTAATTCATATTTTGTAATTTTTAGCATCAGTTATGTTATGGATAATAACTTACTTATTTCAATGTGTGTAGGATATGATTAGTAGAGACAGAGATTGTGGTCGTGGCCATGGCCGAAGCCGAAAGGGAGGCCTAGGCTTTTTACCGGTTGCTCCCGTAACTTGCATGCGGGTCCATATACTCTTGTTGAGTCATCAACAGGCGTGACTGTTTCGACTAGTGGGAGGCCACCACCTATTGCTACAACTACCCCCTCTCGTCAAGAGTCTCAGATACCCATGATGCCTACTCTGAGTGCGCCAAGATCATGTGCTCAACAAGCCAATGAGCCTCCTAACACTGCCTCACATGGTGTGTAAAGTGATCCAACTATTGTAGCTCCTAGTCGAGGAAGGTTTTGTGGAGAAAAATAAACTATATCTGCTGGTACCCAAGATACTCAAGGTCAAGAAGCATCCACTGTCACTAGTCACTTTGCCACAAGTATTCCCAACCTTAGATATGATATCGATGGTGCCAAATGTTTTGTTATTTGCTTTAAGTTTTATGAATAGCATGTCTCACCTTTACTAAGTACTCTGTCTTTACCGTTTTTTTTATTTTTGATGTAGTTGGCATCCACCTAAGCTTGGCTTGAAGTGCATTTCTTAGGTTTTCAAGGAAAACAAAAAGTCTTGGCTGAGTTTTGATGAGGCAAACGATGATACTCAAAAAATATGGCAGACGGAATGAAGGATAAATTTTATCTACCTTGTTTTATGTATTTTACAATATTATATATCATAGTATGTTATATAATAGTAGGATGTTGTAGTTTAAAATAGAAAAGCTTTGATATTCTTGACACAGAAGAGAATGTCATTTATTAAGTTTGGAGGTTTAGGGCTACCAAGTGCCTACGGGGTATGCTCCATATCATTTGTAAAAAAGGTGCATGCCCATCCATATTGGATCCCACTAGAAGTTCTTGGTGAATTGATGAGATATTGGGACACTTATACCTATAGGCAATTACAGGTGAAAAATACAACTGCTAGAAAATTGATCCAAGGTAATTGAATTTATTACATGGTTACTTTGGGCTTGTTTATTTTTTTAATTAACTTTTGAAAAGTAGTTTAAAAGAACATAAGAGTTGTAGAAGTTAGAAATTATTGTTGTATTAGTACTAAAAATAAATGGGTTAGTGGTTGAGTTTAATTTATTACTTACATCATGTAGAATCAATTGCTTGAAATACAATTGCTTACGAATGAGTTTTTTGAGCATACTCATACTCGCAAATAGGATAGGACTCAATAGGTTGATAAACACTCCCGAATGACAAAGATAACTTACCTTCCTTCATTGTAATTGGTTTTTCTACAAGTTGCACTACAAAAAAGGCTATATTATAGGAATTTGTTAGCGGAGGTTTTAAAAAAATCCTGTAAATTTGAATTTGAAAACAAAACATTTTTTTGTTTTATTAATAAATTTATTAACGAGAGTTTTAATTTTAAATATTAGGGTTTTTAAAAACTCCCTTAAATTAAAAACAATTTGGCCACACAATTTTTGCAGGCGCAAAAATCTCTTCTTCCCACGAAACCCAATTTTTCCTCCTCCCACCCTTTTTTGCTCCCACTCTCCTAACATTGTAACTGCTTTGTTCTTTGAATTTCTTCATTGATTGCTGTTGTCCGTCATTCTGCCTCGCGTTAGTGTTGCTGCTGCTGTTAGCTGGTGCGTGTAAAAGCTGCTGTTCCTGCGAAGCATTCGGGTTCAGGTTTGGGTTCCTCTTGCTGCTGCTGTTCACGTCATTGCTGCTGCTGTTCGCGTTCAGAGTGGCAGCTGTGCTTTTATACAAAAAGGTAACAATTTGGTAGCATATACAGATGGGAATTGTTAGGGTTCATATACTCATTTTCGAATTGCATGTATGATAAATAAAAGAGGGATTTGTTGCCATGGTTATAGAGAGCTTTGTTTATTTAGGTTAATGTGTCCTCCATTTAAATGAGTTGCTGCTTGAGTCCCTCTTCAATGCTGATTCTTGATTTTGTACTGCTTCTGTGTTCTGTTTTTACTTTTTTTAAACTTCATATTAAATCGATAGAAGAAAAACAGAAATAAAAAATTTGAATACAGAAGGAACAAAAAAATCATCAGTAAACAAGAAAGTGAATTCACAAAAAAAAAAGAATTTGTAATGTGCGTCAACTACAATATCTTCGATGTACAGTATATGTCTGTTCTTAGAGCTTATAGTGCTTTCAATGTTCTTTAAATGTATTTGTTGCCAATACGGGGTGCTTTTTTATTAGATCGGAGTACACATGTCCAGCACTTATTGTATATGATACAAGTGATTTTCAGTAATAACTCATCACTTTTAGATGGAGATCACAAATAATCATGTGGGGATAAGGTTATCTTTGAAAAATTGAGAGATTTCATATCATATTTATGTTTTCATACAACTTAGTCACTTGCAAATGTTTATCAAATGTTATTTTATGCAGGAATTTTATATTACGAATTGCTTAAACTTTTCCCATGATTTAGTGGTTGCTAATATATCAGTACTTGTTTTGGATGAATCCTATATGGGACACAGCCTTTAAATACTTTTTTTCTGTTCTTCACTTTCACAATGATCCCTCTCTCCATTTCTGCATTTTTTTTCAATCTCTTTCTCAATACAAACAAAGATATTGAGAAGATAAAAGCATAAAATAGTTTAGTTAATTTAATTTGGTTATCTAGCTATAGCTGTTGTCATTTCTTGCTGAATGACTTATTGTGGCTGAACAATTTGGATCAGAGTTGGTTATTCCTTCTCATATAAAACATAAAATATATTCACTACTTTTCTTATCCAACTCACTGTCTTCTCATCATTTTTTCATCATTTCTCAATAATGGTAAAATTTTACTAAATATATATCTAGAATAATAACTTAATTGTGAAAAAGAGGAAGAATGACTCCCATAAAATGTGTTTGCTGAATGCTTCATCTCTTTCTCTCAATTTTTGTTGATACGTATGCTTGCTCATATAACTTCTAGAAGCTTTATTTCCAATTCAAATCTGTTGCACTATTCCTTTCTTTCCTGTCTGCAGCTGCCGTTTTGCCAGTTGTTAAACCACACATTTTATTTCATTTTATTGGTGTCACCATGTTATGTTCTTTTGTGAGAAATCTTAGATTACATTTATTATTTTTTAGTTGTATTTTAGTTATTAATTTAATTTTTTAATTTAATAATTTAACAATATACTCATACTTTTAAATATTAATCACTAATTAATAACAAAGAACAATAAATTTTAATGAATTTGTAATATTATTTTCTTTTTATTTCTCATATATCAAGATTATATACTCAAATTGACTCCGAAGTCCATGTTACCATGATAAAACGTTATCTATATCTATCTATTATTATACTACTAGCTAGGTTTCAAAAAGAAGACAATGTCTTAGGATTCTTAATTAAATTCTTGGCTGAGTACTATATATGGTATATTAATAGTTTTGTGGCTGAGTACTATATATGATATATTAATAGTTTTGATTCCTACTAGAGTACTTTTACTACATAGGCTTATTTAATAGAAAATTGGAGGACTATAAACTAGTAATACATCAAAAGAAAAGACAAAAAAATGTAGCGTAAGCCTTCAATTGATATTTGGCTATAGGCCTTGATGAGATCAATAATTTTTTAGAACTCTGTGAGTGGAGATTGAAAATAATAACTTAGTAATTTGTTAGATGTTATAGATTTTTTCGAATTTAATATTTAGCTTGTTGAAAGGTGAAATGGTATTTAAATACACCAAGCTCATTTGAAAAAAAAAATACTTCATGCTTCATTAACTTGGACTTTTCTCATTTTTCAATTAAAATCTGCTGAGAAAATTTGAAGCATATCTAATATAAGAAATTTAAAGTTTTCAATTTTTTATAAATAACTTTTTTTTCCATTTTCCTCTCCTATACCTAGCATGATGTTCTAGGAGAGCTGGATTTTTTCATAACCTGTTAGATACAATTCAATATTGCAAATTTCATATGTGGGAATTGATTAAGAAAAATTATGTGATAAATTTGTAGATAGAATGAAAAAATCTAGATGATTAAATTGTGAATATAAAAGACAAAAATACTCAGTTTTAACTTATTTTGATAACTTCATGTAATGAAACTCTTCTTGAAAGCTCCATAGAATACCCTACCATCTATATATACGAGTCAGTGTCATAATCACTCACAGTTATTATTATTAGTGGTATGAATCATATTATCATGTACTACTAATTAATAACAAATCATTAGTTATATGCTTAAGATGCATTCTTTTTTATTTGATTAATACGCATATTGTAACATAATAATAACGACCCTTGAGTTTTTATTTATCCTGGAAGGCATAAGTTGTAATGTTTGTTTCGCTGTGTCAGTTTTGTATTCAAATTGAGTTCATCCTGTCTTAATTGAAGTTAAAATAAAAGGAAACATTCTTGTTTTTGATAATTGAGTTTTTTTTGTTGCATGTTGTTATTCAAAATAAAAGTTTTCATTTGCTGATGCTTATACTAAACTATTTTAATCTTTTTTTTTATTTAAAAATTGTTCTTGTAGTATCTGAATAGTTGATTTGGCATATTTGTTGCTCCTATTTCACGGATACATTCGGTTCTAATCCAATTTATTCTGTCAAATTCTTTTACAAGGTAATTCTCTGACTCAATAAAGTAGTTACATGTTCTTTATTCTGAATTAAATAGTTATAATTTTTTTTTTGGTGATTAAAATAGTTATAATTGTTAAAATTTTATGTATCTCATTTTTTGGAATTTAATTTTTGAAATACATATCTTCCCTTCTAGGTTCCAGTGATTTTTTTTGTTTTTTTAGTTTTCGGTTTATTTAATTGATTGACATGATGAAACTTCAAACATATTTCTGAACAGCTAAAACTTGAACATAAAAAACACATAATAACATTTCCATGTAAATCAAATTTATAAAATATAACTCTTTTTAGAGTTTCTTACCAACATAAAAATAAATGATTAACTGTATAAATAAATATTTTAAAATACTTTAGAATGGTATTCTTCGAGTCTTGAAGGGTTTAATATATCCAATAATTAAATTAGAACTTAACTTTTTATAGTTAGAATGGTTGACATAAAAACTTATAATATTTATTGAATATATTTTTGATAAAAATTTAATTAAAAAACTAACCAAGTATAAACTAAAACGAAATTAATTACATATAAAATAATCATTCAAGTCTTTAAAGGTGATATGAAAAAATATTTACTTAGAATTTAGTTTAAAAGATTAAAACTTAAAATGTTGTAAGTTGTAAAATATCTCTATTAGTCTACACCAATAAAACACCACCAATACTTAAAAGTATAATAAAATATTTTTGTGTAACAATGATGAATACATACAGTTGGCAACAAACCAATTGATTGATGACGTAGTTGACTGATAATGAGAAATCTAAGGTTTAAGCTTATATTTGTTAATTTAAGGTTATGATTAATCCTTTGATTTCTTCATAAAGTTTATCTTTAGCCTAATTTTCTGTGAATATAACATGCTTTTTGAGCTAATTTATCAAATTTTTTGTTGTTAAATGCATCTGCAGCAATGCCGAAGTGTAAACGTTTTGCTAATCCGCTGAAATCAGCTCCTCAATCTGAAAGGGGTTTTGATCAATCTAATAAGGACATAGTACACAATTCACCTACGGATAGCTCACCACCTAATCATGATTCCATAACGCAAGGCAATCCGGATAGTACTACGGATCACTCACTTCCTAACCAAGGATCCCAAGAACATACTAGGCACTTTGGTGGACGTCAATCTTCTGAATATTGGACAGTAGAGACAATATGTACGATGCATAATAAATTTGTTGTCTCATGCTAAGTTTCTAGATAATTGCTTTCTAAATAAATGCAAATGATTATATTTTAATCTTTATATGTTATTTTTTTTATGCAATTTCTGGTATGAAAGTAGAGAAGTGATCAAATGATTTCTGAATATACAGTATGCCAATATGTATAGATCTAATGCTTTTCATTCATGTAAGTTTAAATTATATATAGCATTTTTTAGTTTGTTGGAATACACATGTTTTTAATATTTAAAACTGAATCTTTTATAGAGGTAGTTTAATCAATAGTGTTTTAAAATAATCAAGTTTATTCCATTATACTCTTCCATTTTAAAATAAGTCAAGTTTTAAAAATGATAGTTATTTTAAAATAGAGAAAAAAATAAGTATTTGAGTTGTATACTTATTCGGCAGGTTTAAATAAATTTTTTGAATCAATAAACTTGGTTTATTTTTAAAGTTTTCTTACAACAAAAGAAACAACGAAAGGGCGAATTTCTACAATACAGATGGATTTCGTTTAAAAAAGTATTAAGTCGTTTTATATATTTTCCTTTTATATATCATTTTGCAATTTTAATTATTGGGAAAAAAGAATTTAAAAGAAGGATTTGTCTTTTAATATTAATTACTCAATTATGGTTTCTTTAATGTGTTTAAAATTTCTTTAATATTCTCTTAATAGACAGATTCGTTACACGTATCACATCCCACATAATAAAATAATAACATAAGATACATAGTTCCAATCATTCATTGTTCTATATTGATATGATTGAATGATGCTAAAGTTTATTTAGTTGGAGCCATATGTTAAAAATTTCAATGGTCTGAAAATTTAGCCCAAAATATTTCTTAATTTTTTTACCCAACTCTCGAGTCAGAAAATAAAAATATGAAATAGTACTACTCCTATATTATTACTAGACAATAAGGTTATATGCATATGTATTGTTCAACGTTTTGTGAAATCTCATTATGTACCATTTGGACTTTTAGAATGAGAACATGGCAATGTGTGAATTGCTCTCTCTATCTCTCTTAATTAATTGGATGTCCAGTTAATTACTTTATGATTTGAGTAATATAATGATCATATCCAATAATTAAGGTAGCCAAATTGCATTCTTAATTAATTAATATCTCAATCCAACTTGGCCATTGGTAAGTGTGACAAAACTAATTACATTTCATATTCCACTGCTTAATATTTTATATTTTTCAGTCCCAACTATATATATGAACAAATCTGAAAATTGGAATATAATATATACCACTTCTCCAAGTTTCTCATTTTCTAAATTCAAATAAAAAATATTTATTAGGTTACAGTCTTTGACAAATTATATGTTGTTCCTGTATATATATATGTATATACATACTGGTGTATCAGATATAAAGTTACTTAAAATTGCTCATATGTCAATAGTACCTATGATTCACGAGACAAGACAAGGAGTAATAAGTATTCCTAGATTACTTTGATTAAGCTTATTCCCCAACATAGGAAATATTTTCTACTTATTCATACATATAATTAATTTTATATACAAAGAGTTTATTTTTAAAATTTTAATTTAGTTCAAAAATTAATTTAGTTTAAATTTTTAAAACTTACATAGGAAATATCTGTCACTAATTTAGTTTATTAATCTTCTATTATTTCTCATAAATTATTTTTTATATGCAAATAAAAGCACAGATGGAACTATTAAGACTAGAAGGCTAAAAGTTAAAGAAATGGATAATTTAACTAGAGATGAGCAAGTTATAGTAAACTTTGAAGATCAACAAGCTATTGGGGAAAGTCAAGGTTTACTTGCTGGATATTTAAGGACATTAGCAGTTGATTGTAAGTTATTTCCAATCAACTTTTCAAAGTGGTCAGGACCTCTAGGTATACCTCGATCTAGGTTTGAAGAGTGTTTTAGTAACTTGCTGAAGGTATGTATTATGAATATTTATTTTTATCAAATGCCTATTAAAGTTATACATTAATAATGACATCTTGTTATTTATGTATAATTCTTTTTGATAGCCAAAATTTCATTTCAAAATTTCTGAGGGCATTGCAAAGCGATATTGCAAATTGAACCTTGCAAAAAAGTGGTCACAACATAGAATTAAGTTGTGGAATGAGTTCTATGATCCATGTATGAGTAGACAAGCAATCATTGATAATGTCCCAGTTGGCATCGACAGAGATCAATGGGCATCTTTCATTCAATATCGGTTTCTACCTTTTACAATGGTAACATGCTTTCTTTTTTAAAATTAATATTAATATGTGATCAATTCTTTAATTTTCATTTTTCTTTTTTAATAGGAGATGTGTAGGAGAAACAAAGAAGTTCGCAAGAAGCAAACAATTTCCCATACTGGTGGCTCAAAACCCATCTCAAGGAAAAGACATGAAATAGTATGAACTATAATTCATTTTTTTTTTGCTTTTACTAAATTATGTTATGTTTCTTAACTTTTTTTATATTTTTTTACATAGTTTTTACAAACTGGGCGAAAAATTAGCCGTGGAGAAATGTATATAGCAACTCATAAGAAAAAAGATGGGTCCTTTGTGACTGATGAAGCAAGGAATATAGCGGTAAATTGAATTTATTAGTCTAATTTAGTAAAAAATGTAACTTCAGAATCCGACAAGTTTTAATGGTTTTTATTATATTTTTGTTGTTTAAATTTCAATTGTAGGAACAAATTGAACTACTTATGACTCAAAATGAAAAAGATGAATCTGGACCATCCACAAATGATGCTATTGGCAAAGTGTTTGGGGAGGAACATTCTGGTAGGGTGCGATGCTTGGGAATGGGAGCTACACCTACTAACACTTTCAGAGGTGCCAATCATCCTGGCCAGTTTGCTAATTCTTCAATTTCAATGTCTTCTACCAATTACTCCCAAACTGATTTTAAACGTTTAGAATCTAAATTTGATGGGACATTGACTGCACTAAAGGCTTATTTCCTTTCTAAAGAAGGAAGAATTCCTGTTGAACTTACTAGTATCTTTGACCATAGAGCTCAAGAACTTACTAGTATATTTGACCACGGAGCTCAGATAAATTGCCTTCTCTTGTGACATTTATGTTGCACTAATCATGTTGAAAAAATTATGATGAATCATAACTGTTACATTAATCTAATGTTCTAGCATTGTTAGTCTCGTATATTCTAACCTCACACCTCTACTCTTTTTAATTTTTTTTTCAAATTTTTGACATTTGAAAAGGTTAATTCTTTTTTTATACTTTGATTTTTTTTTTCTTTTAAGTTGTTGTTATAGTGCTATAAATGTTGGTAATTTTTAGGTTGACAATTTTGTTTTAATTTATTTTAGGCTAATGATGTTGAGAATGAAATTATTACACCAGCAACAGAAAGAGCATCATCATCAGGTGGAAGCAATGAAAATTGTGAAGACATTGTTTAGTGTTATTTGAAAGACTGAATAGTTGTGAATTCTTTTTCTTTTTTTAGGATATTATGTTAGATTTTATTTACTAAACAAACTTATTCAAATAGTGAACTTATTAGTGGTAGTTGTGAATTTATTGAATTTTAACATTTTTAATTTTTAGGAATTGATATATGAAGACAATGTTAATTAAGATATTATGCATTTTATTATAGTATAAAAATGTTATTATTCATTACAATGAGTTATGAATTACATTTATATTTTATATGAATTTATTAGTATTAAAATTTTCCATATTTATTAATATCTTATAAAATAAAAAACTATATATATGCATAATAAAAATATTATGGTAGTTTTATTTGTGTAGTGATTTTTAAATTGAGGCGGTTTATAATTCCCACAAATATAAAAAATAGATTTTAGTCTTTTAATTTTGTAGGGGTTAAGAACCCCCATAACGTCAATCAAGACCGCCACAGAATAGGGTAACTGGATGCTTTCGAAAACCGACGCAATATACTGAAAACCCCCACAATTTGCGGAGGGCAAAAAACTCCCGCAATTTGAATTTGACATAGCGTCGGTTTTTTAAAAACCCCCGTAACTAAACCGCAGGACACCTAACTCCGCCAGTTTTTGAAACCGCCGTTACACAACTTGTGGGGGTTAAAAACCCCCGCAAAATTCAAAAAAAACCCCCGCAAATTAACGCCTTTTTTGTAGTGTTGGAATGTATGAAAAAGAATGACTTAATACCTTCCTTCATTGAAATGTTGAACTTGTTTTTGTTACATATCCCTAGTTTTTACATTATTGATATTTATAGTAGTTTACCAATCATGTCTACTCATTGTAGGATATATTTTAAGAGTGCATATTTTAGGCTAAGCAAGAGCAGCAAGCTTCTGTAGAGGCTGGTGTAATTGATCCACCGCTTGTCTCTAAGGAACGCATATGGATTGAGACAATGGGTGAAAAATGAAGAGATAGGGTATATGGCATGGGTGAGGTAAAGAACTCTTCTATGGTGCGACCCAAAGTTAATGGGCTAACCACAACCACCAGTACCGATGTTTTGGATCATAGAGAGTAGATCACAATACTTAATAGAAAAATTGAACAACATGCCACTAAATATAGAGAGATTAAAGACTGCTTCCAAAGGAAAAAAAGAGAGTGGTAACAGACTATTGAATCCTTGTGTGAGAATTTCAACACCAGTAGCTCACAGATAGACTAATTTAGTTGTCAACTTAGCAGCCTGACTGAGTATGTAAGGGCCATGGGTTCTAGTAATTCTAGATTACCTGTCTCCCCACCTCCTCCTTTTACTTTTCCAAGTTCCCAAAGAAGCACAGCCTAAGGCAAATGACCCCTTTTTATCTTGCAGCCACCAGGACAACCACATGGTTCTTTTCAAATGGAGGATGATCATGATGATCTCGATGACTCAGATGAAGACTATTTAGACGAGTATGAGTAGGGTTTAATACAAGAAAAATATTGAATACCGTTACTGTCAGATTTAACGTCGAACGTTACTGACAGATTTAGCATCAAATTTACCAAATGTTACGAGTGAAAATTCGTCCCTCAAAAAATTACTGTCGCCTTAGAAATTCTGTCACTAAATCTGACGGTAAATAGTGGCGCAAAATTTGTGCCAATTTTATTGTAAGATTTTATAGCAAAATTTTTTGACGATAACAAGTTTGAGTGAAACACATCGTTTTGGCAATGACGATTCGAATTCTCTCTCTCTCTCTCTCTCTCTCTCTCTCTCTCTTCTTTTCTCTTCTCTCTCATCTTCGCCGCTCCATTAAAGCTGCCGCCATTGCCACCATCTGGAGCTACCGCTGTCACCGCCGCTACACCTGGTCGTCACTATTGCTAGAGCTATCACTGCCGCCACCGCTGTTGTGTCTGTTCCTATTGGAAGCTTTCACCTTGTCACTGTCACTGCCACCTCCTATTACCACCATACTTCCACCATCTTGAAACCACCAACAAAGGTCATTTTTCTATAATTTTTTATTTTTCGAGATTTTTTTGTGATTTTAGGCTTTTGTTAGGTATTTTGTTAAATTATTGACTAATTTTGTTTAATGAAGTATGTGATTAGGATTTGTTATGTTAATTTATGTAATTAAAAATTAAATAATATTAGGGTAGGTTAGGATAAGGTGAAATTAAGAGTGCTTGAGCCGTTAGAAGATTTTATTTGAGTATTAAGAGTGCTTGAGCTGATGGAAGATTTTATTTAAGTTCAGTGAATGAGTTTCTTTCATTGCATTCAATTTATATCGTTTATTTTTGTTATTCCTACAGTTAATTTGGTGAAATTAGAATTAGGTTTTAATTAATTACAATACTGAGTTTTATTTATTTCTTACAAATTAGTCTTTGAAAAAGTTTTAACCTGTGAATTTAATAAGTTATCCTTTTTATTAGGATGGTATTATTTTCTCTGACATCAATTGGAGTTTGCTTTTTTCGTAGTCTGTGTAGTCATATTCCAAGTTGGTTTTCTATTTAAGTTTTATGCTACACTTACTTTTCCTAGAACAGAAGTGGGAAAAAGTTGCGTTATTGGTTGAATTCTAGGGTTTTTGTTACAAAATAATTCTCACTCATCATCTATGAATGTACGATAGGGATAACGGTGGACGGGGGGTTTTAAAACCTAAGTTCTTTGAGGGAGTTGATAAGTTTGTTGCGTATGTCTTCAACATAGAACTCTTTAAGTCTCAAGGGGTATCTAGGTGTCCGTGCTATAAGTGTTGGCTGGCTAAGTGGTTAAGACCTTTGGATATAACACTTTATCTCTACGGTAATGGGTTTAAAGATGGATATTGAATGTGGACAAAATACAGAAGAGTGGATGACAGTTAATTAACCGGTCTGCCTTGAATTCTAATAGGTCTAAGGGTCAATCAACAAGATTTTGTGTGGTTAAAGAACTAAACATGGAAAAAATGAATTAGGAAGGTAACCAAGAGAGATACAACGAGATGGTGTTTGATGCAATTGGTGTTTTTGATATGAAAGATGCTGAACAAGAGTCAAATCCGGGGACAAAAAAATTTTATCATCTGTTAGAATCTGCCACAAAATCTTTGTTCGAATGGTGCGTTCATTCTAAATTGTCTGCATGTGTTAACATGATGAGTATTAAGTCTAATTCAAATCATATACAAAAGTCCTATGATAAGTGGAACACCCTTTGTAATGAATTAGTACCTAGTGGGACTACTGGCATCCCCTAGAGCCACTATGAAGCAAAGAAGTTAGTTTCGAAGTTAGGTCTAAATTTTATGAAAATCGATTGTTATTTGAATGGTTGTATGTTGAACTACAAAGGGGACATGGATCTAACTGCTTGTAGGTTTTATTATGCACCAAGGTTTCATGTCGAGAGAGAATGGATTGGTAAACAACGAGTAAAGAAAGTTCCAAACAAATAGACCACTATTTACCCTTAATCCCTAGGCTAAAATGATTGTATGCATCAATAAATTCGGCCCCTCACATGACCTGGCATAATAACCACAAGAGAGATGAAATTTTAATAACGTACCCGTCACACAGGGATGCTTAGAAGCACTGTGATATGGTCTACCCTACATTTACGAGCGAGCCTAGAAATGTTAGATTAGCTTTGTGCTTTGACAGTTTGCTCCAAACCCTAATTTCAGTAATGCGTACTCTTGTCGGCTTCTTGTAATGACTCCTTATAACCTACCTCCGAAATGTGCATGAATGACCCATACATGTTCCTAACATTTACCTGGTCCAAGCAACCCAAAAATCAAATAGATGTCTTCTTGCAACCTTTGGTGGATGAGTTGATGGAGTTGTGAATTCATGGTGTAAAAACGTATGATATGTCAAAGAAGACAAACTTCCAACTGTATGCTGCATTGATGTGAACCATTAATGACTTTCCTACATATAGGATGTTATCAGGTTGGTCTATTCAGGACAGAATATCGTGCCCCATTTATATGGAGGATACAAATGCATTTTGGCAAACGAATGGGGGTAACAATTCGTGGTTTAGTTGTCATCGAAGGTTTCTCGATATTGATCATCCTTTTTAGTGCTACAAGGACTTGTTTAGAAAGAATAAAACTGGACAAGAAGAGGCACCCATGAGGTTGAGTGGTTTACAAGTTTGGCATCGTGTAAGTAAAATCGAAAGGATCATCGATAACGGAACAGAGTTGAGACCTCTGGGATATGAAAGGGAGCATAATTGGATGAAATAAAGTATATTTTAGGAGTTGCCTTATTGGAAAGACAACTTGGTTCTTCATTGTCTTGATAAGGCAAGGTTAGATTTGGTGGACATATACAGACGACCAGATCTAAACTTAATGAGACTTGAAAATGGCCGGTAGGTTAAACCAAATGCAGTGTTCGCTCTAACAAAGAACTAGAGATAAAATGTTTGTAGGTGAATTAGGGGATTAAGGTTTTCTAATGGTTATACCTCTACCAACATCTAAAAATCTCTCACATAAATAAGTGAGTTCTTTAGGGAGTTATGTGCTTTGAAACTTAGTATTAATTATCTTACAGTCATGGAAAAGAACATTCTCATCATATTTTGTAAGTTAGAGAGGATATTCCCTCTAAGATTTTTTGATGTTATGGAACACTTGGCAATCCACCTGCCATACGAAGCAAGAGTATGTGAGCCGGTCCAATTTAGGTGGATGTACCCTTTTGAAAGAATGATTGGATCCTTCAAGCGCACTGTGAAGCATTCCTAGCTAAAGAAACATCCGCATTTTGCTCTTTCTATTTTGAGCCTCATGTTAAGTCATGTAGAACAAGATTTAGAAGGAACAATGAGAGGGGAGAATCCTCGTCAACTATAATAACCTATCCAATATTTGTTCCGGAAGGAGTTGCAATAGGCGCGTGTAGTGAATATTGGTTAGAGAAAAATCGATGCCGCACTTCTGCATGTATTGCTTAACTGTGACCAAGTTTTCACCCTACTTGAGGTCAGTTTTTTAAGTCTTCATAAATATTGCAATTAGTAAGATAATAACTTCTTTATCTAATCAAAACTTCAGTACACTAAAATTTTATTATTTATCATATTATATCAAAGGTTATTCTAGAAAATAAATTCTGATACATCACTGAACAATTTTTCACATTGGTTCAGAGAATACGTCAATGTTTCTCTAATTGACACAACAGATTGGAAACTAGTTGCACTTAGTTGCACAATGAATAAGGGCACAAGTTATCCAATATACAATATTAATGGATATCAGTTCCATTCTTTACAATGGTCGGTGGGAAAGAAAATAGATAAGACTGGAGTTTGGGTTCGTGGGGATGTAGGTAGTGGTCATTCTAATTTGTATGATGTGTTGCACAATATAATTCAATTAGAGTATTTTTATCGCACTACATATAAGGTGTGCATGTTTAAATGTGAATGGTATAATCTAAGTTCGTAACCGAGAACACGAAAGCACAAAGACTACAATATCACTGAAATAAATATAACCAGAAGATATAAGCATTATGATCCTTTTATTCTACCTCAAAATGCACAACATATATACTATTTGCTTTACCTAGGGTCATCCAAGTCTAGTTGGGTTATTGTGGTTAAGAGTAAGCCAAGAGATCACATTGATTCTGATGGGACAGAGGGTCAGCAACCTTACTAAATTGATTATCGAACGCCTTCAAAAATGGTGGTTGATATCGCTGATCCGATCACTCTTAGGTTTGCTGTTATGGATGATGACATCATTGACCTTAGAGTAGATGACGACACACTACCACTAGAGGATGACGATCTTCAAAAAGAAAAGAGGGTCGATAGAGACGAAGAAGAAGATGAATTCGATGATCAGAAAATTACCTTGGAATAGGAGGATGATGAACCATAGGAAGAAAATGATGAATCTGAATATGATTAAGCTAAATATAGTTTAACTAGCTTGTTGTATGTTTAAGCTTTATTTTAGCCAGATCATATAAGTGCAATGCATGCTAGCGTTACTTGTATTTTATGTATTTCTTTATTCCTTTCATGTTTTTATTTCGTATGTTTGATCTTTCATATCATATATAAATCACTTTTCTTAGCTAAATTACTAATTTATTATTTATTTATTGGGAGTTATTCTTTATTTATTGGGAGTTGACTATCGATTATTAATTATCGGGATCCATTATAAATTGAAGAAGAAATAAAAATTACTATTCCATTAGATTTACCGTCAGAATTTTTTCAACTGTAACAATTTTTCAAATTTTTTTAAAATTAAAAATTGGCGCTACTGTCAGACTGTCGAAAAATCCGACAGTAACGCGATGCGAAGTTTTACTATTTGGCACCATAGTTACCATTGGAATTTAAGTGGCATCAGATTGCTGTTACTTAAATATCGAATTCCTCCGGTAATTTTGTCGCTAGTTACCGTAAAAAAATTCGTCGATAAATATTTACCGACAAAATTTATACCATCGAATATAATCCAATGCAAAATCCGACGGTAATTAATTTAACAACAGATTATTTTTATTTTTCAGTAGGTAAACTCGACGGTATTCAGCATTTTTTTTGTAATAATGGTTATTTATTTTTCTTTGAATATTTTGTATTATTAGTGAATTTAGACGAATATTTTGTATTTAATTATTTCTCTTCTCTTAAATCTCGCTCTATGTTAGAAGATTGTTTATTATCTTGATAAATTTGCAAACGCATTATCTAATATTTAGTATAAATTTTATTTTTATATTTAAAAGTTTATTTGCCTTACTATCTAATAATATTTAGTATAAATTTTTTTATTTAAAAATTTATTTGTGTTAATTATCTACTATTTTTAAATAAAAAATTAATTAAAAAATATGACTATTAAAATTGATAACAATGTTATCGTTTTTTAATTTAAAATAGATAAAAGAAAAAAGATGACGGCATTGTCGGTACGTTAAGAATCAAATCAACGATTAATTTGTCAATTTTAATAAATCAAATATCGATAAACATGTCATTAATTTTACATAAGATTATCAACACTTAAAATGTCGCTTTTTATTAAATATGTAAAAATCTTAAATTCATATTATTGACAAAATAAAATTGTCCATTTTATTTAAAATTTAACAACAATCTAATACGCCGTCGATTTTATTAAATTTTTAAAAAATTAACACATTTAAAAGCGAGATATCATACCGTCGATTTAATATTATCGACAATTCCGCGGTCAATTTTTACTGTTTTTATAGTGGTTAGATAACTCAATTGTTCAATCGTAATTGAACTTGCTGCTCTTTTTTCATATGAAATATATTTCGACAATAAAAAATATATATAAAGGGTAAATATTTATACGAGATTCTGATACTTAAAGTCAATATCGATGAATATTCAGTGGTCTATCTCATCGGGAAAACAAAAATAATTTCTCCTATGAAACTTGAAATGTTTCTCTCATAACTCATAAGTGAGTTGTAGACTGAATGATCAACGTTGCACATATCAGTTACGAGAGGCCAAATGAATGATTATAATGAAAATAATAATTGCATAAATAACCTACTTATAAGATATAACGTTGAACAAAGTTGCTTTTATATCTGAGGTGATTTTTGGTTACTATCGAGTTATGATGACTAGATAAAAAACTAAAATGAATAAGTTTTAAATTGTATTAAACAAAAATCAAAAGTACGTTTAATTTTATATAAATTAAAAAAAAACTAAACAAAATATTTCATAACACTTTTTTATAATATATTCGCAATTGCAATATTGTTTACTGTCAAATACGTAAAGATCAGATGATGCATCTTTTGTTACTCTTGTAAGCACTTCAATAAAGTAGGATAAGTAAACTAAATTTAACAATTTTTTTCATGTTTAACAAGAAGATTGACTCTCAATAATATATACTTAATTACTTAATTAAAGAATTGGTATATTTATTAATAATTAAAGAATTTGTATTTTTATATATTTGTTAATAACTGATATTATTTTTTCTTTTGTAAATGTTTGTCAAATCTATATAAAAAAAGATGAAGAGGAAAGATGAATTTTTTTTTCTATTTTTAAGAAGTCGATTTTTTTTTTTGTTCTCAAATATTCACTTTATTAAGACACTTTTCAATAATTTGATTTTAAATATATTCCTAAAAATAGAAATCTCTTAGCGTTAAAGCCAGTTTTATTTTGTTATTTTCCCTATTTTTATACTTTTGAACGCTACCCTCAAAACTCTTTTTATATGTTTAATTTTGAGAAATTGTCTCAGCATTGAAATGAACTTATTAGTAAAATGGCGTTTTTTTTTTGGTGTAGCTCGATGCTTAATTATTTCCTTTAATTTTCTTAGCTTAGTTCTTATTTCTACTTTAAATTGTTATTATCACCGTTAGTATAATATTATTATATGTGTTGCAACTACTGAACAACTCTAGATAAATCCGTTGTCTCAGGTCTAAAAATATTGTTATAGATCAAAAAAATCTTTTATTAATTTTTAGACTACATTTTAAATATGGTCTCCAACAAAAAAATATTGTGGTGGTATAAAAATTTCGATACAGAATCAATATCTAAAAAAGAGTATCACATTAGAGGATTAACACCTCAAAAAAGTCTTATATATAGCCTTAGTAGTGCTAGTTTTTGTGGTAATAATTCTTTTAAGTTTTTGTAACTCATTAAATTGGTGTTTTCGTTGAGAATTAGTCAACCAAAAAAATTATCTATAGAGAATTCTGACGGACAAAAAAATCAAATAAGATGTCACTGAGTGAATTATTATAGAATAGAATCATTAGCGACGCTGGCTCTTAAAAAAAATGTTGTGTTATATAAGTCTCACGAAATTAATATCAGTAGATAAAAAGAGTTCTCACATACACTACAAAAAAAGTCCATGATCACGGTAAAAAATTGTGACCATAGCTAGTAAAAAAGGTGATCATAGATTTATGGTCATATTTTGGATCTTTACTCACGGTTTTTTACGGTGGCCTATTCCGCTGTGGCCATAGGTCTATGGTCATGGTTTTTTTATCTATGATCACGGTTTCTATGATCACGGTTACAATTTTCAAATTCTAACACTTTAGGCCACAGTTTTAATCGTGACCATAGGATAATCTATGGTCACGCATAAAAACCGTGACATAACCATATCTATAGTAACGATTTTTGCCGTGACCATAACATCTATGGTCACCCTTCCTTAAAATCGTGACCATAGCTCTATCTATGGTCACGGTTTTGGCTGTAACCACAGTTTCAAATTTTTTACTGCGACTAGAAAAACCGTGACCATAAACCCAAAATGTTGTAGTGATAGAGAGGAGATGAGAGAAGACAAGGGAAGAGAGCGAAGGGAGGAGAATACATGAAAAAGAATTTTATAAATTTTGGGTTCTCCCATCATATGAGTCAGCTTTTGTGGTAATAGTTATAAAATTTTGAAACTTATTACATATATACTCCTAAAAAATACTAGAGATAAAAAACTTTCGCTAAAAGTTGAAGAGAAAGCTATTTAGTGATAATAGCATTAGAGTGAAAAAGAATTAAATCAAGAGAAAGTCTAGGGACCAGCACTTTTATCGAAATTTAGTCAGTATTTAATCATTAAAAGAAAAATGAATAATTCTACATCATTAAATATTATCTCACACCATTAAAAATATTGATAATGACTAATTAATAGCTATAAATCATAAATTCTACTGTCCCCCTAACATTATATTAATGGATTCGAAAAAAAAAGACACAGCACCATGCCGAAAATTATATTAACTAGTAAATTATATTTTCAATTTAATTAATTTCTTGATATTTCGTCTAGATTAAAATTTACAATTTTACTAGATAATCAATAAAGGATGTAGACATGTAGTCAACTATATCCAACTAGCATTTTTTTATTGAATTTTTTTTAGAAAAACATAAATTCAAACTATCATGAAAAATATCTAAAACCTAAAAAAAGAAACAAACATCTAAAATTTAAAAAAATCTAAAACTATTTTAAAAATTTTAAAATTCATTTTTAAAATTCTAAAATTTCAAAATCTGTAAGACCCAAAACTTTTGAAAAGTCTTATTATGATTAAGTCTCAAATCATATAGTTATTTATAGTCTTAATTTTAAAATTATTTTATTAAAGATAATTAAGGCAAGTTTTGATTTATTGAATTTGAGATAAGTTATGATTATTATCCAATTTTACAATTATTGGATGCTTTCCTATATTTGAATTATAAAGTTAGTAGTTGTGAAATAATAAAGATTTTATATGACTTGGATTAAATAATTAATATTTTAAATATTAATATTGCTATTTTGAAAAATGAAGGAATTAAGTATATTACTTCTAATTATTTGATTTGGACATTTTATTGAAAATAATTTGTTAAGTCGATGAACAAATAGTATTTTATACATTATTATTGTTGGATTAGAATTTATTTCTAATTACTATATTATCCCATTTTTATTTGAAATTACCAAATTACTCCTAACCCTAATTAAAAAAAAAAAAGAATGAAACCCTAAAACCCTAGCCCAATACCCGTTTCCCCCCATGACCCAGCACCAGCAAACCACACGGTTTTTCCCTTCCTCCATGAACAAAGAAACAGAAGCAAAGAGAGAGAGGGAGACTGAGCTGCCGTGGAAGAAGGAAGGAGGAGGGAAGCTCACCGCGCCGCGCCGCCGCAGCAGTCCATGCTGCCACGGTCATCGTCACCAAGCTCCCTCACCGTCGCACCACCACGTTGCCACTGATTTTCCACCGTCGAAGTTTCCTGCGTCGCCACTGATTCGCGCAGAGGAGGGTTTGAGGGGGCAGCTGCCACACGCGAGCCAGAGGAGCTTGTCCTCACCGATCTGCCGCCGTCGGGGACACCGCGTTGTCGTCCTTGCCAGCTCCGAATGAGAAGCACGATGGAGCTCCGTTTCTGCTTCTCTGGTCCACCGTGAGTGAGCGGTGCTGGGATAAAGGGAGCTCGTGGTGAGGAGAGAGGGGCGCTGTCTTGCGTGCCGTCGTCGAAGCTGGGTAGGCGTTGTCCTTACCAGCAGAGAAGAAGAAGCGAGATGAAACCCCCCTCCATGTCTGCTGCTTCAATTCGCTGAGAAAGAGCTTGGCGCCGCCAGACTGCCGTACGCGAGGAGCACCGCTGTCTCTGCCAGCTTCCACCTCCATCGTGGTTGATTATGGAGGAGAATTGAGGAAACTGCCTCTGTCGCCGGAGAATGCTCTGCCAGTAAGGGTCTTAATTTTTTGTTTCTATTCTTTTGGAATTCCGGGAAGATTGTTGATACTGCGTGGTGGTACAGCTGCTATTATTAGAAATCTGGGCCACCTCCGTTGCTCGGAATTTATTAACGGAGCCGCTGCCTGAGTCGATTTAGAGTTGCGGCTGCTTCGTTTCGTTAATTTAGTGAGTATCTCTATTTCGAAAGCCTCGCATTAATACTTTATTGTGCTTGGTTAATGAATATGAGTTTTGGTAACATGGGGTCGAGTCCTGATTGTTATGTGTTGCGATTAAAGTTGTTGAGATTATTGAGAACGCAAGTGGAGCCGAGTTATTGGCTGCAGTTAGTTTTGGGTTGAGGCGGAAAAGACTCTGTGAGGCATTTGGGTTGCGGATTCGATGTTTTGAGGTAGGGGCGCTTTCTAAAAACTATATTTTGTATATTGGAATTATTACATATGAATACTGTTGTGAGACAATTTTGTATTTGGTGATTGTATCAGCCTTATGTATTATTGATTGTCTCGAATGATTATGAATGTTTGTTTGGCTGAATTGTTGTGCAGCTTTGTGAAATAGAATGCTTTGAAGTTGATTCTTTAAAGATTTAAAATTTGAGTTTAACCCGTTGGAAAGTGATTTGAGTTGAGTTGACTCTCTTGATATTGTAAAAGATAGAATACTCTTTGAAATTCAGCCTGGTTTGCTTTAATTGATTTGGTTTTGATACATGATTTGTTGCTGAACTGATTCCTTAAAGCTTTGGAAATGAGTTTAATTGGTTGATAATGATTTGATTTTTAAACGGTTCCTTGAGATATGAAAATGAGATGACTGTTGGATTTAGTTTGCCTTTGAACTGAATTTTGGATTTGGACTGTTGAAAAGGATTGTAAAACGGTTTAGTTGGGACCCGAACCGGGTGGCAAAGTCCAAGTTTAAGGGGAGGTGCTGCCGAAATTTCTATAAAATCCGAGTCTTTATTGAAATGTGGTCTGAAAAAATGACGAGTTAAAGGCTTCTACTGTTTTATTTGAATTATCAAGAAAAGAATGATTCATGCTTTTGAAATGAAATATTAAAGAGGAAATTGTGATTTAGTCTTACTTCTTAAGAAGGGCATTGTATCTCTTTCACGAGAAAGTTATTTAGATGAAACTTATGTTTTAAAGTTGTTTTAAATGTGACAAGGGCAATGCCTTTGAATTTGTCTTGAGGGTTTCAATTAGAGGAGTTTCAATGACTTTGAAAGAACCTGAATGTCTGTTGACAAGTTTTATTTTGAAATATTTTGGGAAAGATTTTAAGTACTCTTTGAATTCTGAATTCTTGACTAAAACAATTTTGAACAGTTGAAACGCTTTAGAATTTATCATGGGGGTTGAAGTTAGTTTTGCCTAAGTAAAGGAAACGGCTTTAAAAGAAGTAAATGATTACGTGACTTGGTTTGGCTTAGATCCTATTTTATAACTCAAATCGGAAAGCTAAGGTTTTAATGATTTTAACTGAATTTGGCGAAATGAGTTATGTTATTCTCCCCTAAAGACTTGGGACTCTGCCGAAAAACTTTTGTTATAAAATTCCATTGTTGGATGGATGATTTTGAATACTTCACAATAAATCTTTAACTTGCCATGGTTATGGAAGTTTTGGAAAGAAGATGCCGAGAGTGGCATTATTTTTAAAAGGGGAACTTACTTTGAGTAAAAGTGGCTTATGAGCCTGAGATGATTTGAGAAATGAGATCTTTAAAGCCAAGGCTGAAAAGAGTTAACATTTGATTTCAAAGTGAAATGAATTGAGAAAAGTGATTTATGGCTTAAATGCCTATTTTATGAATTTGATGATGTTGAATGGTGGAAGTGCTTTTTTGTTATGAGTCAGAATGGCTGTGTATGCTATTGAGTTATGGCTCATTGCCGAATGAGTTATGTGTCGTATGACTGATGACTGACTATGAATTATGAATTTAAGCCGAAGGGCCGTATTTATTGATAAATTGGCTGGTTTTGGATTGAACCGTAAGCCGGATGGATGAGATGGATGGTGATCCATGGCTGAGAATGAATGCATATATGATTAATGAATGAATGTGGTAAATGAATAATGATGGAAAGTGTTGAATGTGAGTATGCTTGTGTTTTCTCTCTGGTTGTAAGGGTGACAGAGCACCGATACCCTCTAATGGCGACAGGGTACAGATACCCTCTAATGGCGACAGGGCGCATATACCCTCTAATGGCGATAGGGCACATATTCCCTCTAATGATATTAATGCGCAACAGATAGACTGTGTCCGGGTTAGCTACCGAACATGTAGGGTTGGCTTGATAACCGACAGATGATATCATCAGTCACTAGGACAGGGATGCATTATATGCATCTATGTGACTTTGTTTGGGTATGTATATTGTACTTGGTTTGCTTTTGTGACTACTTATGATTAACTGCTATTTGTCCTACTTGCTGTAACTGTTTGTTTGTGCTTGAACTTCCTATCTGTGTTAGCAACTGGGACTCTGTTGGATTGTGGTGATTGGTTAATGGTTGGAGTGTTTGGGCCTAGGGCCGTGGTTAAAATGAGATGGACCGATGGTTGGTTTCGGTTTTGTATTTCTGGTTTGGAAAAAATATGAAAGGCTAATTTGGTTCAGCATAGATAAACCTTTTGAAAGGCTTTTGAATTTTGTTTTTAAATGAACAGTTTTCTCTTTCAGAAAAGATTTTAGATTTCTCTTTTGTTATAAACCGTTGTTTTTGAAAAGCGGCATAAGACGGTTATTAATCACTGGTACAGTTTACCTTCACGTATCCTATTACAGTAATTCCCAAAAACCCTCTACTGAGAATCCTTTCGAGAATGATGTTCTCACCCCCTACATTTTTTCCCTTTCAGGATATGAATGCAGATGTCACAAAGAGTTTATTTAATTATTGTTGAGATGCTCTGTATTGCTTTAGTTATTATTTATTGCTTTATGAGCTTTTGTAAGTTGTATGGTATCTATGGATGTATGTTATCGAACAAGAGTATTTTTGGATCAGTCTTGCGGTTTAAAATTTTAAACAGGCTCATATTCTAATATTAAATAGTATAAGAGTCGTCGTAATGTCCAAGCTATCAGAGTAGCATAGCCGAAAGCGTGAGCTTTGATAGTTAGGGTGTTACAAAATCATTATAAAAAATTTTAATAAAAAGAAACATCTGAAAAGTAACAAAAAGAAACATCCAAAATCTAGCAAAAAAGAGATATTCAAAATTATTTTAAAATTCTAAAACCTAACAAAACATCCAAAAAATATTAGAAAAAAACATTCGAAAACTAAGCAAGAAAGATCTAAAAATATTAAAAAATATCCAAAACACAAAAACAAGAAACATTCAAAACATTGAAAAAAGATACATCCGAAATTTGGAAGAGAAAAAATATCTAACACTAGCAAAAGAATCAGGAGGAGGAAAGAGCACGAGTAGCATTCTCGATGAAGATTGTTGCGTTAGTGATGGGCATGCGAGCAGCAGAATGAGATTGTGGTGCATTATTGCGTGTGAACAGCAGAATGAGGGCACCACGATCGTAAAGGGTGGGCGTTGTGTGCATGCGGCACCGCAGCAATCACAAGGGGAAGGGCGTTGTGTGTGGTCGATAGCACTGCTTTCGCGATGGGAGAGCACTGCTTTCGCGATGGGAGAGCACTGCAGGCCTGCGACTGGGAGAGGGTGGTGCAGCAACGTCGCAGCGGCTTTAGAGAGGGTGGCACGGCAATGTGCAGTGGCTCTAGAAAGGGTGGCGTGCGGTGGCTCTAGGAGAGAAGGATAGGGAGTGTTGCAACGCAGAAGAGAGAGATAAAGATTTGTGTGGTAATTTTTACGGTAATAGAGTGGTAGTAAAATTAAGTTTACTCTTTGGGTCCTAATTGTTTTTTGAGTAATTACCTAAATCAGTTCCTAAGATTTTTTAAATTGGATATTATAGTCCCTCGGGTGTCAAAATACACAAACAGTCCCCACCATTTATTTTTGATAAACAATACAGTCTTTTCCGTTAGTCACTGCTGATGTGAAATGTTAGCTCATACACATGGCCATTAAGTGTCCAAGTGTGCGAGCTGCACAAATCAATCCTCAAAGTGAAATACAAATGATGAGCCAAAAACTTGATATGATCAAATATTGTCAAGTGCATCGAATCGCTCTAAATAATACCACGGTGAGTGGATATCGTTCCCATGAAGATTAAAGGATTGTTCTTGTTGAACATTATAATTAGATCAATCAAACCTTTTGCAAGAGGATGTGAATCTTGAAGTAATAAAGAACAGTGAAGGAGAGTTTTTGTTTGTGAAAGAGAGAATGCTTGTGAATTTGGGGAAGAAATCAGTGAATGAGATGTTAAAGGCTTCGGAGATGTTTAACCTTTAAAAAAAGTAATTCTTATGTTTTCTTAGTTTGACTTATATAAAAACACTTTCACGGCAAATCGTATATAACCAAATTCTAATTTTTTGACAATTTAATTTCTCTTAACTTAATTAATCACCAATTCTTTGGTCAACTAATTAAGAGAAGAGGTTAAGCACAAGTTCAATTTAAAGCCACATAACTTTCAAAATAATATTCCTAATCAAGTTAAAAATCATGAGAAAGAGTTTCAATTTAATTCCGATATTAAATTTTCTAAAGTAATAAGAGAATCTAAAACATAATTCGAATATTTTCTAATACTTCTAACCATTAAAGATGAATAACGAGACTCAATCTTAAAAAGTATTAATGCATTAATCAAAATAAAGAAAATATTTACATTACCAATTCATAAAATCAAATAGAGCTCCTAACCTTTAACAAGAGAGATTTAGTTACTCATGATAAAGAAAACAACCTAAAGCTAATGAGATGCTAGATGAATCCAGTTATGACTCGATGATGGATTTCCCTCTTGTGAACCATACGTTCACTTATTTATATTCTACTTCTAATATAGGATTCAAATTCAAAAACTAAATCCAATCTTATCTTTTGAAGTATAAGATAGATAAAAACAACAATTCAAATCTAATCCTAAATTAAATCTTAACAACCTAATCTTATCTTTTTAAAAGAAGTTAATCCTAACTAATCATTCAAATCTTGAATCTTTTGTGTTGAATTAAAGCTTCATAGGAGAAGATATTGGACTTGGTGTTGGGTTTGAGTAGTTGGCACCTAATTTAAATGCAATTTTGGACTACTGGGAGTGAAAAATCACTTAAAGTCAAGCTTTGAGAGTAGGCGCTAGGCGCTCAGTGTGTTGAAATTAGGTGGCATTAGGTGCCACTTCTGGAAGATGGGTGCCAGCCCTTCCAAGTCTACGAAGGTGCCGGGTTTTGGGTGATTAAGGTTGCATGCCAATTGGGTGCTGGGCTTGGTGTCCTGGATCTAGGCGCCAGTGTTAGGCGCTGGACTTGCTCTTGCTAGCGTTGGGCTTGGGTCCTTGAAGCTTGGCGCTAGCTTCTCTTCCTTCATCTAGGAGTGTGATTTGTGTTTTCTTATTAATTTATCCTAATTACTTTAAAAACAAATTTTGAAAACACAATAATTCTAAAACAACTCTAAACATATGATTAATCATAAAACTTCATTAAAACATAAAAAATTTGAATTAAGCCTAAAAAAACTATTAAAAAAATCCCTTAAAACTACTAAAGATGCCTAGGCATCTACAAGACAGTTAAAAAATCTCAAAACAATCCCTAAAAAATTAAAAAATTTAAAAATAGTCGCTTCGAATGTTTCTAATTTTTTTCAAAAGTAAACGTCTTATAATATTTTTATTAATCAGAAAAATAAAATATTATTAAAAAATATATAAAATAAAGAATACAAAAAAATAAAATATATACTAAAATATAATTTTATTTATTAACACTAAAATATCATAATAAATAATATTATTTAATCATTAACATATGATACCTACATAGAGGTGATGTAGAAATCATAATAATAATAATAACTAAATTTAAGAGGTTATTGAATTATGAAGGTCATTATTTATGTACATAAACTTTGGAGATATTGACACTAGCAAATAAACTTAGAAAAATATTCTCAAGTAAAAAAATATATTTTTTCTTAATTCACATTACATCTAAGTTCTAAAATATTGCCTTCATATGCATTTGCACAAATATTTTTAATTGTTTATATAAAAAAATTATATTAAAAGAAGTTCTCCAATTTTTTCAAACAATACTAGTTCATTCTCTTCTTCGTCATTAAAAAATGATCCTAAAATATAATTTCTATAAATTAAATTAAATTCATATCCTGTATGGTCAAAAATAAATATAATTTTGTTTATTTTAAATTATTTATTTTTGAAAGAAGTGCCTTTTTAAAATTAATTTATAATTTATTTTAAAAATATATAAAAAAATTTGTATATAAATAATCAAATTTAAGATAAATAGGCTAAAAATATTAGAAATTAAAATTTATTAATTTAAAAATAATTATATATAAATAATTTGAAAGGACTATTTTAAAATTTTAAGAGAAGAGGGCAAATAGGCCCTTGACTTTTTGGTCCGCTAATATTTAAATTTTCAACGATTTAAAAATACATTTAAGTCTCTAACCTTTTTAAAATCTGGACACATCGATCTTTCTGTTTACTTGGGTCTAGCAGACCCAATAAAAAAATTAAACATGGCTTCCGTTGTACTAGCTGGTCTATAGCCGATATATGGAGGCACACGTGTGAGAGTTTTTAAAATGGGGCAAATTAGACTCAGGGATTGATATATCCAGATTTTGAGAAAGTTAGAGATTTAAATGTATTTTCAAATTCTCAAGGATATAAATATTTGTAGACTAAAAGTTCAAGGACTTATTTGTCTTTTTCTTAAATTTTAAAATTTTTTAAGAACTGTTTTGAGATTTTTTTTTATTTTTTGGAATCTATTTTATACTTCATTTTAGGGATTAAATTGTTGAAATCGAACACGTAATTATGTGTGTGAGTTAATGTTCTACGTCAGTCATCGTTAATAACTAATAGAGAGAGGCTATATTATTATATAACGAAAATAAAAGTTGAGAATTATTTTAAAATCTCAAAAATTAAAGTGTTTGATTTTAAAAATCTCAAATAATAATATAAATAATTATTTTTCTATTATATTTTTTTTTTGTCCAACTCCCCCTATGTTACACTTGCGGTATATAGCCGGTCCCAAGTCCGGATAAAGGAGGAGGGTTGTGTTAGGTCTTTGGTAACCAACATAAAAATATAGCCGAACCCCCATGACATCGCTGCATCGGTGTCCGGATGTAGTGTTAAATGAGCAAGGGTTCTCGCATTTTCGTGAATAGACGAGGGTAAATAAGCTAGTTCACAAAGTAAAAGGTAAAGGTCGAAGCGACAGAAGGTTGAGATTTGGGACATGGAACATAGGCACTCTAACAGGAAAGTCCATGGAGGTGGTGGACACTATGACAAGGAGAAAGATTAACATTATGTACCTACAAGAAACGAAATGGGTTGGTGCAAAGGCTAGGGAGTTGGATACTTCTGGTTTCAAACTTTGGTATACAGAAAAGGTGAAGAATAGAAATGGGGTTGGAATAATTGTGGATAAGCAGTGAAAGAAGGACATAGTGGATGTCAAGAGGGTGGAAGATCGGATCATCTCTATCAAACTTGTGGTGGAGGGAGGTGCTTTCCATGTGATTAGCGCCTATGCACCGCAAGTGGGTTTGGACGAACAACACAAGATAAGGTTTTGGGAGGATCTAGAGAGTTTGGTTCAAGGCATATCTTTGGGAGATAAGATTTTCTTAGGAGGAGATTTAAATGGCCATGTTGGGAGAGAAGTGACTGGATAAGGGAGTATTCACGGAGGCCATGGTTTCGGGGTGATCAATGCCGAGGGTAAAACTATTTTGGACTTTTCCTCAACCTTTGAACTTCTCATCACAAATACATATTTTAAAAAGAGAGACGAACATATTAAACCTATAAGAGTGGCATGACAAGCTCTCAAATCGACTTCTTCTTGTTGAGGAGAGTCGACCGAAAATTTTGCATTAACTGTAAAATTATCCTGGGAGAGAGTTTGACAACACAACATAGGGTGCTCGTCAAGGATTTTTGCGTTGAGCAAAAGTTGAGGAAAAGACATCATACGGAGAACCCAAGGACGAGGTGGTAGCGGATGAAAGGTGAGAAACAAAGAAGCTTCCTAAGACAGGTAGGAGAAGAGGCAAAGTGGGATGGGAATGGAAGCGCGGAAGAGATGTTGAGGGAGATGGCAGAAGTTATTAGAAGAACAGCAGAAGAAAGTTTTGGTGAATCTAAAGGATTAGGACCAAGAGACAAGGAGTCCTGGTGGTGGAATGTGATTATACAAGAAAAGATAAAGATAAAAAGGGAATGCTTTAAAGAGTGGTCTTTATGCCGCAATGCAGATAACTAGAAAAAATACAAGGCGGCTAAGAAAGAGACAAAAGTGGCTGTAAGTGAAGCAAAAACAAGAGCATATGAGGGTCTCTACCAGTCTTTGGGCATGAAAGAAGGAGAAAAAGGTATATATAGAATCGCAAAGAGCCGGAAAAGAAGAACGAGAGATTTGGATTAGGTTAAGTGCATAAAGGATAGGATGGAGAGGTGTTGGCTCAAGAGGAGAAGATTAATGAAAGGTGGAAGAGCTACTTCTACGATTTATTTAATGAAGGACAAAAGATTCTTCCGAGCCTTGGTCGATTATGCACAAGGGAAGAAGATCAAAACTTTGACTACCATCGAAGGATTCGAGACTTCGAAGTAAAAGAGACTCTAAAGCAGATGAAAAATGGCAGGGCAGTAGGACCTGATAATATCCCGATTGAGGTTTGGAAGGGTCTTGGAGGAAAAGGCATCAACTGGTTAACCAAGCTTTTTAATGAGATTTTAAGGTCAAAGAAGATGCCTGATGAGTGGAGAAAGAGCACCTTGGTACCTATCTACAAGAATAAGGGGGATATACAAAGTTGCGAAAACTATAGAGGGATTAAGCTTATGAGTCATACTATGAAGTTATGGGAAAGGGTGATAGAACGGAGGTTGAGAAAAGAGACACATGTAACAGAGAACCAATTTAGATTTGTGCCAGGAAGATCTACCACTGAAACGATATACCTATTAAGAAGGATGATGGAGAGGTATCGTAGTAATAAAAGGGATCCACATATGGTGTTTATTGATTTGGAAAAAGCGTATGATAGGGTACCAAGGGAGGTCTTATGGAAGGTTTTAGAAAAGAGGAGAGTAAGGATTGCATATATTCAGGCAATTAAAGACATGTATGATGGGGCCATAACTAGTGTGAAGACTTAAGGTGGTATGACGGAGGAATTTTCTATTGGTATAGGAGTACACCAGGGATCATCCTTAAGTCCATACCTTTTCACATTAGTCTTGGAAGTACTCACAGAGCACATCCAAGAGCTTGTGCCATGGTGCATGCTTTTTGTCGATGATATCGTTCTTATGGGAGAGTCAAGGGAAGACCTAAATAAGAAGTTGGAGTTATGGAGAGAAACTTTAGAAGTGTATGGTCCGCGTATAAGCCGTAGCAAGACGAAATATATGGAATGTAAGTTCAGTCTGAGAAGGGAAAACCCCAATATAGAGGTGAAGATTGGAGAAAACATCCTAGGAAAAGTTAAAAGTTTTAAATATCTTGGGTGCATCATACAGGATAATGGAGAGATTGAACATGATGTAAATCATAGGATCCAAGCAGGTTGGTCAAAATGGCTGAGTGCATCTGGTTTTATATGCGACAAAAAAGTGCCTTTAAAACTTAAAGGTAAATTCTATCGCACCGCTATAAGACCGGCTATGCTGTATGGTACGGAGTGTTGGGCGGCTAAAGGGGAGCACGAACATAAGCTGAGTGTGGCAGAGATGAAGATGTTGAGATGGATGAGTGGTCATATGCGATTGGATAAAATAAGGAATGAAGATATAAGGGAGAGAGTTGGAGTAGCACCCATTGTAGAAAAAGATGGTTGAATCGCGTCTCAGGTGGTTTGGACATGTGAGAAGAAGACCGATAGAACATTCAGTCAAGAGGGTGGATGAGATGGAAGATGGACAAAGGGCGAAAGGCAGAGGAAGACCTAAGAAGACCATCCATGAAGTGGTCAAACGAGATCTATATGTAAACGGTCTCTCTGTAGATATGATACATGACAGAGCACAATGGCGTCGTTTGATTCATGTAACCGACCCCACTTAGTAGGACAAGGCTTTGTTGTTGTTGTATATTTTTTTTTGTCTAAATTGACTGCAGATCAGATAATTGCACCATTAATTGGTTCCTTTACTTTTTCTAAAACTTAGTATTAATCACATGTACAACAACAAACCAACTAAATTAATTGAACAATAATGTTATAGTTTAATTTGATTATTTTTTTTTCGGTGATAAAGACATCGAATTTTTTCCAGGTTCATCCCTATCCAATCTCCTGTTAAGGTAACCTCACTAACATTTTCCAAAATAATTGTCGTTTTATTTTTTAGGTTAGTTGAAAACTTATAATTAAATTATGTAAGCATTAATTAAGTTGGGTATATGTCAATGTTATAAAGGAAAAATTATTATAGACGGAATATATGATATATTTATCATATTTTTATCTTCCGAATTTAATATAGATCGTTGAAGAAGTACAAGACACACACACAATAACTGGGAGATCAGAAATGCACAAACTTGTCGTTAAATTTAAAAACAAGAAAACAAAAATAAAGAAAAGGAAAAGAATTGATTAATTGAATGTGATAATGGTTAATTTGTTATGTGTTATTTTTATACGCTATATATTATAGTTATAAATAAAGTGAAACAACATAATATGTCAGTATTATTTTTAAAGAAAAAGTCTAGGCCAGCAATTTAATTAAAATCTGGTCAGTATTTAACTAATAAAAGTAAAGTGAATAATCTCATATTTTTGAATAAAATTTCGCACTATTAAAATAATTAATAATAACTAATTAATTACTACAAATTATAAAACTTACTGCTCTGTAACACTCCTCATCTTTAAATTAATCAAATTTAAATCAAAATATTATTACTTTATTGGTTAAATTATAATATATTTTATAGTATATTTACCTTTATTGAGTAAGGAAGACGTGAAATATAATAAAAATTCAGATACAGTCGACTTCACGTGAAATTGATAATTGAGAATCGTTAGATAAAAATTTAGTCAAATTATTCAAATCATTTAACGACTCTCAATTATTAATTTCACATAAAATCGACTGCGCTCGAGTTTTCGCTCTTAAAACATTTAGGATTGTCCAATTGTTGAAAGATGTACGTAACTAGTAACCAATAGTATGCTAGCACTAACTAAACGAAAATGAAACACCACTAAAGGCCCCTCGCCTACAAAATACATATTAAATGGCCTTCTTCCCCTTCTTCAACTACCCAAATACAAGAGAATTAATAGTTGATTTACATTTTTAATATAATTTGATAAAAATAATTTAATAGATATTTTAAAATAAGTATCGATATTTAATCATGACTATTTAATAGAATATATATGATGCGTGTTAAGGTACCAAATAAAAAAGTTTACATACGGAAAACTGTAAAACTGAATTTTTGTTTCAATGTATATGTTATGCATTTAACTTCTTGAAAGAATTTAAAAAATTTACTATTAATAATTAATATGAACCTTTAAAACACAAATTAACAACATTTTTTAAGTATTCATGAGAAAAAAACTATATCCAAGTAATATGTTTAGCCTTTGTGACGCATGTAATAATTATACTCGAATTGAAATACTTGAGTTTCCACACTCCAGAGGAGCAAGTTCCTTTCAGGAATAGTATAACTTTTTCTTATGAATTAAATAATGGTAGTTCGGAGGTGATACATTAATAAGGTGGATGTTACAATACTTTTTTATTGGTTGGAATTTTAAAAATTTTTTATATTATTAATATTATAATATGTTTTAACACAGTATTTTAAAAGATATTATATTAATGGATAGTTTTTAATGCATATTAATAAAATTATTAAGTAATTAATATATTATTTTTATAAAACTACAAACAAATATTTATATTACAATATTTTATTCTTCTATTTTATACCATATTTTTATTATACTATAAAAATTATTAATAAGTACAATAAAATATATTAGTAAGTACTATACAAAATATTATTGAGTAATTATTTTATTATACTCATTAATATTTTTTATAGTAACATTTAAATATGGTATAAAAAAGAGGAGTAAAAATAAATATGGTATAGTAATATTTTTTACTTGTTTGAAAATTAAAAAAATATTTTAATTTATTTAGATAATTTTTTCATTATAGTAGTCTTTTGTAATTAAATTTAAATTCTGAATGTTTAATATTAGTAAATAAAATTGATTATAAAAATTACAAAATTTAAATCTAAAAAATTATTTTTAAAAGAGACATGTTGAAATGTATATTAATTTTAGTAGATGGGTGTTTGACAATATTTTTCAAAAGGAAAAATAAAAAATTATTATTCTATGTTCTAAAATGAAATTTATTTTTATTTTAAAATTTTAATACATTAATAATTTAATATATCTAAATATATAAGTCTCATATTTCTTAATATCTAAATGTATAAGCCTCATATTTTTCAGAAATACTATTAATAGAATGTTTATACGTACGAATATCTAGAAAATAATTGATACATAAAAAAATATTATTTAAATTTATCTCATAAAATTTATCTTATATACTAATTTTTTTCATGTATAGCATCATGATTTTAAAAATCAATTATATTATAACATACTATTTAATTAGGATATATATAAATATATATTAGGAACAAAATTAATATTTTTTAAAGTGTTATTTTAAATTAAGTTGTCAAAAGATACTTTGAAAAAAAAGAGATATTAAAAACAAATTTAGATGCGTTGAGGTATTGCATAATTTTTTTTAATATTTTATTGAAAAATTTTATTTTAGGTTATTAGTTGAATGTAATTTTATATTTTTATAGTTAAAACTAAATTTAAAAATAATTTTAAGTAAGTAGTCACAAATCAAGGAATAGAATAGTGTTATATTATCGTCAGATTTGTAGTTAGAGTTGTTGCTTCTAATGTTTAATCCATGAAATTAGGGTGTAATCAGATTGGTTTGGGTTGAGTTTGGAAGAAATTGAAAACTAACCTGATTAAATTTGATGATTTTAAAATAAATCAGATAAATATATTTTTGTGATTAAATTTGGACCGATCATATCAGTTTGCAGTAATTTAAATATTGAATTAGAATTAGATTTCTAAAAAACAAAAAAAGAAAAGAAAAAAATTTGCAACGAAGAAAAATAAGAATAAACCAATCTTATTACATCCTAACTTCATCGATTAAATATTAGAAACAACAACTCTAGTTACGAATCTGACGATAATGTAACACTATTCTGCTCCTTGATTTATGACTACTTACTTAAAATTATTTTTGAATTTAGTTTTAACTATAAAAATCTAAAATTACATTCAACTAATAACCTAAAATAAACATCTCCAATAAAATCTTTAAAAAAAAATTATGCAGTACCCCAATGCATATAAATTTGTTTTTAATATCTTTTTTTTCTTTTGAAGTATCTTTTAACAAATTAATTTGAAATAAGTCAATAACACTTTAAAAAATATTAATTATGTTCCTTATTATAATATAGTTAATTTTTAAAATCATAATGCTATAGATGAAAAAAAAAGTAATATATAAAGCAAGTTTTATGAGATAAATTATAATATCAAATAAATAAAAATAAAATTATTAATTAATTAAAATTTATAAACGAATTTAATAATTTTAATAACTTATATGCCAATAAAACATGTTAAATTTCTAATAGTAAGTCATAAAAAAATTCAATAATAATTATAATTGTCATTAAAAATATATTTTAAAAGTTATAATTAATGTGTTTGTAGTTTTACAAAAAAAATATTAATTATTTAATGATCTTATTAATATATATTAAAAGTTACATTAATAAAATATTCTCTCAAATATTGCACCCATTAATAAAATATTCCCTCAAATATTGCACCTACGTATATTATAGTATTAATAATATAAAAAAAAATTTAAAACTCCAAACTAGAGAGGAGTATGGGGTCGAGTCTCATTAATAATAGTAGTTAATCGACCTGGCAAAGTCAAGTTTCAAATAAAGTGGAGTACTTTTCAATCAGGTAACTATTGAATAATTACATGTATGGAGAAGAGAACTGTCATGACTTGGGTTGAAATTAGTGAATTAATTTTATGGAGTATTATAATCTGTTAATTTAGTATTTTTTAATTATTTTATTTTATTGTGTTGAGTTTATTGTTTAAAAAAAATTACATGTATGTAGTAGTAGCTCTTTAAATTGAATTTGAGGATAAATTCACCCATCATTGTATTTTAAATAATAAATTTTTTGGATAAACTTATTGTTTCTCAATGTTTTAAAAAGCTTCAAAAAAATATAGTTTAATTTATTTAATTTTATTTCTAATATGTAAAATAAAATTTAATTCTATTCTTGATTTTAACTTCTTGATAGCTAAGTTCCAACGTCATGCAGTGAACTTAACAGAGAAGGAAACTGTTGAGGACATTCATGAAGGTTGAAAGAAAGTGAAAGAAAAGAAAGAAAAGAAGAGAGAAAGAGTTTGAGCTTTGGATTGAAAAATTGATTCTGTTACAATTGAAAATCACAGTTATTATACCATACATCAATTACATATATACACCTAAGTTAACTAACAATCTAATTCATTGCGATTAATTAACTACTTTGCTAAATAATCACTATCAACATGACCCTCTCAAATTTTCGCACGAACAAAACAAAAGAAGAAGAAAAAGAAAAAAAATTTTGTGTATTGTGAATTTGAGACCCACAAAAAAAAAATTTACAGAAAAAGATAATTAAGAAAGATGTACAATAATTCTAAGAAAATTTTTTGGTGTGGATACATTCATACATATAGATGCTATAGATGCTGAGGTGTGTACATTAGGTACCAACCTATAGCTTCCTTTTTTTGAGATGCATGGAGAACTGCAAACCTAAAAGCTTGCCAGTGTAGGTTGATGTAAATGTTGTCATAGTTGGTCGCACATTTAATTTAAGAAAATTGTATTAATGTGAGTGATTATAGTTTTTGAGAATTGGGCTGAAATTTTTTGGACTTGCTTACAGTAAATGGACTTTTTATTTTTTACAATAATAGATTTTGCAGTCTCTTTTGAATTTTTTTTTCTCATTATGTTCTAATAATATAAATGAGTTTTGACAAAAAAAAAAAAAAGAAGAAGATGATGTATGTTAATAATAATAAAATTTATATCTTTATAGTAATACAAATAAAAAGTTTTTATAGTGACACAACGCTAATACATTTATTACATTGAATTTAGGAATTATTTATTTAAATGTCGTTATTAGACATTTTTAAAAATACAAATAGCGAATTCTTATGCTGACATGGTATACTCATACATTGAATTTAGAAATTATTTACTTAAGTATCGTCAATAAAAATTTTAAAATTTTATTTATAAATTATAAATTATTATTGCTTAAGTTGTTATTTTTTAAATTTTAAATATATTTTTTTAAGTTGTTAGGTATTTAATTTTTAATATTGTTGAGCTAGTTGTAACACCCTACCACACAAAGCTTTACGCTTAAGTCGTAAAATAGAGGTGGTATGGTATTACGACATCTAAAATAAAATGAGTTTATATAATAACAGAAGAATTATAATATTATAGGAGCCTTGAAGAATAGAGGAAATAAAAATCGCAAAATAAAAGCGCAATGCTCAAGGAACGAGTTAACTTGCGTGCTAAGAAAACCGTAACTACTAAACATAAGATGACAGAAGTAGGAATAGAGTGACAAAGATACAAAATAACAAACTCCTAACTCAGCCTGCGAAGTCAAGACTAGCCGGAGAATATACACACATATATACATATATATACTTATCCAAAACCCAAATATACATAAACAAAATCCTGCCTCTCCATACACCTCTAGGAGGATAAAAAAGAATAAGTTATGTGGAGAGAAAGCTAAGTACATATATATACATCATAGCATAACAAAATAACCCAATAACTACTCCGCTTCAAGAGTCCAGACGCCTAACAAGATGCCTCTCGACCTGCATCTGTAAAACAACAACATAGTATGGAATGAGAACCGGAGGTTCTCAGTATGGTAAAGGTGCCACACACATAATATATAAGGTCCTGGGAATGCCAGAGGCAATCCTAGAACGCCGACACTCAAGTTATAGAGCTTAAAGTATTAAACAGAAGCCATAAAAGGTGGTTTTCTAAGAGTACCTAAACCTAACTTAGCTTAATCTTACATCTAAGTCTCATACTGCCATTCCTCCATACCTCCAACACCATTATGCATTTCACAGATATTTAAACAGATAAAGGCAAGCATAAGAAGGTTACAAATACTGCAGGTAACAAATATACATTTAACATGGCAAGTACATTTAGGCACACCCACTTAAAGCACAAGCAAGTAATTCAAGTAATATGCATATGGTGCATGCCTGTCCTATGGCTGATGAGGCTCATCTGTCAGTTATCCAGCCAACCCGACAAGTCTGGATTGTACTTAGACTGTCCCCCGACGTACATCCCCAAGAGTCTATGCATAACTTTATCTCAAATAATCAATATTGCTCAATGGGGATAACATTCCCGAGAATTTATATAGTGCCCAGTCATACTTACGTCGTAAGGTCAACAGAGTATCGAGTTTCAACCTGGTACACGTGGTGGCAAGCCACGACACTTAATCCTGGGAATATTGTATCTCAGATCATTCAAATTTATAAGCCATATAAATAATTCAATTATAATTCACCAACATCCACATCATTCTCAATCGCATCTCATTCATCATCATACATCAATCATATTCAATCCTTATCCTTCATTATCACACCTCCCATTCTGTGCATCAATAGTTCCAATTCAAAACATAATTCATTCTTTTCTAAATGAATCAAACTTAAAACATACTCATTTTCTTAATAACTCAAAATCAAACCATATAACCTTTGAATCTAAATCTTTTTAAATAATCATATAAACAAAATCTCTAATTTTTATAAGATTTCGCCAGCATCTCCTCTAAAACTCGGACTTTGCTACCCTTTTCGGGTCCAAACCTGCATTCTTTTCAATTCAACATACCCTTCCTCATCATCATAACAATCACCACAATAATTCTACCTCAGATCAATGATTATACTCATACAATATTCAAATCCAACAACCAAAATTCAACTAAAAATCATAGTTCACAAATCCTAGGCTTTTAATACAAAATACCTCGTTTTTCATTTGAAATTTCCATTCCAATTATTTACAAACCTATTACCACCGATCCAAATTGCCATCAATAATCCTCAACAAGCTCCATATCTTTTCATCAATCATCATTCAACCAAACCAAAATATAGCCATATAATCAACAATTCAATCACATATCCTTTTAAAGATCCAACTGGCAACCAATATCATCTTATAAACAAGTCACCAAACCAAACCAAGCATATTCATCAACCCATTACTAAACATTAAATATACACCTGCATTCCAACTTATCCTATGGTCATCTAGTCTAAGTTTTTACAGAACATTATATATTAAATACAAGAAACCTAAACCATACCTTGGCCGATTTTCACGTAACGACCAAAGCAAATTATTTAAAACCAAGGCAGCCCCTTCAAAATTCAACTAATCAGCTTCCTCCAAGTTCCAATATTCACAATTTCAAGCTCTAATTATTTATTTACAACCTAATACACATTGATAACACATATATATCCAATTTAATACTCAAAACTCAAATTCAATGAAATTAAAATAGAATTATCGTATCCTCACCTTACCCAAGCTTCACATAAGTAAGAGTAAATATCTTTCTCAAGCTAATTGGATCCTAAAACATCAGAAATCAAAGAAATTTAACATCCCCTCCAATATTTCGAAAATTGGGGGAAAAAGAGTGACTGAGAATATTTAAGGGCTTACCTATGAAATTGTTCCGGTAGAAATGTAGAGCTCGACGCGATAGACGCGTGGTCGCAAACGATGCGGCAATCGAAGCTCGGATCGAAAAGTTACGGTAATTTAAATTTACCGTAAAGAGTTTCGTCCCTTCTCGTCTTCCTTCTCATTCAGTGCTGCTTCTGCTGTTCTTAATGAAGGAGATGAGCTTTAAGCTGATTTAATGCTAAACCGGTTGGGCTCACGGGTTTGGTTTGGGTCCGATTCGGCCCGTTTGGCCCAATCTTGGACTATTTTCTTTGAAATTGGTGTCAAAATTTTCGTTTCGATGAGCTCTATCTTAATTTGTTATAATATTCGCGTTTCTAATCTTCCTTATTAAAAGTTAATTTATTGACTAATTATTTACTAATTTAACAGGGTTTACACTAGTTATTTGCTTAAGTGTCGTCATTAGAAATTTTTTTAATTTTATTTATAAATTATAAATTATTATTTACTTAGGTCGTTACTTTTTAAATTTTTTAAATATGCTTTCTTAAGTTGTTAAGTATTTAATTTTAAATATTGTTAAACTAATTATTTACTTAGGTGTCATGGCTAAAAATTTTTAAAATTTTATTTATAAATTATAACTTATTTGTTTACTTAGGTTGTTACTTTTTAAATTTTTAAATATGCTTTTGTAGGTTGTTAGGTATTTAGTTTTTAATATTGTTGAACTAATTATTTACTTAGGTGTCGTCACTAGAAACTTTTAAAACTTTATTTATGAATCATAAATTATTTTTTGTTTAGGTTGTTACTTTTTTAATTTTTAAATATGCTTTCTTAAATGGTTAGGTATTTAATTTTTAAAATTACTGAACTAATTTAAAAAAGTTATTTATAAATTTTAAATTATTTGCTTAGATTGATAAATTTATTTATTTTATCAATTTAAATTCTTTTTATCTTAATCTATTTTAGATTTATTAGATATTTTGTAGAAATTAAGAGCGAAAAGACTCTTAAAAAGGATCACAAATTTATTAAATACAACATTATTAAATTGGAAGGAGACGATATGTAATCAATTTTTTTTTAAATTCTTTAACTATAAATTTAAATCTTTTATTTTTTGTGAATAAATTTGTTTTCCAATTTGTAAAATTAATCAATTTTTATAACTAAATA